>NW_025999842.1:63840546-63887240 GCF_001458135.2 Marmota marmota marmota
GGGGGTGGGGGGGTGCTCCTCAACTCACCTTGGCACTTGTTTATGCAGAAGTGCTGTTTCCCATGATCCTCCCTCAATCGCCTCCGGTTAGGCCCCGCATCCCATAATCTACAAGCAGGTGGGAGACAGTGAAGAGCTCCGTGACCATCAGCACAGTTTGGTGCCACCACCCTGACTGGTCCCCCCATGGCTATGGCCAACCCCATACAAAAGGCAAGAGGCACCTCAGTGGTATTATAAAATCACCTTGACCTTGTGGCTACCCATTCTAGGGCTTGGGGAACTCCAGAGAGCCATCACTACAGCCATCCTAGGAATACTCTTTTGTCCCTACTCCCATAGTGAAACAACTGACACCCTAATTGCAGCATTTTACCCATTGGGTGAGTCTTTCCTTTTATTCCAGGAAGGAGGGGAAGGGAGGGACATTCATAAAGCCTAAATAGATGAGGCTTTTGCTGGGTAATCGATCCTGGAATGAAGTAATGAGAGAAAGGGTCTCTAATTATCTAAGAAACGCCAGTATTCCAACTCCTGATTTCTATTCCCATTAACAGACTGGGGGCAGATTTCTCACTGTCTCTTGACAGCAAGAATGTACATGTGATGGTTAATTCTGTGTCAGCTTAACTAGGCTATGGGATTCCCAGGTAGCTGGTGAAAAATTTTTTCTATGTGTATTTGTGAAGCTGTTTCCAGAAGAGCATTTGAATCAGGAACTGAGTAGAGGATCACCTTCCATATGGGGGTGACATCAATCTGTTGAGAATCAAACAGAACAAAAAAGGAGAGGAATGTGAATTTGCTCTCTCTCTCTTTTTGCTGGGGCATTCATCCTCTCCTGCCCTTGGACATCAGCACTCCTGGATGGCAGGCCCTCAAGTCTGAACTGTAGCTACACCAGCTTTCCTGGGCCTTCAGCTGCAGACAAGACTGGGATTCCTCGGCCTCCACGATCATGTGAGCCAGTCCCTCCTAATAAATCTCTTCCTATGTTTCTCTGTATATCCCATCTGTTTTGTTTCTCCAGGGAACCCTGACCATTAGAGCAGGTGACAGTTATTCCCTTTGGAAATGGAGAACTCATGGATGATTAGAAGTGTGACCCATAAATTTTCTTTCTGAAGACTAGCCACAAACAACACTGCAATCCTGCTTCTCTCTCTCTCACACACACACACACACAATATAATAAATGAATATATTTACATATATATCTATATATATCATCTCTCTTGATATGTATATAGATACATGTATATATAGTAGATATACATATATTTATATATTAAAAGAGACATGAGATATATATGTTTATATATTACATATATATATATAATGTCAGGTTTCTGTGCAGTTAGAAAAGTCATTTTGCTAGAACCATTTTTTTCTAAGTATTCCTTATCACATCTGTTGGGAATTACTAATTAATAAGTAAGTTAACAAGAAAGTATTTTAGATCCACCTTTCTGTTAGATTGGGACCACCGTTCCTTCTATTTATTATTTTCTGCATCAAGCACATTTTCTGAACTGAGATCTAGGCAATTAAAAAACATTCTTTTTTGTTAAGTAACAACAAGCATGCACCATGAAGTATAAACTCGAAGGACTGTCATATTCATATCAAAAAGAATATTTCCTCCCAAATAAGCATCTTGGGTAAAACAATGAGAATCATCAGCTCTGTGTCACCACAGGCGGCAGAACCTGTCCTATGTTCCTGCTGCAGAATCTGGTTCTCAGAGCTTTCTGACTATCAGGGAGGACAGCATCTCAGACAATCTTCTCCTGTACCTCCTCTTGTTTATTTTAGTTTGCAAAATTTGTGCAGCTAAAGAGAAACTAAAACAACTGAGCTCTAGGACTCACCTAGCTCTGAAATGTGGAGATCTAGAATTCCCATTTGTTTCCCAATCAGAGCCTGTTTCTTGCTGTTCATTCACCGTCTCGCCATTTCATGAAGCCTGGTTCTGATTCCCTGCTCCATTCTAATCCATTTTGGAAAATGTTTTCATTTTGTAATACAAACCTGGAGAGATGGGAATGACAACTCTCTCATCTCTGATCCCCATTGCCCAGGCTTTCTGTGGCTTGGGTGGTTAAGTGCCTACTGCGGACTGATGGCCCCTATTATTTTAGGGAGTTCTTTGGATGCTGTTTCAGCTGCAGATGTGAAAAATGTTAATCTCTGTTGCCATTTGAGAACTTGATTTAGTGATGTTTTCAATGACTGCTTTCCATTTTCTGGACATTTAAGTCAATTTTTAATACCATATCTTTAGTTTAAACCTTCAAAGCCACATCTTAGATGCTTCCATAGCCAAGGCTGAATGCAAATATTCCTCCAGTCTAGCTGAGACGACATATCTCTCCCTTTAGGAAAAGGAAGAAAAAACCTGTAGAGACTGTCATAAATAATTTCACTTAAGTGAATGCTGAAATTAGGCACCACATTGCTTGGCTCCTGGTAACCTATTTGCAGCCAGATATGTAGACTAACCACTGGCCAAAGCTTCGTCTTTTCCAAAATGGAAAGCAGGAAAAACAATACCATCATCTTTTAAATTGGCATGTTGGACCCATCCCCAAAGTTAAATATACCTAGACAGTGAGTGCAGTCACTACAGTTGACCTTGGAAGAAAACCATGTTGATGGCAGCCCGTGAGCTAGGAAAGGTGATAATGAACTAGATATAGTCATGTATTTCTGGCACACACTTTGGATAGTACAAGGAGCTAATTGCATTTAAGTATTATCTTACAATATGGTGACCCAGTCATTTTGGAAGATAATCAAAGTCTCCCTTTTTAGAAAAGATACCCCATTTTTAGCAAAAATTCATTTATTTTTGCCCTTTGAAACTTCACAAACATTTTCCTGGATCAAGTCACATTGCATGAATTTTTTTCCCACAAATTGTCCCATCTTTACTGTCAAACGTTGACATGCCTATCAGTGGCCCCCGGGCTGAACTCTGAAATGATGGGTCCTGTTTTCCTCTTGCTCTTGGTAATCCTTGGTTTAGGGTAACTTACAGCCACTCACTGTGGTTCTCACTCAGATTACATGAAGGAAATGTTCATCCCGCTCAAGTCCAGAGCCTGCCCAGGAAGCCTGCCAGCCCACAGTGCCACAAGGGGTCACAGAGAACACAAATATCTCCAGCAACAAAAGAGCGACAGGAAGAAACGGGTCCTGAAGTGGCAGGGTAAGAATATGTTTTACTCTGCTTTTTATATCATGGACAAGTTAATACATAGATTAATATAGCCCTACATACCTTTATGTGGGAGTTAAACAGACTCTTGAAAAATAAAAAGGAGAACTGACAAAGGAATTAAGGTATTTTCTCCTGCATACATATTTTTTTGAGAATATGTCAGTGTAATTGATAGCGTATGGTGCTCTTTTGGCTATTTTTCAGTTCTGTGAATGCAAAGGATATTGGGGTTAATTGGTCTCTTTCTGGAATTTGTGTTTTGGTCAAGTGCTTATAATTTCTATTAATACTTCTTTAAAGCTGATGTTTTCAGCCCAAATAGGTTTAGAACTGCAATTTGTTACTTGTATTAGAGCCAAATAGAGGAACAACAAAACAAAGACAGGGTCACTACTTTTAGGAGTTGACACGGCAGACAATGGAAATGGAGACTATGTAGTGATTCCAAAAGTAGGCAACAGGGACAAGTCTTTTGAACAGTCAGAAATGAGAAGTTGCTTCTAAGCCATCAAAATTCATCTATGTGGGGCTGGGGTTGTGGCTCAGTGGTAGAGCACTTGCCTAGCATATGTGAGGCACTGGGTTCAAGTCTTAGCACCACATACAAATATATGAATAAAAGAAAAGTCCATCAATGTCTAAAAAAATTTTTTTAAAAATTCGTCTGTGTGTTTTCAAGCTTTGCAATAACTAAATTCAACTCGTATTGGGAGAGAAAAGAATATGGACTATTAATAAAAATACAGGGAATTCAATATCTAAAGGAAATTCTTCAGAATTTTCCAAATTCCAAATGTAGTCCAGAGTTCTTTGACATGACCCAGGGGGTGCCAAGCAGAACAAGAAACAAAGCAAACATCTGGCAGTCAGCAGGAATGTCAAGATATTTGGGGATGTCCCTTTATTCTTCTCTGCCTCTTATGGATCAATCACCCTGTTAAAAAACTAATGGGAATTTTATTAGTCCCAGAGCTAATAACAAGGGACACAATTTTTTAAGTGGATGGACTCGGAGAAACTCCACCCACTATTAAGGTCACCAGGCAGTCAGCAAAAAGCTCTTCCTGCTGAAGTGAATCAAAAACCACGCTCTGTGTTAAGTGGCATTGCCTAAGAAGTGAGGGAAAATACACCCTCACATTTCAAGTATTCCAAAAACAAGCAGAATTTGAGAAGCAGAATATTAACAGCTAACAATCCAAGATCAAAGCATTGAAGGTTCCAGAAGGATAATCAGAGAAAATCAGCAGGCACCGGGCCGAGGGAGGCTCCTGAAGCACAAGGAACTTGAGTCCTGGTGGGGCCTTTCCTCTCCAAAGCCCCAAAGCCCAAATCGAAGAATAAAGCTGCCAAAAAGCACAAATGCAGTTGACCAGTTGACGAAGGTACCCAACAGCAACCTGAGGAGCATACAGGGGTCTAATTAAACCATTCGTAGATGCAAGACCTTAGGAGGACCCTGAGTTCCAGTTGTCCAAGACGGAATCTTGTTATGTACAGGACACAAAAAAACAGCCCCCTGGGGGCAGGGAAGAGTGAGGACAACTCTGCTTCCACTCTTCAGTGACCACAGATGGTGGCCCTGTTAGTCCTTGGTGGGTGGGTGGGGGACGTTTGTGGATGTGCCTGGGAAGAGGGGTGTCCCCACATGGCATCTGTACTCCCCTTCCACTCCTCTTCTATGGTTAGTCCCCATTTCCTCAGATCCCTGCTGTGTGACACTCACACAACCTGATGTCCTTATTTCTGATAATTTGGGCTTAGAAACTTAAAATAATAAGTGCTGCCTTTCCCAGGTAAAAATTTATCTTAATTGAGCCTCCTCTGGAACAAGCCAGAAAACAGAGAGCTGTGAAGACAGGCAGATGTTTGAATCCTTCCAATCCTACCACAGAGGAATGTCTGTTCACTTAACATCTTTTGTTTTTCTTCTTGAAAGACATAAAGTATAAAAACAAATGTTAAGACACTTGTGTTTTTCTAACTTCAATATACTTTCATCCCAGGCTAATCAATTTTGGTCATTGAGTTTTAGAAAAACAAAATACTAACTAGATAGTGCTGGATGCACCCAAACCCAAATGTATAAAATGTACAAATTGAAATGTTTAGAGCTCAAAGGGGTTTAATAAATCAATGAATATATGAATATATAAATGAATGAAGAATATTTATTTGCTTTTTTTTAAAGTATTGTGTGCTTCTTAAATAAACTTATTTCAAAATTTCTTTGGGGGTATTTCAGAGTCAACAGAAATTATTTACTTCCCTCAAAAAGAAATTAGTGAAAATGTAGTTTTTTCAGGAACATAAATATATTATGGAAAGCAGGGCTCACCTACTGTAAATAATCTGTAATACTGGAATTTGATTTTGCTTTCCTGCCACATAATCTGAATAACAGAAGGTGGAAATAATAAACACTTTTTTTTAGTTTTTTCTTATAGGTAACTAGGAGGGTTATGGGTATCAATTATGGTGCTAATGGCTTAGATCCAGATTCATTTTAAAAAATTCTTTTCTTGGCTATAATAAACTTTGAACATATTAACTACAACTTCTGCGTCCACTGTGTTTTGAAAATATGAAAAGAGTGAAGCTTGATTGTGAAAAGCTTGGCTCCTGGATGTCCCAGCCGGAGGTGAGTCTAGAGACCAAAACACTTGATATGGGCTCCAAGAGAAAGAGTGTTATGTTACCACCAACTCGCAGACACGGCACGTTCCTGCAATGCCAGGCCACTGGTTACAGCCCAGGGGAGAGGAGGCACCTCAGGGCATTCCTTCAAGGGATTGGTTTCCTCTGTGATGTCGCGGGGGTGAGGCCACCTTGCAACTTGCCTTCCCCTTCCATAAAACTACAACTGCCCCAGTGAACAGCCCCTGGGAGGCGTCTTTTCTGGACCTTGGGTAAGATACAGCCATTCTTCCTAAAAGTCAAGAAGAGCTGTTAGCATGCTAAAGTATTTACAAATAAAATGATTTTCTAAATGTGGAATTTAAAGTGATCAATGGGATGGGAACAACTGTCTTGAAAATTATAATTACTAGTTACATGAAACTTCTCTTAGTCTCTTTTTGTGTATGTTTGAACCATATATATATATATATATATATTAACCTGCTAGCATGTTTGGAGAAGGAAGCCAACATGGCTTTAGAAAGAGAACAAATCGAATGACTACACTGACCTGGGTTCTCAAGATGAAAAAAAACAAATCAGTGGGTTACTAAGTGAAAGGCCCCAACCATAGCCCAGCCGCATCTGATCAATGCTGCCATGAAGCCATTGAACCCCACACCAAGTCAGATAAAACAGCTGCAAAAATAGAAGCTGCCCCAACCTTGAAACCCGAGGAAAATAATAATTTGAGATTCAAAAGCAAAATCTCTGAAATGAATCCACTTCCCCCTCATTCCTAATAACAACTTTGCACTTGAATTATGCATCACCATGACTATTTGAATTACAAATGTATGAATTATTCATTATTTGCAATGTGACTAAGTGTTTTGGCCCCACTTGTTGAAAGCCAGTGCTAAGCTAGCCTGGGATCTAGCTGGTAAGGGGACAGTGGCATCCAAGGCCCCTGGGGAGGCAGTTGCCCTTCAGAACCCCCGGGCCACTGGGATGTAAGAGCAGCAGGGTGCACTGTACTGTACCCAGGGCTCCACTCTGACCTCCTCGCACCAGGAAACGTCCCCATGTCTCCTGGCTCCCCAGCCTGTAACAGCTGCTAC
Organism: Marmota marmota marmota; assembly: GCF_001458135.2. Taxonomy (NCBI): domain Eukaryota; kingdom Metazoa; phylum Chordata; class Mammalia; order Rodentia; family Sciuridae; genus Marmota; species Marmota marmota. The sequence goes on from NW_025999842.1 coordinate 63,847,510, forward strand.
CCACTGGCACCACCTACGTTTTAGACCAGCTGGAGACAGAGTTCTACGTGATAAGCCTGTTATATTTGCAGAGTAAGCAGGAACACCTAATGGCTTGGCCCCCTAACAACGCAGGGACTGGCCTCTGACCGGCTGCAGCCCGAGCACTAGCAAAGCTGGGGAAAAAAATAATTAAAATAGAGCCTTTGTTGAAACTCCCTCTAAATCAGCCTTTTAAATGTGCTCAGTTTAAGAGTCCCAAAGTGCCAATTCGATTGCACTGGCCTCTAAGAACCACACACACATCCCAGAATAGCCATGGCCAATTAGTTAGGCAAGAGGGACGTGTGTGTGTGTGTGTGTGTGTGTGTGTGTATGTGTGTGTACATTCTCATTTGTTCAGAGAATCAACATAAATGCTGACAGAGCCCCCCTGGAGAGAGGGTGCATGACCCCCAAACAGAACTCTTCTGTTCTTATTTGGGAGACTGAAGGAAAAAGGAAAAGAATACTTAGAAAAATGGCAGTAAAATGTGGGTGACACTAATAATAAAATAGAGGAGAAAAGGACTACCATCAAGGGGAATTTAAAGAGAATGAAACTTGAACTTGTGTTCCTAACGGGATCCTCAAGGAAAGCAGAGCCAGCCATCTGAAAACGGAGGGTAGGCCTGGTGAAGGATGGGCGGGGAGCAGGGAGAGACAGATTAAAAATAAGAAAACACCAGAGATGCCAAAACCCAGGGGGAAGGAAAAATACGTGGTGTCAGAAACCTAACACAAGAATAAGGATGAAACTGTCAACAGTGCAAAGAAATCCCTGCCCTGCTAACAAAGAAAATGTGTGCTTTGTGCAGGAAGTACTCGGCAAAGCTTTAAAGAAAGACTCTGTGTGTGTGTGTATTTGTGTGTGTGTGTGTGTGTGTGTGTGTGTGTTTGCAAAGGGGAAAGAGTCTTGGTGGCATCGATGGGCAGCTTTTGCCAACATCCACCTTGGCAGGTCGGGCTCCCCTGCTATCCTGCAGACCCACCCTGTGCTGAAGAGAGGAAGGCCATCCATGCACGGAGGTTTTGTTTGGTTGCTGGGGAGTCTGCAAGCCACATCAGTGCCACATGGGCTTCGTTCCATGAGGGAAACTGGAGCCTGCACAGTGTCAGCAGGGCATGGAGGGAAGCCTGGCAACGGATGCCTCAGGAGGAGCAGGGATGAAGGGACTTGGTGGCCGCAGCAGACCCTCTCCTGTACCCTCTTGCTCAGACTCTAGTCTCCACCCTGCAGGTTCTTATCTGAAGTATAACATTTGTACCACAGGGAGCTGAAAATGTCACCTTTACCTTCAACATCACCTTGGAGGTTTTTTCAAAGCATGGAGCAGAGTGCGGTGGGGTTGGATTCTTTGTTCTTTTAGTGGTCATGTTATTATTTGGACTCAGGTTTTCAATTTCCCCAATTCAAATTGCAGTTGCTTGGGACACTGGCTAGTTTTCGAGTTCTAGAAATATATTTGAACACCTCTCCCGGAAGTGGGTAAGAAGTTAGAATAACGGAAAGGCTTGGCTCTGAGTTCAGTTGAATGTCAAAAGGCTCAAGTTTGGCCAAATGGACGTTGTATAATGAAATCCCAGCTTCCCTCTCTGCTTGTCCAGGCCAAAAACACACTGAATGAAACTGATGGAATCAAACAAAGCGAGGGGCTTATGGTCTGCAGCATTGTCGCAATCATCTGTTGATAAGCAGCACAGGACCTCTGCAGTTTCATCCTCCATGAATGATCACAATCATTTAATAGTTCATCTACTTGTCTGGGGCTCCAGCCCCAGACACATTCTGGCTGTGACCTAGAGTAAGGGTCCCTTCTGAAAAAGTAGTGAACTTCACGCTGCCCACCCCATCTTAGAAGTGCTGACCTGTGGAAATCCCTAAAGCCTTGCGAGTTGACAAGCCATGCTTTCTGCCCACGGAGGCAATGCCTCTTCAGTTGTCAGGGAGCTGGAGTTACTCTACCACAAAAGAACTAAGAGACTGTTTTCTGGCCCAGTTAGATTAATAATAGGTATTTGCTCAGTCAAGTGCCTGAGGCAAGGAATATAGAATAAGCGTGCTGATCTCTCTAGCCAGGAAGCAAGGCAAAGCTCAGGGATCCGTGTGATTGACTCCATTTCCTTGATGATGAGCTGATCGATTATCCTAACCAGCTGTAATCCATACAGCACAGGGAAGTCCGCACACTGAATGGCTTTGGTGGAAACCTCTTTGCCCTACAAGGCCAAAAGGAGAAGACAGACTGAACTGTTTTTGTCCTACCCCACTGTTGACACACTGCCGTTCACATTAAAGCCTAGGAAATTACATTCAATGTTTTTCTGGGGTCAGGTGATATTCTGGCACCTTAGGGGTGCTGAAAACAGGCCACTTAGCTTTCTGGACCTTTTGTGCATCCACAGTGCCTGGTTTTGCTGCAAGAGAGAGAAGTGCTATCGGGGAGAGATCAGACAAGCTCACTCACTGGGCACATCAGTCCACTTCCTGCAGGGTGCCCACGGAAGGAAAACCTTCTGCACAAAAGGGAAGGCAGGTCTCTCTACCTTCAGGACCCAGATTCGAATCCTAGGCTCTCACACTAACCTTGAAGTCTTAACAATTCAGTTCTTGTGCTTCTGAACTTTTACATCAGTATTTGGGAACATGAAGAAGGGGAGATGAAATGTAGACAATGATTCCCTTTTATTGCATATGAAAAGGGCAGTGGAGCCCATGATTAACTACCACATCCTTTGTGAACTTGAACAGTGACCACTTTAATGCCAAAGACTTTATTTTCCGTTCCACAGAAAATGCTGGAAAAAGTAGTAAGAACACAGGCATGCATCTGCAGTTACGTACTTATGGAATTAGAACTTAATGGCATTCTGTAAACTGTGTGCATGAATCATTCATTTGACAACTTTTTTCTAATCTTCCTACAAATTAAATTTCCAACTTGATTTGGAAATGATTCTCAAAGTTAGAGTAATAATGCTTTAAATATCTTTTCTATAAAATATTGTCAGCCTGACTAAAACCCTTAAAACATAATACAGGGAACAGGAGGAGGAGGAGGGGAGGGAAAGAGGGAGCACTGGAGACTGAAATGGAGTCAATTGCATATGAAAAGGGCAGTGGAGCCCATGATTAACATGATAATGAAAACAATTATATTCCCTGTATGCCTGGTTATGTCAAAAGGAACCCCACTATCGTGTATAACTAGAATGCACTAGTAAAAACATTTAAAAATACATCCCATAGCCTGATTTATCTAGAAATTAAAAAGTTAAAATAAGCTAAGTTAGAGTTCCTATATTTGAACAATTAGAATCAATCCTAGTATTTTTTAGGTGAGCATAAAATTCTTTTTTGGAAAGTGGATAATTGGGAAGAAATTGCAAAGGTATCTCTGGTCCTCAATAAGAACCTCAAACATCTTAGGAGACAGAGAGATTATTCACATTTTTTCTTCCAATTGGAGTTTCACAACTTGGAAAGGAAAGGGAAGAAATGGGGGAGTGAGCAGTTAGCTTTTAAGCAGTATCAAGAAGCAGGACTGGAGTTTCTGAACCAGGGCTCACCACACAGAGCAACAAATTACTGGACAGATCAGTGACAGTCCACCACCTGCGGGGAGAGGACATTGGGCAGGCAATTCCTGACCCAATCAGGAGGACCATTGCCAGAGATTTGAGGGACAGAGAGAAAACTCCCTCGATACAACTCCAAACATTGCAAGACCAGGAACAAGAACTGTGCTGGCGAGAGAAGAGTGGAGGAGGTATCCATTAACGATCATCAGAAATCAGCAGGAAAGGAGGAGGAGCACAGGGATGACCATGAGCCCATGCACAGACTTGGAAGCATGAGGAGCTTGATTATTATTGGCCAAAGAGAGACTGTAATCTCACAGAATCGTCGAGACAGGGAATGAGGTCCCCAAGAGGACTGAGGTAGAGAGGATATGTCTCGTTAAAATAAGAAGTGGTAGAAGGATATCACTGTGTTAATCACTGTGTTGGATAATGAAAACAATTAATTGTATTTAGCTCTCACTGTGTACCAAGGTGCACAGCTATTGTACCTGACTAACCTGCACTCCACAGTAGGAGAAACAGGTCCTCGTGGAATCCACTAACCTGCAGGTGGAGGTAGCAGGGAGCATTTGTGAGTGAGGGATAAATGACAAACAAAAATAACCAATAAAGTAGTGAACATGGTAGTGACTACTCAACAAGGTTGAGCAGCAGGACTTTTCCAGGCCCAAGTTACAACTGGAGCCACACAGCACAGTGGCAGACAATCTTAGCCACTGAGGTGTCCACAGTAAGTTTGTTCCTCTTGATGTCTCTGCTCTGCTTCTGTATGGAGATACTCCTACTGTATGCCAAGGAAGCCAAGTAGTTCTACCCCTCAGGAGTAGCAAATCAGCCTCCCCTCCTGCCTTGGCCTAGAGCTGGCCTGGACCCTGCTCTTTTCTCTTTTATATAAGTTGACACACGTAAATATCATGGTAGAGCCACTTGTCTGTATCTCCTCCATTATACTTACTATAAGCCCCTTAAAGGTCACAACTGGGTTTTTATCTCTTTGTCACCAACATGAGATGGCAGACTAACATAGACACTGAGTGATTGTCCACCAAATGACCCATGGACCTGACGTTCTCCAAATGAAAGTTCCACAGAGAGACTTTCTTCAGCTGAATTGTTCTGCTTTCCTTTGCACCACCAGGATGCAGTTGTTCATGAGATGATTGGCTTCTCAAAGCCTGCTACAGTTTGCATCTAGCACGTCTCCCAGAGGCCTATGTGTTTCTCAAGGCTTGGTCCCAGTCTGTTAGAGTCTGTAAACAAGTCAAAATAACACCTGGCATTTTGCCAGGGGAATGTTAAAATTCGTAAACAAGTCTGGATGGTGCCTGGCAAAATGTCAGAGGGAGTGGTTTAAGAAGTAACAAAACCGAGCCATTAGGTGTAGAGATTCCTGATTGGTTGACTGATGTATCTAGTTTATGTTAATTAGATAAGCTGTGTGGAATGTATAAATACTGCTCCTGTCCTGCAATAAACGGCTCCTACTCCTGCTGTATCAACGTACACAAGTTATTCGTCACCCCTCCGCTTATTTTGCCCAGCCAGCCGGACTGCGGCAGATGGTGGCCCGTTACGGGGAGCCCCGGGACACTCGGGGGTAAGTGACGAAAAAAAGCTGCCCGTCCATAGATAGGACGGGGGCAATCTGCTCGTCCCTAGGCAGATAGGGCGAGAGGAAAAATGGCCATTTCAAGAAAATGGAGAAGATTGATACAGTATGTTTGTGTCTTGTTTTGTCTCAGTGTATTGTATTGTCTTTGTGATGAAAATATGGAAGGGGTGAGAAGTAAATTACTAAGGGAAGAAGGCACCCCAGTGGAACCAAGAATAGTTAGGGCATGTGTTGATAAGAGCCCAGGAACTCTAGTCAGAAAGAAAAAGAAAGTTCAGAAGAAGAAAGATTATCAGAGGAGGAAGGATTATCAGGAAAAAAGTTGCAACAAAAGGCTATTACTAAATACTTTTCCTTACCGGAGGGTGCGTGAAGCGGAGAGGCGGCTGCCAAGTGTGCAAGCCGGTCACAGCGCAGCAAGGATTTTCCAAGAGGCGGCGGTGACTGGCCCTTCCCCGCCTCCTGGCCGGGGAGCTGGCTCTTCCACTGCCGCGAGCCCAAATCTAGACCTGACCTGGAGGCACAGTCTCGCAGGCTCTTGCTCCCTGTGCCCAGTAGCAGTTTGAGTCCGGGACACTCCCCAGGGCCATCTGGGGCTGCCCAGGCACTACAGCCAGCAGAAGATGCTACTGGTGTCCCTGATGTTTGGTCATTTTCAATGCCAATAACTAAGCTACAATGGTTCTCCCACACCTGGAAGCTGATGAGTAATGAGCACTATTAATGCTTATTTCAAATGCAAAAAAACCTTGAGATAATGTACTAAATTGTTCAGAAGGTTGTTTTCTTAGTAGAATGCTACAGGATTTTCTTTAGCCATCCGGAGTTCCTGCCTTCGTCCCAGTGCCGGTAAAGACCAAGGTGGAAGAATTTCCAGTGTTGCTGAAAACCGGACGAGACTTCGGCTGAGAAACGGACGAGACTTCGGATCAAGCTAGTTGCCTGCAGAACTTACCTGGACTGTGATTTAAGCTAGCTGCCTGCAGAACTTACCTGGACTGTGATTTACCTGGACTGTGAGTTAATCTATTGAGACACTGCTTTACCTGGACTGAGACAACAAACTGTAATCTACAACAAATTGTAACTCGGTATCTTTGCTAACAGTGTCATTGCTGGTATAATTTTTCCAAGGGCTTCTTGCATGGAGCCATCAATTGGCTTGGTATTGTGGCATTTTGTATCCTCCCTTTCTGTTTGTAGCAGGTTATTTATGGTGTTTCTGTAAAAACCACTATGGTCATTATTTAAATTAAACAAAAGGGGGAAATGTTAGAGTCTGTAAACAAGTCAAAATAACACCTGGCATTTTGCCAGGGGAATGTTAAAATTCGTAAACAAGTCTGGATGGTGCCTGGCAAAATGTCAGAGGGAGTGGTTTAAGAAGTAACAAAACCGAGCCATTAGGTGTAGAGATTCCTGATTGGTTGACTGATGTATCTAGTTTATGTTAATTAGATAAGCTGTGTGGAATGTATAAATACTGCTCCTGTCCTGCAATAAACGGCTCCTACTCCTGCTGTATCAACGTACACAAGTTATTCGTCACCCCTCCGCTTATTTTGCCCAGCCAGCCGGACTGCGGCACCAGTCTGTAGTGCTCTTGGAAGATGGTGGAACCTTCAGGAGGTAGATCCAGGTGTAAGGAAATTAGGTCATTGGGAGCATGCTCTTGGAGGAGACATTGGACCCTGTCTTCCTCTTTCTTTCTTTGTGCTCCCCAGCCACCTTGAGGTAAGTGGCTTTGCTCCATTACATGCTCCCCACCATGATGTGCTGTCTCGCCACAGATCCAAAAGTAGTGGGGCCAACCGATAATGGACTGAAACCTCTGAAACCATGAGCCAAAATTAAGCTAGAGCTTTGTAATGTTTTGAACAACCAATAAAATTTTTTAAAAAAATTAAGCTTTTCTCCTTTAAGTTGATATATCTCGGTATTTTTTCACAGTGATAGAAATCTGATGTACATAAGGCCTGAAACCAACTTAATCTATATCAAGTGCCTGACCCATTGTAGGCTCTCCAGAAGTGGTAACATCATTTTTTACTACCTGGCTTTGCAACTTCCCTCAGAAGTTAAATACCAAAATGAGGTTCAATTAGATCCTATGTTAGTAGAATTCATTTTGAACATTTTAAAGTCTAAATGTTTGGCATTATTACATGTATGTTTATGATATCTCAATAGTTCTCACCTCAGTTTATTCAGTTGTTCTGTTCTTTTAAAAGTTAATAATCACTCATTCTTTGGTCATTTGTGTTTCACCCATGTATTTAATAAATGTGTTGAACAAGATATTCATGATTCATGAAGCTCTTCACGTAGGAGGGTTCCAATAGTGTTTTAAAGAAAAAAAAATGGAAGCCTATTAAAAGGAGAATGGCCTGATAAAATCATGGCTACCCATGCAGACATTTGTAGATTTTTAGATAGAAAAGGGAACACTTGCTACTCAGGATCTCTAAATCAGAATATTAATGCCGAAGCCCCCAGTGGTCACCCTTTCCTTAAGAAATCTCAGAAGAAGAAGGGAGTGCTGTGAGGAGCAGACTGAAGGGCACCAAGGTCAGCAGGAAGCGAAGCAGCTCCCTGGCCCTCTGTGGTCTACTCAGACTCCCACCTGACTTAACTACTCTCATCTCTTATATGTTGGGGCTTTATTTGGAAGGAAATGGTCCCATGTGAAAAAGAATGTGGAAAACCAACAGACACCCACCCCGCCAGACAACCCAAAGTACCACTCCTTATTTCCTTATGGAAAACTACAGTGTTATTAGGTTGGAATTTTAGCAGACAACACACTGAGCTGATTTGATTAATGAATTAATTAAAATCATCTATTTCAACCTGGAGGAAGGTCTTTGGTGCTGTGTCATAGAACTGTTTAGGAATTTTCCTAATGACTTAAAGAAATCATCAAAGGCATGTTTGCCAAATCAGTAGATGATTAAAAAAAAAAATATGAGGAACTACTAAGATTAGAAAGTGTCAAAAATAAATGTTTAGGGGCTGGGATTGTGGCTCAGCGGTAGAGTGCTCGCTTAGCATGTGCGAGGCGCTGGGTTTGATTCTCAGCACCACATAAAAATTAATAAATAAAATAAAGGTATTGTGTCCAACTACAACTAAAAAAAATCTTTTTTTAAAAAAGAAATGTTTAACTGCATTGACCTTAGTAGAACCCCAAAACAAAAGGCACAACATTTAATAGGAATAAATGCAAAGTGCCACATTTAGATTTTCAAAAACAATTGCAAAAATGCAAGATGAAGTGATCTGACTTCAGCCTTTCTTATAAAAAAAGCCAAGAGGATTACTATTAATATCAATTCCAGGTTTTTAAATGTCCACTATGTGTCACTCAAACTGAGTCAAGTTCTATTCTCCATCATGAGGAATGTTTGGGCCAGAAAACATCTGACCATAATCTGAACTGGTCAAAGCATCAGATGGAGATTAGAGCTTCAATCCCAGATGACACACCATGAGAGGGACTCTGATAAACTGGGCTCTAGGACAAGGAAAACAAAATTGTGAGGTTTTGTAAGACACAGCAGTGAACAAGTGTTGAATGAAGTGGGAATATTCAACTGAGGAAGAGAAGCCTTAGCAGGAGCATCCTAGATACCTTCAAATTTTTGTAGATGATACTGAAGGAGGATCAGATTACTTTTGTGTGGCCACAGAAGTAGGATCTATAAGGTGAAGTTGCAGTTGGCAGAAGGTATCAGTTGGCACTCCTTAGTTCTAAGTACCAAAAATCCCCTAACTAGTTCAAGCAAGAAAAGATATATTCACTGAATGTACCCGAGGGAGCTGATCAGTTCATAGAAAGGCTGAGGAACACAGTAGAGACCCATAAGAAACCGGTGTCTCCAGAAGGTGGTATCAGGAACTTCTTCATTGTCTCTTCTGACACTGCCTACAGAATAAAATAATTCCAAACATGTCATTGGTCCTTGTGTCACTCGACATAAGATCCATGTCTTAGGAGCATGAGTTTTATTAGACCTGTGTAGTCACGCGTCTGTCCCTTGACTGTCCCAGAGAAGTTTGAAGAAGATTCTGGCAGAACTTTCAGAGGTCCTTTTTCCATCTACAGCAGGAGGACACCCACTGAGACTTATTTGTCCAACCCAGGCTGCTTTGGTGGAAAGCTGGTTATTCCCTAAAGGAAAATTATAGCTCTCTTAGGAAGAATTTAAGAAACCCTGGAAATGAAAAATGACCTCTACACAGTTCAAGGTGAAGGCCTAAGCATTAAACATGGTTCAGAAATGAGATGTCCAGTGGGGTGAGCCTCACTCAAGGTGTGCAAGCATAGATCACAGGGTCCACCAAGGAGGGTCCAACCTAAAGTAGGAAGTATTATTAAGCTGATCTTGGGGATCCTTTAAATTCTAAGATTCTTTAAGTTGTTTTCAACCTGGGGACATGTCAGGTTCATGTGGGAAGTTTTGTTTTAGTTGTTTTTTTGTTTTGTTTTGTTTTGTTTTGTCTTGTTCCAAATCATTTCTGCCTAACTCCCTTCCTGGTTCCCAAAGAGTTTAAGGTCTCCTTGACAGTCTTCATCCCCCATCTCCAACTAAGAACCAAAACACACCACATTTGAGGTTTCTACTGGTCAGTCACTGCCTGATGCTGGTGAAATAATCCAGAAAAAGAGACAGCATGTTACTTAAACGAGAAAGTTCTTTTTTTTTTATTTAGAAAATTTTTTTTTAAGTATTAGAAATGTCTAACTTGTAGACTTAGGGCGGTATAAGAAATATCTGTAAAAAAATAAAAAGAGACTTGGTTGAAGAAAATTAATGGTTGGAGTTATCTAACAATGCTGCAAATGTTGGCTTCCTTCTGCTACTGCTGTTTTGTTTGGAACAGGTCCAGTTTTCCCCTTGCATAAGAGGAGACAAGAGCTGTTTGAAGCCATTAACAACACCAATAGGAGGGACATTTGAATTAATAACCCGGAGGCCAGTCAGCCAGGAGCAATTTTGAGCAAAATCTTTCCCTTTGACTTTTTTTGTAAGACTGATATTTTGCTCTATTATACTTGATCTGCCATGCCACTGCAAACCCAAATAATTTATCTTCCCAACTCTCTTTGTTTTTTAAATTGACCTAAGTTAAATAATTTAATTTATTTGCACAGAGAACCCTTCTGTGGGTTGTGTTAGGTGCTATGAAGTGCGATTTCTGAACATAAAGAATTTCTTGGAATTCAGCAAGAAATAGTACAAAGCACAAAGATATGTGAAGGCTCTTGAAAGAATGCCAAGTGAACAGAGTAGGATACAAAACCATATGAAATACATGACCATCCTTTTGTTTCTTGTAAATTAAACAAAAATTAATTTTTTAAACTATTTTACTCATCCCTACATGCTATTGAACCCCTCCCCTTTGCAGAGTCTCCTTGTAATGTATTTCTGGAGACCTCGGGGGAACATCCACATGTGCTCAAAAGCTAGTCCCCAAAGACATGGTTGCTGTGACCAGTTTCCTCTTCTCCAGCTCTGACCTCCTCCCCAGGAGAGGCACTGTGTCTGCGGAGAGCTCCTTCTTTCTTCTCCCCATAGCACTCTCCCATGTGGGACGACCACGTGCACCCTGACTGCACAATGGAGCTACCAAGGTGAAAATCTGGCCTCATTCTATGGTGGAGTAAGGACACAGGCAGTCCTGTCTTTCTCCTGTTCACACAGCTTCCATGGCTTCCTGAGAGTCACACAAAAACAAAAAAGCCTTCATCTGTCCTCCAAGGGCCCCACCTCATGAGTGGGGTGTTCTACCCCTAAGGGCCTCACATTGCTTAATGCCTTCACATTGTGAATGTACCACATCTACCAGGCCCCGATGGCCTCAGGAATGAGCAACAACGCTGGTGCCCAGAGGGTTCTTGGTGGTCCTTCTATCTGGACTATGAGCCAGTGATCTTAGAAGAATGTAACTGAACAACCATAAACTCCACATTGAAACTTTGGAATTTCCAAGGTCCTTTGGTCTCTCAAAGTCCATTTTTTTCCCCTCTTACTCCACAGGTTATCTGGCTCCTCCTCTCCACTGCCTTTCTGCACCCCTTTTATACTGCCCAAAAGGAGAGTCACAGGGCATGTGTGGTTTCTACCCAGGATTCCAAACTGGGTATATCTGCATAATATACCTCTACCTGACTTGGTTCGAACTTAATCCATCTAAGACTAGCCTACCTAACCTGGCCCAGGGACCCATGGCTGAGCAATGACCCTGGCAGGTCAAATGCCCACCACTCTGGGCCTCATCCTTCCAGAGCCATTATGGCTCCCCGTCCACCACAGAGCTTCATCCACCTCAATACCCAAAAGCTCCCACTAGCCCCTTTGTGATTGGAATAATTCTCACTTTGAGAAGAGGACCTGAGGGACAGTACCTGCTCACCCCAGAGACTGTCACTTTCTTTGAAAACACAAACCTGCCTTTTCTCCCTTTCATAGGCTGCGTGAGCACAGCCAGGTCTGCTGTTCCCAGGAAGCGTCTCAGTTTACCAAGGAGACCATGTCGTCTTAGATGATGCAGCCAAAGCCTGCCTCCTTTTTACTTCTTTAATGTTCGTGTTGAACACCACCCCACTGGACAGAGCCAGTGCTGAGGGACGGCCCAGTCTCAGCAGTAAAACTCACATGTATCATATCCAGACGATCAGTTTGGAAGGGAAGACAACAGCAGTGGAAATATCCCTGGGACCTCTACAAGGGATTAACTCAACTGACTGTGGAATGCCCGAGCTTCACCAACTGATACCCAGCTAGGAACGGGTTTCTCTGTCTCAAACTCAAGTGGCTCTCAGAAGGGGATCATGGCAGATATCACACATGCAGAGCATTTGTGTTTCCAATGAGGCTGGCATATCTGGCTGTTATCAACACAATTGTCATATGATCTCTTGATGGACAAGCTCACACTAATGCTCACCCAACCTTTTGGTCGCCATTACTTTTATCCTTGTCTGGAGTTACCATGGCTGGAGCTTATAAGGATTATGTGGTGAGGTCACCTGAGCCAGGAACTGAGCCGGGAAGCAGAGGCTAAGCTGTCTGATGGACAGGCCACAGCTCCAGTCATAACATCTCCGTCAAAATAATGTCATGGACAAGCCTAGAATATGTGGTACTCTGAGCAGGATAAGGCCCTGCCACAACCTGTCTCCCAATTAGAGAAGTGTAGGTAAATGTTTTGACATGGTTTGGGGATCTTTCACTTTGATTTAGTGAACTTGGATACTGGCAAGTAAAACCACACTGTATATTATTCAAACTGCTTGTACAAACAACTTTATTTCACTCCCTTGTTTGTTTGTTTTCAAGAGTGCTAACAAGGGATGGGGTTATCTTCTGACCCTGGCATTTGGTTATCTCCTTAAGGCTGAGAATTGCAAGTGTGAGTTCTCATTGAACTCACTTAGTGAACACCTATTAGGTACTAGGCTCTGAGCTCGTAGCTAGGGACACAATGCTGAGCAGAGCTGAGGTAGCTCCTGCCCTCACAGGCCTCACAGCCTGGCAGACAGTGTGTCCAACGTGCAAAGCCTATTGGTCTGGCTCATGTGCACAGAGACAGGGCCATTCTACCCCAGTCCTCAGCCACAGGGCTGGAAGCAGTGCCAAAATGAAAAGCCCCCAAGACCAGAGCTGACAGCCCAGCTGCACACATCCTAGAATTGAAAATGGCAGAAAACAGCAGGAGTTTCAGGGCTAACCCTGCCCAGGGTTGGGTCAAATTATTCCCAATATGCTATTTTCACTATTATTATTAATCCTAATGACTACATTTTATTGAAAGTTCTGTAGGGACTAGGCCCTCTGCTAAGGGCTTTACACATTTAACCCCGGCCTGGCAAAGACCTTCCTTATTGATCTTGCAGAGATCTTCCTGCTGAGCTCTGGAGGAGGGAAGGGGACTCAGTCCCTCAAGCCACAGAAGTCTTGCCACTTCCCATCACGGAAGCAGCCTCTCCAGGATTCCCCTACATTCACAGGGAGACCACTCAGTAGACCTCTTGCTGGAACATACCACCATCCCATAGACACAGGATTCAGGGAGAGCCTCTGGAATCCCTAGGGTCAGTTAGGGAAAAATATTTTGTAAACTGTAAAGTCCTATAAATTTGTAGTATATCATTCTTATTATTGCCATAAAAGAATAATGATAACATCACAGCCTTACCAACTTCGAAACAAGAACCATTATATTTTTCTGCTCTTTCCCTTAGTTTTTATTCTGGGTTTTTTTGGTATAATTTTCGTGCCATATAATGAACAGACTTTTAGTGTGATATCTGTTGAGTCATTTTTGACTAGCACTAAGTCAAATAGTTATATGTTAATTGATGTAAGTATTTAGAGCTATAAACATGTGGAAGCCTTATATTCCAATGTGATTATATATGGAGATCAGACCTTTATGGACACAAAAAGGTTAAATGAGGTCATAAGAGTGGGGCCCTAACCCAATAGTGCCTTTATAAGAAGAGGAAAACATACTAGAACTGGCTCTATTTTTTGGCATGAGCAAAAAAAAAAATTGATCATGTGAGAACACAGTGAGAAAGTACCCACCTTCAAGGCAAGAAAAGAGGCCTCGGAATGAAACCTACTATGCCAACCTTGAACTTGAACTTCTCAGGCTCCAGAACTATGAGAAATAAATTTCTACTGTTCAAGTCACCCAGTACATGAAATTTTTTATAGCAGCTGAAAAAGCATTTTTGGCTAGGTTTAATGCTTATTCTTGATAATACAAGTAGGTAAAACACTTTTTCACTTTTTTTGTGTTCTAGTAGTAGCTTTTTGTTTTCTAATGTAACTTATTGCCTAAATTATCTTAATCAATAGGATGTTGATCTTGTGTACTATCAATGATTTCAATGCTTTACAAGTGCCACTATAGGGGCTGGGATTGTGGCTCAGTGATAGAGCTCTCGTCTAGCATGTTCGAGGCCCTGGGTTCAATCCTCAGCACCACATAAAAATAAATAAACAAAATAAAGGTATTTAAAAAAAAAAAAAACAAGTGCCGCTACAAGTTTTATAACATATTTATTTTCTTCTGTCAGACAGTAATCCAATAAATGTTTACAAGGCTCAACAGTTTTAGTTTAAATGTGGATTTCTAGACTTACAAATTAAATTTCACTTGCCAGCCACTGTTTCAATACTCTGGGTAGAAATATGATAAAGATGAGATTAAATCAAAAAGGAAGGTGCTGACTACAAATCTTAAAGATTATATGCAAAACTCCCAAGAAAACATAACCAGAAGTAATTCCATGTTGCACTCTCTCGAGTGATTTACAAAACATATTGTGATTTCTCTTAATAGTGCAAGCCAAAGATTTAGAGTCCAGTTACATGTATGTACGGCCACTGAATCAGACCTAGCAGGATGGCCTCGCAGAACACCTACTCCCAAAGGAGAAGCAGGAAGATCTGGAGAGGAAGCAAACTTGACCTGAAGCCCACTCTTGGCCTTCCTGCTGTTGCTTCCTCCCTCTGCCACCCAGCAAGAGTGGCTGCTGGAAGTCCCAAGGTCCTTGGGTAACAGCATACTCTGCTGCCTTGCCCAGGCTCCTCCCTTTCCTCACTCACTCTCCCTGTCAAACCTTATCTACTTATGCCACGAGGCTCAGGGTTTTTGCTAGGGAGCTGATAAACTGATCTCTGTGTGCTGGGGACCTCACTTCTCAGCATATCACTCCTTCCTGACCATTAAACATACTTGTATGTAAACTATGCTCCTGGAGAGCATGCTTCAACAATCATTTTTGATCATGCCAATCCTGGTCTTTCATAGACCTGACATTCAGCTTTATCAAGTTTGATTCACTTTTTTTCTCTACAGGAAAATAATGCTACAATACTCCCTTAAGTTTGAGAGAAAACAAATGATCATCTTGGGTCATATTAATATATATTTAACGTCAATAAAAAGTGATTTATAAATTAAAAAATACTAGCACTGTGAAATATAAATAAAGCTATTCTTTTATTGATGTTTTGGCCAATGGGCTTACAAATTCATTCCATTAATTAATTAATTATTAACTAGGAAGCAGCAAAGTACGTTAAGTTTCTTTGAGTAAAATGAGAAATAGAAAAGACTTAGACTTGATAATTAGCCCACAATGTCCAAGTCGTGGCATTTCCCCTGGTGTTGAGATGCTAAAATATTGGAGTATCCCAGAATGTACAGTTTAAGAGAATTCCAATGTGAGACCAAAAAAAACCCACAAGTCTCTCTTGACAACCCCAAAGCCTATGAACCTCAAGGCAACTCTAGTTTTAGGATGTTTTGCAGAAGAGAGAAGGGTGTGGCATATGTTTGGCCCATCTTCTGTCCATGGAACAGTTAGTTTTGTCCCTAAAGAATGCCATTATATCTCCATGGTCCTCAGCCCCTGGGATGAACCATCCATGCAAGGCTCATTTTCACCAGGCAACTGCCAAGAGCATTGTGCCAGCAGGCGCTAGAGAATCCAGCCCTTTGACTGCTTTGCTATAAACTAGAATTTCCAGCAATTAGAATTTGGATCTGAAATTCCATTAGACTTTCTGCATAGGTTCAAGAGCTAAGAAGAGAGAACAACTAAGCTGGCTTCCAGGCTCAGCATCTGAAATCGTTGTCTGCTGATTTATAATGGAAACCCAGGATCTAATCCCCTCCTTGCAGAAATCTGCCCATGTGCACTCAAACTTATTATTACCTGTGTTCTATCAGGGGAGCATGACAAGCTGAAGTGCCACCGGCATGGCCTGTTGCCTTTCCTGATTGAAGTCAGTCGACCTGGCTGTGTGCAGGCTTCCCAGACTGACGTTCCCCAGATGTGAATGATATTTTATTAAGATATAGAGTGACATAAAAATATCTGTATTATCAATATATGTAGTTCAGCTTGAAAATCTATAACAGGTCTTCATCTTCAAGTAGACTTGTTTCCACAGGTCAATTGGACTACTCAGAAGTAATGGGGAATGTTGAAGGAGACATGTTTATTTACAACAGATTGATATTATATCTAGTTTGCTTGCTACAAAGTAGAAATAGGTTTGTGCAAACCATTTCCTGCCCCATAACCTAAAAAACAGGAGACTCTTCATCTGAGCCACTTCCCTAGATAATGTTATGCTTTAACTCAAGCAGGATGTGGGTGACTCTATTCTCATATCATTGATTTATCTTCAGACTTTTGCATACTGGAACTATTACTCCATTGGAGTAGAGGACCGCTCTTTGAAGTGGACCTCATCTTAACAGGGTGCATCCTACCCTGCTTAAGTTTTCACTGCAGTACACAATCAAAAGGAAGGAGCTAATGAAAAGAAAGAAAATTGAAACATGGGAGAAGGTCGAGGTGGAAGAGGTTCTTCGTGTAAGGCATAGGTTCCTTTTCTGTTTTATAGTATTGAATCTGAAAACATCTCTTGAAATTCTGGATGCTGTCTTCAGGAAACCACCTCCACACTTCCTCTCTCCCCGATTCTCCCACCCTACTTGGCAAGGTGGAGAAAGATCAATCTCCCCCAGTCAGGTTCAGACTCCTGGACAACTGAATAAGATAATAAAGAAAAATGAAGCAGGCCATGAGCCAAAGAAACACATAATTTCATTTTGGAACATGACTGGTAAGAGGAAAGACAAATTAGACAATACACACCAAAAACATGTTAAGTGCTAATAGGTATACCAGAACACAAACACAAAACTGAGCCATTCCGTTCCAATGTATTTGTGAATAGCTTAAATAAAAAGGGACCTCAGTGATGGATTTATCTGTCTACCCATTCTTTTTTCTCTCCTTTGCACATCTGTTGAGCCTACTGTACATGCTGGGCACCATGCCAAATGCCCAAAACTCTAGGAAGATGGAGGCTTGTCTTCTGCCCTCTAGTTACTCATCGTCTGAGAGGGGGAGGATGTAGGAAAGAAGTCAATAAAGAGACTCATGTGATGAAAAGGACTGTGTGGGCTGCTGAGGGAATTCAAAAGGAGAGAGTAGTCAACCACTCCTGGGAGTTCAGGAAAAGCTATCCCAGATAGGGGTGGTGCCAAGACAGTATCCGGAAAGATGAGTAACAACAGTAGCCAGCAATAAAATAATACATGGCAGACTCTTCTGCACCATGTAAGCACTTTGACATGCATGAACTTGATTACTTCTAGGCCCATGTGTAGAGATTCCAGTATTTCCCCATTTCAGGAGGCACAGAGATTCAACATCTTGTCCAAGTCAAACGGCACCCATGTGGCTGAGCTGGGGCTTCACCAGAGGCATCAGCCACAGGGTCCACACTCGTGCCCACTATGTTAAGAGTTTTCCAAATAGATGTGAAGTGAATTGTGACATGATTTTTTTTAAGAGGGTCAAGGGCCACAGATTTTGTGAAGTGATGGGGAAAGTGTGACATTGAGTGTCAGTGGAGCTTAAGATCCAACTTTGGGGAAGTAGAGGATGATCGGGGTTGAGTTGGCCCTTGGCTTCTCAAACTAGGCTAAGAACATTTGCATTTGCTCCGGCGGAGGTGACCCAGGCACTTGTTTCATTCTAAGATTCATGAAGAGAGAACTCACATCAGATAACCTTAAAATGTAATTTTCTACTATAGGATAAGATGTGAAATTACCATGATAATTTTCCTTGTTTTCTCTTCTTTTTGATATTTAATTCAAATTGTTTCTTTAAAGTATTTAAGAATAAAATTTCAAGTTACAAATTGATATGTGGTTACTTAACTAAATAAAACAATTCACAAACATAGAGAAAATTAGAAGTTATACAAATTAAAAGTCATTTCTTTTTTCTATCACTTCACTTACACTTTCCTGAGGTAATACTACTATCCATGCTTATACAATTATAACTTGATGTATTTGGATAACTTTAGGGTGTTTTGCCATTTCTTTTACAAATATAGAATCAGTGCACACTTTATTCCATAGCTTTCTCTGCTTACTTAATAATACACCATGAGCTGAGCAATCTACCCAATCTTCTGTCCAGTATTTCTAGGCTTTAGAAATTATAGAGTGATCACCAGATTTTCTTTTAACCAAAAATTTACTTCTACCTTCAGGGTAATGCCTCCCTAAAATCTGCTCCTAGAAGAAAAGTATCTGAGTCTTTCAATTGTATATAAGAGTATACTTCTTACAGGATTCATTCTCTCTCTCTCTCTCTCTCTCTCTCTCTCTCTCTCCCTNTGTCCATGGAACAGTTAGTTTTGTCCCTAAAGAATGCCATTATATCTCCATGGTCCTCAGCCCCTGGGATGAACCATCCATGCAAGGCTCATTTTCACCAGGCAACTGCCAAGAGCATTGTGCCAGCAGGCGCTAGAGAATCCAGCCCTTTTTATTTTTTATTATGAGGCAGGGTCTCACTAACTTGCCCAGGTTGGCCTATAGAACTTTCCATCCTCCTGCCCCAGCTTCCCCAGTCGCTAGGATTACAGGTGTGGCCACCGAGCCCAACAGGAAACTGTTTCTCTAGCAGATGGCATGAAACAGTTGCCAGCAGATACGAGCACCAGTCTTCCCAAATGATTTCCCCAACCTATTTAACTGGCACCATTGAAGCAGAAGCTTGTTCTAAGAATGGAAGCTCTTTTGCTTTCTGTTGGACCGTGACTTTTAAAAAACTCAAGTAGGAACATCAAAGAAACCCCAAGCTCACAGCCAGTGCTCCTGGACAGAGCCTTTACGTGGTGGTGGTTGCTGAGAGATGCTGTCAGGCGAGAAAACAGGCTCTGGTGGCTCAGGTCTGGAGGCAACTCTGATCTGAAAGAACCAGGTGCTCTTTTGATTTTCTTTCTCCAGTATTTGTACCTGTTCAGTCTTAAGTTGATTCTTAGTTGTTCAAGACAAAAATTAGGCAGTGGGAGAGCTCTGTTTTCTCCATGCTGCTTGCTGGGGCCCTTCTTGTCCAGCATCACGGTCAGCATTCAGCTCCTCAAGCCCTGCTCCTCCTGCTCCTCCTGCGCTCTCCACCTGCCATCTTCCAGTCTTGGTCTTGCCTAGGTGAGCACCCTTCCCTGACAGCCCCCTAAGGTCACTGGCTCTCACAGTGCCCTCCACTCCTCCCTGGTTTGCAAGGACATAGAGAGCCTCGGACATGCCAGGTCCTCCCCACACACTGTTCCAAGTGGCTCACACACATGATTTTGTTGAGTTCTCAAAACAGCCCTATGGGGTAGATTCCATTAATGTCCCTTTTGTAGGTGTGAAAGTGGAGAGGCGGGAGCCCATACTCTCAACCTCTGGACTCTCTCATCACCAGAGCATTTGCCCTTGATCTTCTGACTTCATAGACTGTAAAAGTCTCCTCCGTGCTCTTTAGCCATTTTTACAACCTCAGCTCACTTTGGGCGTTGGCCGCTCGGACGTGAGGAAAACAGGTGTGCTAGGCTCCTTGTTTTCATTTTGATGACTTGTTCCTCTTGCCCGTTTTGTAACTGCTCTTTAGCCTGGGGGCTTATTAGAAAACCGCAGGTGCCACCACTCAGTTGAGTCCACTGCAGGAGGTGCCTCCCTCTCAGGTTCAACAAGACCAGTTGCAAATTTCCAGTCCCATTTATGAAAGCATCACATCCCCTAAAGGCCTCCTCTTCCCAAATCTGGGGCCCTGAAGTCATGTCTGCCTTTCCCCTGAATTTTAAGAAATCAGCATTCCAGAAATTTCAGCATCATATAAATTGCACATGTCTGGGTCTCCCTTGCCAGCTATCACGAGCTCTCTCCCAAGGTACCCATAAGGAGCACTGAGCACACACAAATTCCTCTGTATTCATTAAAATTTATCGAAGGTTGTAGTTTCCCTCCTTCCTCTGTATCCACTGGGAAAGGAAAATGTCAGCAAGCTGAGTCAGGAATTTTCTGAAGGTCTGTCATAAAAGGAATGTGATGTCCAAGTCAGGCCCGGCTTGACCAGATCCCCCACTGAGATTGCACCTTGGCCCTGTGCCTGTGTCAGGATGTGTCTGGGGATTTGCTCTTTTCTCTACCTTGTCACAGGAGTAGTAATGTCCCCTCCTCCACCACCCAGCCACGATCACATCTATTTACCTTCTGACCTAGTTCCCCCTCCATACCTCATCTCACTTACACACACACACAGTGAGGAATGCCTAGTGGACAGATGGATATGTGTAAGATTCCCTCTCTATATTTTCTTTAATTTTCTCTGCTCACCTGTTTTCCCACTGTGCTGTGCTACAGTCTCTCCTTCCTGCTCTCTGTCTCCAACATACATGCATACACTCACTCACACTTGCCTGCCCCCACACACATAGGCACCCACCACACCAAAACCAGGTCTAGGTTGTAGCTCCCAGATCCCAGCACAGTCCCGGGGCTTGGGTGCAGTTTCAGCTGGACAGAATCCACCCCTGGCAGTTCAGCTTCAGCTCCTGCTTTATTCCCTATGTGCTTGTCACCAGCACTGCACCCTCCAAACACCTAGCAAGTCTTGAGGTCTAGGACCTGCCCTGTGGACAACTCTGACCAAAGGCTTCTCTCTCTGTCTTTTGTTCCTTGTCCCTACATTCATCCAGGGCCCTCAACTTTCAATGCAGAAGTGTGTCTCCTTCACTCATTTTTTTTTTCCTCATTGACTTACAGATAGTTAACTGCCTACCCTGCTCCATCACTGGTCTTAAGCCAAATTGAGAGACAGAAAAACATCTAATAATCATAATAAAATTCTGAGTCAGTCCTATCCCTGGAATATAAACTCCAAACTATTTGAAATCAGAGAAGGAAGCAATTGTTTCTGCTTGGCCTGTGAGGGAAGGCTAATGGCAAAGAGGTAACCTAGGATTTGGGTCTTGACAGATGAGTAGGAGTTCTCCAGCAGAAAACAGGAAGGGCAGTCTAGGTGGAGAAGACCACAATAAGAAGGAATGACATGGAATTATCAGAGACCTCTATGGGTACAGATGGGAGGCAGGACAGGGAGTGGCTTTTGTTCACCAGTGTAGACAGATCCTGAAACGGCACGGTCTAGGCCCTCAGAAAATATTATAAATATTTTATACCAATAAATATATTAAATATTTTAATGTCCCAAATAATTGGACATTGAATAAAGTAGGATAAAGCCAGATTTTAAACAGCATTTGATACCGCACAGGGAAACCTAAATTTAGTTTGCAGGCGGTGAGAATTCACCAAACTTTTTAAAATCAAGGAAACAGCATAATGACATCTAAAAATTTTAGAAAAAAATAATAATTCTCAAGACTGGGTACAAAATAAATTTCAAAGGGGAAATTGAGTTTTGCCATAGCTAACAATTTTTAATAGATATGTAGGACTTAGATTCAGCTTATCCCTTCTTTTACTGTGTTTGCTCCAAATCTTGGTTATTTGAGAGAAATTATATTTACCACCCTGTGTTTTGGAATTTGCCTCCTACTGGTGATGATGGTTTAACTTCTCTCCACAGAGGTCTCTCCTAACCTTCTTCTCCAGAAGCCTCAATCCTCACCCTATCTGCAGTGATACCAGCTGCCCCCCATGGACTCATGCTGCCCCTTTCCCGGTTTCCACCTGAAATCCCCTGGATGCACCTCTCTGTTGCTGTGGGGCCACTTCCTGAGCTAACCCTTGCTGTTGGCACATTGGCCTTTGTCAGGGGCCTAATGGAGACGCGGCATCTTAACCAACTCTGACCACAAGTACAGATACTTCAGACGCCTCATCAGGCCACTACAGGAGCTATTTAGAGCCTTACAGTTCAGTGGGCATCAGTCAGCCCCCAAACATACTATAGAAGGTTCCAGTTTCTTTTGGGTTTGCCCCCTCATCCTTCCCCTCTGTTCCAGAGTCTCTGGGTGCAGGGGTTTAGTGGGGCAGAGTGTCACATGAGGTAGAAAGGCAGTTGTCACCCCACACAACCCAGCATACAGTTCCTACTAGAACACATTTAAAAAGAAGTAAGTTGTAGCTCTAGCATTTCAAACTCAAGAGATTTGCTCTTTAAACAAAACAATGATGATAGATTTTTGGATCCAATGATGTTTTCCTCCTTATTTCCTTGAAAATGATTGCCTGCATCATTCTGTGGCAGCCTTGGACCCAGAGGGTTCTGCTCACACGAGCCCTGTGAACTTCAAGGTCTTGCTTTCCGCCAACACCCTCAGTGCTGGGATTAGCACATCACTCACCAACTAAGAACTAAGAACGGTCTCCCCACACGAACGTGTGCTCTTGGATTCCTGAGCCGATCTCATTTATAAAAAGTTAAGCACCCATGGCATAACTTGTGATGCATCCAAAAAGACTTCAACTGTACTTTGTCAAAACAAGTACTGCATCTGAAACCCAAAAGCATCATGAAACTCGTCTCTCAGTATTGTGAGAGTCATTGTGCTACCTTGTTGATTCCAGCTTTTACGGAAATTTTATCAATTTCTAAACTCCCAATCAAGAAACAAAAATAGTGTACAAAAACCATTGGGTGGAACTCAATTTTCTTTGTTTTTTTTTTTTTTAAACTGGGAAAGTTTCAAAGAAATTTTTTTTTCCTTAGGGGTATTTCCTCAAGACTGTTCCTATTAAATTTCATAAAGATTTCCAGGACATTTGGATACTTGACCTACAGACCTAGGAGGAAATAAACAGCAAACCTCAAGAGGGCAGAGTTTATGCATCTCCTAAGATTGACCATGAGAGTCCTATGGGGCTGGGGATGTGGCTCAAGCGGTAGTGCACTCGCCTGGCATGTGTGCAGCCCGGGTTCAATCCTCAGCACCACATACAAACAAAGATGTTGTGTCAGCTGAAAACTAAAAAGTAAATATTAAAAAATTTTTTAAAAAAGAGTCCTATAAAGGGGACATTTTAAATCTGTCTTGATTTAAAATTTCAGTATTTTAATCACCATGAATGTTTTTGCATTAATTTTGATTTTTTTTAAAAAATATTTCATTAAAATATTATTTACCTTGATTAAATATCTTGACATGCCCTTAAACTTTTTACTTAAAATGCTCCCTTACTGGCTGGGTACAGTGGCACATGCATATAATCCCGGTGGCTCAGGAGGCTGAGGCAGGAGGATCATGAGTTCAAAGCCAGCCTTGGAAACTCAGTGAGGCCCTAAGCAACTTGACGAGACCCTGTCTCTAAATTAAAAAAAAAAAAAAAAAAAAATTTAAAAGAACTGGCGATGTTGCTCAATGGTTAAGCACCTCTGGGTTTAATCCCTGGTACCAGGAAAACAAGAAGTTCCCTAACCTCACCCTAATCCTAGCACACCCCACGCCCTTGGCCATGTGATTTCAAAGCTCCACCACTAAATGGACATGATGTATTTTCCTCCTCTTGACCTTAAAGTTAGCTATGTACTAGCTTGGGCCAATAAAATGAGATAGAAGGGATGACGTGTCACTTCCAAGCTAAATATTAGGAGGGCTATCATACTTCCCTCTAACTCTTCCACTGTCACTGTGAGAAGAACTGGCCTTAGGTCCCAGGAACTTAAAGCTGTGTAGAACAGGAAAGGAGGGATACATGGAGCAGAGGCCTCTCAGCCCAGCCACACCACGAGGAGACACAGACACTAAACACACACTCATTGCTGGGATTTTGTGGTTGTTTATTACCCAGACATGTGTTACACACACCAACAATTATTTCACCCTAGCTAGCTGGTGTGAGTTAATCATGACAATCCATTCCCATTCACCTCATTATTAATTGGCTGAGGAATGGATGAGAACAATGAGAAGGAGAGGAGATTTGTTAAAGTCTTCAAGGGAAATTATTCCTTTCCATTCTGTGATATGTTAAGTCCTCTCTCATGCTCTTTCTTATTTGTGCACAAGAAAGCATGTACCTCTGATAATCAACAGCAGCTATCCACTGGCAGGGAAACTAGCACGAGAACAAAATCAGCCCATAGAGAAGTGCAGAGCTGTGAAAATAACAGAAAAATAAGGCAGAAACCTTGACCAAACCATGCCTGACTGATTTGGATTTTCATTCATATGATTCTGTTCACATCTTTCAAGATTGTGTCCAACTTCTAGTTTTTGTTTTGTTTTGTTTTCATCAAAAGCATTCTTACCAGCTGATTTCAGACCACACAACTGTTTCGAACTCACTTTAGGACCCTCTCTTCCAGGTTTGATGGGGGAAACTCTGAATGAGTTGAAAAAGAGTGTGGGCATAAACTTCATAGTCATCATTAAAAGTTCCACCCTCCTTTCCCCTGACCTTCCTCCACAAGAGTTTCACATGGTTTCCTGCCTGCTTCATTCCTTTTCCTCCTCCAATGTGACCATAGTCATATGAATAATTTCTCACTTTCCCCCACAATATTTCTGTTTGTAATAAGAGAGGGAACTGATGAAATCAATTATGGTGTTTTCATATAATGGATTATTAGGCAGCCATTAAAAAGAATTTATTAATTGTGCAAATATACAGCATCTATTCTGTTCCAAGGACATACTGTGGAAGAATATTTGATGATAAGTAAATGCTAAAATATAGACTGCATAAGAATCATTATATAAAATATCATTACAATATCCAACTTAGAGGACAGTACTTAGTTCAGACTTCGGACTTTAGTCTTTGAAGTTAATAACCAGAATGTGCCAAGACTTGTGGGGCTGTCAGATGGAGTTGGTGTATTTCACTTGCAAAGAGGACATGAATTTGGGGGCTCAGGGACAATGTTCTGGACTTATGTTTGTGTCCCCCAACTTTATGTTAAAGCTCTAACCCACAGTGTGCTGGTATTTGGAGGTGGGACTTTGGGGGTGATTATGTTAGTTGTGAGGATGGGGTCCCATGATGAGATTTTGTCCTTATAACAGAGTTCTCTGTCTCCACCAGTAAGGACGTTGAGAAATCTGCAAGCCTCTTCCCCAGGAGGAGGAATCTGACCACACCTTGATCTTGGACTTCGCAGTCTCCAAAACTGTGAAAAATAAATATTGTTAAAGAATAAACTATAATTACAGTATAATCTAAAACGTGTGGCATGTGTTCACATTTATGTACACATTTTCAAAGAAATAAGAATGGTGGGATAATGTGCTATTTGCTTTTTCTTTGTATTTTTCCATATTTATCACATTTTATATTACTAATTAATTTCTATTACTTTCATAAACATGGAAAATACCCAAGGAAGAAAATTACATAGTACCTTTTATAATAAACCTAATAAATCTTGAGGTATTTATATATCTAGATTCATTAGACATTGTAATTTTTTTTTTCTTTCAATGGGCCTTGGGGTTTAATATATATGTACACAAAGTTGCTGTGTATATGAGAGCAAAGAGAACAAAGGAAAGTAATAATTTTAAATCATCAGGAGATTCTATTGCCTCTTTTCATGTTGGATTTGAAATTTAGAAAAGGGCAGAAGGCCAGATTGGCTCTGCACACCATGTTTATTGCTGAGGTCACCTCAAAAACCAAGGTTCATTCCCAAAGAGATCAGAATAGGGAGAGAAAGAGTGTCATGAGACCCGGTTCTGTGGCAGCCAAAGGGTGAGTGACTAAGGCCCTCCACCCCAGCTCACAGGGAGCAGCCCTGGGCCTTTAAAGTCTGACCAGGCAACTGTAAAAGCCCACTCATGCCAAGATCTTCCAGGCACACTGAGAAAAAGTACTTTTTAAAAAGGTAAAGGAGGGGATGTAGCTCAGTGGTGGAGCACTAGCCTTGCATGTGTGAGGTCCTGAGTTCAATCCCATTACCACAAAACAAACAAAAAAAAATGAATAAATAGAAAAGATGTGGAAAGGTAAAGGAAACATTTTAATCATTTTCATCTGAAAATGATAATACAATAATTCTACTGTTTTTCTAGAAGGAATTGGAATAAAAATAATTTAGATTTCTAATGCTGGAATGATCTACTTGCCTATAGAATTTAATATTTGTAAATTAAATTCAAAATCTATATAGCATCATTATTTTAAAGCCCTATTAATTTAGTTCTTACTCTTTGAAGAAGCTTTTTACCTATATCCTTGCATTTGATTCTTACAATCTCCTTTTTTGATATTTAGACAAATCTGAAGAAGATAAGACCCATAGCCAAATAGGATTCAGCCCAAGTCTTATGTGATCAGGGATCATTTTTACTAAACAACTGATGCTAATGAGATATAGAAAATATTTCATTTGTCTCCTTTTAAATATCTTTATTGAAATAGAAAAAAAAATTGATTATACTGGATAAAATTTTCCACACATGGAAAAGCACCCAATGCACTTCCCACAATCAGTGGATGTTCCAAAAATATAAGATGACTGACATGCACTTGATCTTAATAAGGAACAGGCATCTTTAGAAAATTATAGCCTTTATATTAGATTTTTCATTACTCTTTACTTGAAACTTGCCTACATGCTACTGAAAGATTGCATCTGCATCCTGGGAATTTTTAAAAAATGTCTCAAATATCAGAGGATTTGAGGTCAAAATCTCTTAAAGGTAGCAATTTCTCTCTCTTCTTATTCAAGTCAGTATAAATTAATTGGGACCCTAGTTGTAAAGAAAACCAATCTGATACCAAATATTTCACATGTAAAATGAAAAAAAGAGTAAAGCTAGAAACCACACAACCATCTAAAATTTTTCCTGCTAAGAAAATTGCCACAGTCCGAGTGGTTTGCTGCTGAAAAACAAGTTGGTTTGGGTTTGGTGAAGACTGAGTCCTCCTCCCAGGAGACATTGTCTGTGGCCAGGAGGTTTATGTCTGTACAATAACCAGCCAACATGGCAGGGAGAGTGAAGAGGTCAACGGAACATTCAGATGGTTTCCAACGCTCAAAATATTTGGGTTCCCAAGGACCCATTGTCTTGGGAGTTGTGTGAAATCGTTCACATTTCTACCTGATAAGGTTCTCAGATAATGTCCTCCTCTCTGGGAACCTACAGACATTGATTCTGCGCTCATTTGTGTGCATGATCTTTACAGACTTTGTCTGACACACGGGGAAAACCCTTCTGGAGGCTTGGATCCTGTTTCTTTCACATGGCCCTGCTGTTTCCCCACTGGGAACCCCCAGAATATGGACAGAATACAACTAAAAGGGTCTGGCCTTTGCCAGGTCTTGAGAAGCTTCCAGGCTGAGCCACTCCCTCAGTGTGACTCATGAACCTCTGACCTCAGCATCTTGTTGATACTGTTTTGTCAATAATGCTAATAATAGTATACTCGTTGATAACGTAGACCTTGGGACTTCTGGGGGCAGATCCTTGAAATCTGCCTTCTGACAATGCCCCTGGTGACTTCCCTGAAGTGTGAGTGGAATTCACCTCATAGCTACTAGAGGAGCAAGAGAAATCAAGCAAGAGCAGGGTCATGCTGGGTGGGAGAGCGCAAATAGATGGAGCCCCAACAGGTGAGTGGACTGGTCGGAGGAAACACTAGACAGAGAGGGAGTCAAATAGCAGTGATAATGAAGAAGCAACTTTTTGTCCATATGTGAGAAAGCTGAGCTCCCATCCAGCCCACATTACTGCACCAACTAGGGCAGTCCTGGATAACTGGGAACATTGTGACAGCTATGCTTGTGGCTGGGCCAGCCGGTCCTGCACAGTCTTGAGGCTTGCCTTTCCCAGCTCTAGGGTCCAGGATTCCACAGGTGGAGTAATGCCACACAGTGATGCTGTGCATGTTAGCTGAAGGCAGCGAGTCTCCACCCCAGTGTTGTGCTGGCTAATGTCTAACAACAGCCTCTCCAGGGAAAAATACAACCCTGGCTATTAGTGTCTGCCAATTCCCCTGGTGTAAACACCCCCACCGTGACTGATTTCCAGCCATTGAACATGATGTCTCTGAACATGAACTGGGGGATATATAGGCACACAATGGTTGTCACAAGTCAGTGAAAGCCAGCCCACACTGCCTAAATACACACACACACACACACACACACACTCAAATCTCATGTACATACATTCATCAATTCTATATAATTTGTCCTTATTTCTCATCTATACCCAGAGAAAAAGTGTCCCTCCTGTTCTATCACTGAACATGTGACCGTTCTTTGCTCATCGTGCATTTGTTCAGAGATGGCCATTTTTATACAAAAGGTGATATTTTTCCTAATTACATAAAGTTTTGCAACCAAGAAATTTTAATCACGGTAAATCTCTTTTTACTCTGATAAAGAAATTGCTATGTGATGATGTAGCATTTATGCAGATTAATCCCTCCCCTACTCCACCCAAAAGGATTCCTACATCCTAATTGCCAGAACACACGAACACATTGTGTGACATGGCAAAGGGGATTTAAGGTTGCAGATGAAAGTAATGCTGCTAATCATTTAAGATGAAACTATCTGGGTTGTCTGGATGAGCCAGGTGTTATCACAATAGTCTGTAAATGTGCAAGAGGGAGGCAGAAGAATCAGTGTCCGAGTGATCTGATGTGAGACCACACCACCTATCACTGGCACTAGACATAGAAAGGGCCACAGCCAAACACTGAGGGCCACCACTATAAGCTGGAAAGGCCAACAAAGCAGACTTGCCCTCAAGCCACCAAGAAGGAGCACAGCCCTGTAGACACCTTGAGTGTAGCCAAGTGAGGCCCACTCTGGATTTCTGATTTCCAGAACTATAGTTTCAAGTTACTAAATATGTGGTAATTTTTGATAGCAGCATTAGGAAACTGATACAGCTTGTTTTCTAAGAAAGTGACAAAACAAAGCAAGAAAAATTAATACCTAGAAAGCATAAATGGCCCTGGAAGTGCTGAGCACATTTGCCCATAGGCCTTCTTTAGTGCTTCCCCTATAAACACACACAAGCATACACACATACACACACACACACACATACACATACACACATGTGCACACACAGGATGGGTGTGGGTTCTGCAAAGCCTAAGGAAGCAGTTCAACTCTCCAAGAAACATGAAAGATGTTAGGAGGCTTAAACCTGCCACTTTCTCTCAACTCTTCTCTCAGTGTGCAGCTCCACATTACCTCATGCAGGTATCTTAAAACCAGAACCCGAGCATGAAGGTACCACCAGCACTAGCAGTCACACCTGGCACTTAGGATAACCCAGCCTGTCGAAAGCAGGATATTTGCAAATCTCCAGAAGTATTAGACAACCTGTCTTACACATTATTAATAAAAGGTTGGGGACAGCCTTGAGGTATTAAAATGTACTCTCTTGTGGACTGTGTAATTTGCTGCCTTTAAAACTTCATGATGCTGGAAAGCCCGTAAGTCAAACTTGTATATCTCATGAATGAGGAGCAGGAGAGATGAAGTGAGTGGCCAAGTCGCACCTCTGTTCACTGGCCTCAGAATCAAGACTACAGCCTGGGCCCTCTGTGCAGTCCCTGGGTTTCTGTACTCTAGCCCATGACCTGGATTCTGTAAAAGTAGGAGAGGTAAGACTTAATTCTATACTGAGGTGTCAAAGAATCAATATTGAGTGTTTTGGAATCTAAGTGTAAAATGTATAGGATTTTATAAAGTGGGGTGGGGGACCCCCCATCCTCCTTCCACTTACCTCCTCAACTCCTCTTATGGTTTGAATATGACCCCTAAAAGTTCATTGTTGGACACTTGGTCTCTGATACAGCAGTGCTGAGAAGTAGAACCTTCCAGAGGTGAATGGTGTAATCCCTTTGGACTAATGAATTAGCAGATTGCTGCAGTATTACAGGAGTGGCTTGTTATAAAAGGAGCTCTCTCTGGCTAGCTTGCTCTATCTTGCTGTGTGATGCCCTCTTCCCCCTGATCATGCAGAAGGAAGGCTCTCACAAGAGGCTGGCACTGTGCTCTTGGACTTCTCAGCCTCTGGAACTTGAGCTGGATGGTTCTATTCTTCACAAATTACCCAGGATTTTGTTATGGCAAGAAACAACATACTAAAACACTCACCTCTTTCTCAATCTTCCCCAAGAAGAAATATTAAGATGGCTTGCAAATGCAAACATTAACCAGGCCACATGTGTTCTGAGAAGGCATCATGGATTTTTAAATGTCAGACCAGGTGACCTTCTCTTATGTTTTCATTTCCGCATGAAGGGAGAGGTAATGGTCCAGGACCCACCTGTCCAGGACAGGCCCCCATCACTCTGCTTTGCCTGTGCATCCCAGGCATGGAACCACATAGCTGGCCAGGTGGTGAATTCCAAGATGTAAGCTGAGATGGGAGGAAGGAGGTGAGAGAAGCCTAACTCCATGCACTCCAGCTCAGACTTCTTGGCTCTCTGCTTTGGAGTTAGGATGAGGGATAATACATCTTATCGGGCATGTGCTCAACTCACAGAAAATTAAAACTGAGTTTTGTTTGCTCTTGCTCCTTTTATGTGTTGCTCCCTTCACTGTGCAGGAGGAAATGTGCTGCACAAACCCACCTTTAGAAAGATCACAGAAGGGGAAAAACAAATGAATGATTGCTGCACACATCATGGGCACAACCTACAAACATGTTGACTGAAGGAAGCCAGACACAAAAGAGCACGTGCAGTATTTTTTTCGTGTATATGAAGATCAAGAGCAGGCAGAATTGATCTCTGGTGACAGACATCAGAATACTGCTTACCTGGGAAGCAGGCTGGGGAGTGGTCGATGCTGACAGAGAAGAAGCACTAGGGAAGAAACGGGTGCAAAAACATGTTCTACCTGGGTCTGAGTGTTAGTTCACAGATGGATTCATATGAAAGATGCTAATTGACGTCTGGTTAAGAGTTGCAAGCTTGCCAAGTGCAGTGGCGCTCACCTGTAATCCCAGCAGCTCAGGAGGCTGAGGCAGGCGGATCGTGAATTCAGAGCCAGGCCCTAAGCAACTCAGCAAGACCCTGTCTCTAAATAAAATATTTTTAAAAGGGGCTGGGAATGTGACTCAGTGGTTAAGCGACCCTGGGTTCAATCCCTGGTTCCAAAAAAAAAAAAAAGTTTGCAAACTTTACTACATGTATGCCACTCCTCATTCAAAACAAAATCTTTGTTTCCCACATGAAATGCATAGCTCCCAAATACTCTTATAAATGAGAATGCATCTATTTTTAGGTGTTCAAAACTTAAAATTGAAAATTTAGGAGCTAGATTTGCTTTTGACTAAGGATATTTTGAAAAGGATATTTAACTCCTGTTTCATTATAGTTTTGAACTTCAATTTTATTTCTAATTAGAAAACTCAGTGGAGAGAGCCTATGTCATCCACTTTCCCAAAAGCAGCCTTTTTTGGATTGAGGAAAGGCAACATGAGGTTCAGGAAGGTTCAGCAACATGAGGTTCTTGGCTCTTCCACATTTTTACCTATAGAAATTGAAAATCTTTACCAGCATTTGAAATTTTTCAGTTCCTCGTTGCTGCCTAAATTGTATGTCGCATATCTCTTCTACATAAAGCAAACCTCAAGGGGTATATGAAAGCTGTTTAGGGAGTCGACTGTGGGATACAAACAGTTTTTAATTATCTTGTTGAAGAGTTTAGAGGAGATGCTATAAAATATGTATTTACTGGTATTGGAACAGATGAAAGCACAATATTTTTGCTTTTAAAGACGAAAAGAGCTATTTTAAAAAGCATGTGTTTTTCATAGCATACTTTATACCAATGATTCTAAGGTTTCTATTAAACAGAAAAACAAATTACAAGTCTGGCAACCACAAAGATGAAAGGAGGCAAAGTCTCCCTAAGTGAAAGGGATTTTAACCAATGGCAGAGTGATGACAAAATACCCCGGCATATTGACAACATTGTTAAAGCTCCAAATTATATTTAATGATAGCTAACTAATGTCTAGGGGTACAAGAACCCATGGATGTCTGACTGTTGACGAAAAAAGGAAAAAGAGAAATGAGGGATCATGTCTCCTCCACAGAACAGCTAAGTTTAAACTGATCCAGCTGAAACACAGTAGCTTCCAGAGGAAAGTAACTTCTGTTTTAATGAACTGCGTGAATCGAGGCCAGCCCTCCCTTGCATGTGCAAGGCAGGCTAATTTATCTGTTAGTGGGAATAAATTAAGCACCCCAATAGGAGCTCCGGATGCAAATTCCTCAGGATCAGGACTCTTGTCTCTAAGCAGGTGGAACTTTACTGTTCCAAGGCCATTTGAATATGGTACATGTTGGAGTTCAGCAAAACCATTGTTCCTTGAAGAAATGTCATTTTTGCAAGAAGTTGTGAGCTAAAGTCACATATCTGGTGGCTATGTATGGATGTTTTACAGTATCTGAACTTTTAACAGAGGAGTTTCATGTGTGTATAAGCAAAGATTATTGAGCTCTCGATGGTGGCAAGTATCACTCGATTGGCAAGTATCAAAGTCAGCAATTACAAGATTTGCTTTTCTACATAAAAATTCCAAGTGCTTGAGTTGTCACCTGGCAAAATAAATTCTGAGGCTAATGGAGGGGACCTCAAGAGGACTGTGTTCCTTGGCTGGATAAAACCATTCGCCATTTAAGGGAAAACAACAGGACCTTAAGAAGGAGCAAATCCACCTCACTATCCATCATCTGCAAGATCAGTAGCTCCCACCATGAACTTGTCCTTGTAAAAAAAATTAAATCTAAGTGGAAAAAACTGAACTTAACATTTAAAAGTTAATGTTCTCTTCCCTCATTATAAGAGTCGAATATTCTTTTGTGAAAAAGTATTCAACTGATTATATTTTAATAATATATTTTTCTGCAGGATGTAAACAAAAAAAATGCTGAGAAGTTTTGATAATGATGTCTAATTTCCAGAGATGTCAAAATAGTGTTACTTATTAGGAACAATGAGTCATTTCATAGTGGCTACAGAAACCAGATATTTTTCATTAGAAATAAATCAGTAGTTATTTATATCAAAATAAATTTTTTTTTGCTTAAATTTAATAAATTCCTATTACGATTCAGACACAGAAACCTCAATTTAATTTGGCAGCCTTCTAATATGCATAAAATATTATATTGGTGCTGTGTGGAAACCAAGCTTGACCAGTCACCACTGTGCAGAAATTTTTAATATGAAAGATGTGCACATGCAGAAACATGGGGAAAAGTGGCAGAGGCTTCAAGGAGGAAGTGTCATGTTAATCAAACCATAAAGAGCTGGAAGTCAAGACATGGAGATTGACAGAATATTCCAAATGAATAAATGGACAAAGTTTCCCCAAATGATGAAATAGATCCCTCATCTGTTCTGCAAATACAGAGTAACTTAGTAGACTTCATTTCTACAACCCAGGCACACATTTCCCTAAGGAATTGCTGAAGGCTATTACAGAACAGGCCAGCAGAATTGGCTCCCAGAACTTCTCCCAAGATGCCACAGAGGACAAGCCTCCCAAAGGCGCCCTTTCTGCAGGTTGTTTGGTAGGCCAGCCATTCCAGGACAGCAGATCTCTCCTTGTCTTTGGAAACTGGAGAGTCTGGCAGGGTTGCTTTCTTCTTTCCAGAGCATCTACCTATCCAGCTTCCCACCAGTTTCCAGGGAAGATCATGAGGATATAGCTCAGTGTTCGCTGAAGGAGAGACCTATTCTCACCACACCATGGTAATTCAGAAATGCAAAGGCAGGACCCCTTGGGTAGCATTGGCCCAAGGACCTAGTAGAATGGCAGACAGCACCAGGTCTGAGCCTCCTCAACAAGGAAGAGGGGCAAAACCCACATTTTGGCCACTTGGCAGATTCTGGAGACCAGAAAACTCTTTGGCCCTCATGGTGAGTCAGGACTCAAAGTGCCTATGCTTGGTGCAGAAATGCTGCTGGAAAGGGGCAATATCTTCCCTTTCCCATTCCCTACGGGAATATGGACAATGTCCCCAACAGAGGGTTTGTTTGAAAACCTCTAAGACTAAGTCAAATGAGAATTCTGACATTATATAGCTAATAATTAGTGGCTGATGTTTGTGACTATTAGAAATAGCAAGCCTTGGGCAGGGGATATATCTCAGTTGGTAGAGTGCTTGCCCCACATGCACAAGGTCCCAGGTACAGGAAGAAAGAAAGAAAGAAAGAAAGAAAGAGCAAGGCTTCCATTAGGGCCCTAATGGAGGGCTTAACATGGCAGAGCAGTTATGGGGTTCTTACTGCATCCCAGTGCAACTGCTAAAGACCAGGGAACCAGGAAGCAGAGCAGGAAGGTAAGGGAATAGGTCAGTCAGAGCAGAAAGCAGCAGAGACCAAGCAGAGCAGATCAGGATGAGTGAGATCAGCTTCAGAGAAGAAAGTCAGTGACTGCAGAGAAAATGTGAGCCACTGCAGGAAAGACACCGTGGGGCCACCTTTCCAGTGACTGCCAACCAGGAGGAAGAGTTAAAAAGCACTTCTCGTTACATCTTCTTGTTTTTACCCAAACATTGTACATCCCTGCAAGCTGGAGTGGCTTGGGAATTTAGGATATACTCATCTCCAGAACTGTATCATTTCTAAATCTGATTTAGACAAATTTATTCTGTTGGAGTCTTAAAAAAAGGGGGAGGAGGGAGGGAGGGGGTTGACTCATTTGAAATGATGCTGGAAAAATGCATTTTAAATGACAAGGGTTCAGAAGCCTTTCTTTAAGGCACAGCAGTTTCCAAGGTTTACAATTTTGTGGGTCTCTAATGGCGAAGACCCTACAAAGCGAAGCCAGCTTTGCCAGTGTTCCCTTTTAGAATGTTCCTGGAATTTGATTGAGGTTAAGAATATTTCCATAACGTAAGTCTACACCTTAGTTCCTTTCCAACATCTGAACATCACTGTTAATGGGACTGTGTCTCTTTATTTTGCTGTGGCCTTTCTCAGCTTCCCACAGTTGGGATAGTATTTCATATCCACAGGAATGGAAATAATAACCAATAGCTCACTTTCCTCTTCTGTGGGTTATGTTTGTGTTTTTCCTCCTGCTTCCTTAAGCTTCCTTAGCCCCCCACCTCCTCCCCAACCACTTACCCTCCTCAATCCCTTTTCTACCCAGTATCTTTACTGAAAGTACCATTTAATGGAGAATAGAATAAAGAGAATATCACAAGGACCATGCCCGGAGGCTGGCTGTCTTCAGAAAACTGAATCTGTAGTTTTAAGGCCAAGATCCAAAGCTAACTCCCCAAGTCACATACAAAAGTCCACAACAGTTCCCTAATGTCTATATAAGGTACAAACTCCTTAGCCTGGAATTCAAAGTTTTCCACAATCTGACACTGACCCGCATCAGTCACCCACCGCAGGTCCCACATAAATTCTCTTCTCCAGCCAACTGGGAGGTTGCCCCCGAGCTAGGCATGCTCATCCCTGCCCTGTGCTTCTCTCAGTGCCCCACTTGACTACAATGCTGGCCCACTCCTTCCCCCAGGGTCCTTCCCCTTCACAGGCTCGTTGATCTGAAGCCAGCCTGATGCCAGGCGTTGCAATGCGTTACCACACTCAGATTCAGAAATAAGGTCTGACCTCAGTTAAAAGCAGAATGTGTTACATGATATCAGCTTTCAGTAAAAGACAATCTTACAAGATAGGTCAAAAAAAAAAAAAGAACAGAAAATATCATCTGGTGTTCATTGAATGTAAATGAGAGAAATAGTTAGATCCACATGCAAAAAGGATATGCAAATATGAAAAAAGGTTAGCCTGGGTGAAATCTAAAAAGAGGGAGCCCAAGGAGCCCGGATTGTCTCTTTATGTCACTGTCCAGGGGAGAGGGCATCCTTGCAGGGGAACATGAGAATTCTGGCCCACCTGGCACACTATGGCTTAGGAGAGATGAATACACGACAATGTCATAACCCATCACCTGCTTCTGGGACTGCCCACTCCCCCTTTGCTCAGATTTTATACTCACCGAGGAGCCTGTGATCAGATCTGGATTCTCTGGTAGGCTTGCCTGCAAGGAGGGAAAAGCTAACAGGGGGTATAAGCATCCCCAACCTGGGTCTTCTAAAGAAGCAGGGATCGGGCTTACACTCCACACCTGCATACCAAATGAGCTTGCTTTGCCTGAACCCATCTCTGAGGACCAGGCCAGCTCCAGGAACCTGTCCAAATCAAGTTTGTGAACCTAACAAACTAAGAGCCAGTGCACAAATGTGGTGACTCTTGGAAGTATTGCCTCCTAAGATTTCATTATCCTAAATCCCTGGGACATCATTTGCCATCTCTATAACTGTGACACAGTCTCACCTTGCATCAGTCAGGGTCTGCTTAGGAGTGAGAACACACTCCAGTTATCTGGACAGAGAGAGCTAAACATCAGGAATTGCTTACTGGGTATTGAAGGAGCAAAAAAAATGGAAAAAAAAAAAAAAGGTAACAACAAGTTTTCATGGACGTGACCACTGAAAGAAGTAGCTCCCTCCCCTAGGGCTGGAGAAGCAAAGGAAAAAGGTTGGAAATTAGTAAGATTTAGAAGATGGAAGTAGGGAGAAAAAAATCCTGCAAATCTGGAACTCAGTCAACAAAGAAGGGGGTGCCTGTGGCTGAAGTGGATGTTTCCAAAGAGATGTAAGGAGATTGGCTCTGCAAGGTGCACAGGAGAGAGCATGCTTGTCCCCTCTTCCTCTTCCTGCCCTCCAGGTGTCCCCCAATGTCACACCCCAGTGATGTCCTCCAATGTCAGAACCCAACAAGGATTCAAGGGGCAAAGCACAAAAGTGGTTTGCAGTGTCCCTAGGTTCCATAGCAAAGCAAAGGCAGGGAGTGATTGGGAGCTGACCTGCAGCATCATACTGGCCTTCTATTGTAATATTTAAGTGTTGGCTCATTGTCTCTCTCTTCTACTTGAAAGTTAGTTCTAAGAGGGTAAAGATTTTGTTTTGTTCACTGTAATAACACTAATGTCAACATATTCTCTAATAAATAGTAAGAACTCAGCACATAAATTCAAATAAATGAATTAATATCATCACCCAAAACAGTGAGTGAAAATCAGAAGCTACCACAAAATAACCTCTACAAAATACTTCATAATCAATCTATTAATCTGGGCTTTAAGTACCAGAAAAATCAAAATGGTAGTGGCTTAAACAAGAAAGTACTTGCTCACAAAAAAATAATAATAATACAAGGGAAGAAAAGAAAGATAAAAAGAAAAAAAACCCAGAGGCCAGCAGTCCAGGGCTGATGTGACCCGTCATGGTGTTAAGAACCCAGGCTCTCTCTGTTTTGATTCTACCATCTTCAGTTCCATGTTGTGTTGGCATTTCAGTCAGGAAGAAGAGGAAAGACACTTCCCAAAAGTTGTTCTCTTGCCTCTTACATCATGTGACCCACACCCAGCGGGGGAAATTTTTATTCTGGATGGCCATGAAACCACTTAAAAATCAAGACTTCTTTTTACTATAGAATCAATGGAGAATAAGCAGTGGATATAACTAGCACTCTCTGAGTGAAAGTATTAGTCAGCTTTGCATTGCCATGACCAAACACCTGAGGCAGTCAACTTTAAAAAGAGAGAGGGTTCACTTAGCTCACAGATTTGGAGGTTGTTTTCATCAGCTTTTTCACTGCTGTGACCAAAAGACCTGACAAGAACAATTTTAAGGAGGAAAGGTTTATTTGGGGCTCACAGTTTCAGAGGTCTTAATACATAGATGGCTGACTCCATTCTTTGGGGTCCAAGATGATGCAAAATATCATGGTGGAATAGTGTGGCAGCTCAGGACATCACAAGACGGAAGCAGAGGGGGGATCTATTCTGGTAAACGGGGACAAAGATGTACCCCAAATACATGCCCCACTCAACCTATCTCCTCCAGCCACACTATACCTTCTTTCAGTTACCTATCTAGGGATTAATTCACTGATTAGGTTAAGGTTCTCATAACCCAATCATTTCACCTTTAAACCTTCTTACATTGTCTCACACATGATTTTTGTTATCTAAACCATAACAGAGGTTCAGGGATTTGGTGCTAGCATCAACCCAGTTCTCAGCCACGTGACATCATGGTGGATAGCAATGGCAGGAGTGCATGTGTAAGCAAGTAAATGATTCCATCTAAAACCAAGAGCCGAGAGAGACTGGTGTCTCACAATCCCTTCTGAGGGCACACACCCCTAATGACCTAAAGACCTCCCATTAGGCCCCACCTCCCAAAGATTCCACCACCTTCCAATAGTGTCACCCTGGGAACCAAGCTTTTAATCACCATGGGTCCTTGAGGAGCACAAAGCACATTCAAACCATAGCAATGAGCTTTGACAAATTCTCTTCTCTGACACACATATAAAAGGAAGAAAGCCTATTTGATTTGCTAAGCAGCAAATGTGTAATAATGATCAGTACTTTCTACCATCATTAATAACTCCATGCCCCCTCCCTTCCCTTCCAACCCCTCTGCCCTATCTAGAGTTCGTCTATTCCTCCCACGTCTCCCTCCCTATCCTACTATGAATCAGCCTCCTTATATCAAAGAAAACATTCAGCATTTGGGTTTGGGGGATTGGCTAACTTCACTTAGCATTATCTTCTCTAACTCCATCCATTTACTTGCAAATGCCATGATTTTATTCTCTTTTATTGCTGAGCAAAATTCCATTGTGTATATATACCACATTTTTTTTATCCATCACCTACTGAAGGGCATCTAGGTTGGCTCCACAGTTTAGCTATTGTGAATTGTGCTGCTATAAACATTGATGTGCCTATATCCCTGTAGTATGCTGTTTTTAAGTCCTTTGGGTACAGACTGAGGAGAGGGATAGCTGGGCCAAATGGTGGTTCCATTCCCAATTTTCCAAGAAATCTCCATACTGCTTTCCATATTGGCTCCACCAATTTGCAGTCCCACCAGCAGTGTATGAGTGTACCTTTTTCCCCACATCCTTGTCAACACTTACTGTTGTTTATATGCATAACAGCTGCCATTGTGACTGGAGTGAGATGAAATCTTAGAGTGGTTTTAGGATTAGGCCACAACTTCCTTAATAAGACTCCTGTGGTACAAGAATTAAAATCAAGAATCCATAAATGGGATGAACTCAAACTAAAAAGTTTCTTCTCAGCAAAAGAAACAATTTGTGAGGTAAATACAGAGCCTATATCTAGGGAGCAAATCTTTACCCCTCACACATCAGATAGAGCACTAATCTTTAGGGTATATAAAGAACTCAAAAAGCTAAACACCAAAAACAAATAACCCAACCAATAAATGGGTCAAAGACCTGAAGAGACACTTCTCAGATGATGATGTACAATCAATCAATAAATATATGAAAAAAAAATGTTCATCATCACTAGCAATTAGAGAAATGCAAATCAAAACCACTCTAAGATTTCTGTGGTTTTTAAAGGTCTGCCTTTCACCCCATCCCACCCCCTGCAGTGTTTTTCTTTTTTTTTTTTAATTTTTTATTGTTGGTTGTTCAAAACATTACAAATTTCTTGACATATCATATTCCTCACTTTGATTCAAGTGGGTTATGAACTCCCACCTTCACCCCATACACAGATTGCAGAATCACATCAGTTTCACATCCATTGATTTACATATTGCCATACTAGTGTCTGTTGTGCTCCGCTGCCTTTCCCATCCTCCACCCTCCCCCTCCCCACCTGTCCCC
>NW_025999842.1:63889304-63914836 GCF_001458135.2 Marmota marmota marmota
CTATGCGAATGGCGGCAGCATTTCCGTTCCCTTGCCGGCAACCAAAGCACGGTGAGTCCTGACCGGCCCTCAGCAGGACCCGGACCGAGAAGCAGTTTCCGTGGGCTCCTAGCCCCAGGCCAGGGCAGTTCCGGGAGCCAGAACTCGGCCGCTCCGTGCTCCGTGAAGCTCCGATAAGAGTAGGCTCCAAGAAGCAGTCCCCGCGGGCTGAGTTCCGGGATCCGGAATTCGGCCGCTTAGTGCTTGGTGTATGCTCTGATAGGAGCAGGGTCCAAGAAGCAGCCTCCGCAGGCTCCGCAGCCCTGGGCCAGGGCGGTTCCGGGAGCCGGAACTCGGCTGCCCCGCGCTCGGTGTTCGCTCCGATAAGATCAGGTTCTAAGAAGCCCCCAGGCACTGAACCCTAGCAATCTGTCTGCAAGCCGCAGGCGAATGGCAGCCTGAAATTACCTGTTCTATGGCTGAATGAGCTGTGGTCAGTCGAAAACAGGGATGGTGACGTCAGCTTTCCAACATGGTGGCTGCTGGCCTCCTCTGTGGTCTGACCGGTGTGGAGAACCGAGATGGACCGCTTCCTTCCCCCGTCTCAAACCCAGAATTCAGCCCTGAGTACGGTGCTTGCACGGCTGGCAGAAACTGCAGCACTGTATCCCTGCGTCGCTATCTCCTTGTTTCCCAGCACGCGCTGCAGACTCTAGCCGCGGGGAGATTTGCTGAATAAGCAGTGTTACCCTCCATGCGACAAACCTCTCGCATTTGAGTCCCCCTAGCCGAGCCTCATGCGATGGAAATCCTTCCTCCAGGTTCCAGAGCACCCCACTATTGCTGGAAATTCCTAACAAGATAGCCTTTAGCCGTCCTGACTTGTCATACTCCCACACAGTGAAGCAGCACACGGGGGCAATGCACTCCCCTCGCCGCCATCTTCCTCCGATCAGTGTTTTTCTTACATAAATCCAAGCATCCTGTTCCTTCAGAGAATCCCGGCTAAGGTAGCAGGTTCTGGAGCCTGACTGGTTTCAAATTCTGTCCACACACCCACTCGCTGTGCTCCTTAAGCAAGTCACAACCTGATGGAATCCCCCATGTCTTCATACATATGAATCAGGCTTGTCCCTCTGTGGAGCATTGTTAGGGTGAGTGTCTGGCACCAGGCAAAACATTATTATTATTATTCCCTACCAGTCTTGCAGACATGTTGAACTGAGCTGGGACTTCTGGTTTTTGTTCTCCTCAAGGATGAGGGTGTTTTTCATGGTGCTTTGTCCAGGCTTTGCTGGGCTTTTGGCCACAGTTTTGCTTCATCTCTTTGAAGTCACACTGAAGGCTCCTGGGCTGGAAGCCTCCCTGTCTGCCCCAAGCTAGTGACAACGGGGAGGCTCTAGTGTGGAAAGAGGAGGAAATGTTCCCTTCTCCATTCCTGAAAAAAGAATTTTCTAGAGCCAATCCAAATGTAAAGAGGAGAATCCCCCAAACCATGAAACAAAACCAAATCTCCCCTATGTATTTAAAATTAAGGGCTGGAATTGTGGCTCAGCAGTAGAGGGCTCGCCTAGCATGCGCGAGGCCCTGGGTTCGATCCTCAGCACCACATAAAAATAAAATAAAGGTATTGTGTCCAGCTACAACTAAATAAACAAAATATTTTTAAAAATTAAATTAAATATATTGTTTCCCAACTTCTTGTTCCTGGTTATCCATATTTCCTAATTTCTCTAGAAGAAACACATATTGTTTTTATAATAAAAACTTAAACACAGAGTACCATGGTTGTTTCCAATTATCATGATTACAGAATATGAGTTGAATTTCTTCGTCTCAAAATGTTTTTCAGAATGACCTAGTAGACTGAGGCTGGGAGCTAGAAAGCTTCAAGTCCTTATCAAATCACAAGATCCCTCTTGCCGTGGAGCCTTGGTGAGTCATTTACCCTCTCCGAATCTTACATTCCTCATGCAATAAATTAGGATACTCAGGGATATTGGGACACTTAATCAGTTAATATTCACATAACACGTTATTTTAATTTAAAAATTGGTCATAATACCTAAATAAAAGTTGTTTTCATTAATCTCTGTGCTATGAAAAAAATGGTATGCCTTTGGTCATTTCTAAACATCAATATTTTATTAGGCCACAGTCTCACAATTTGGAACCCACTTCAGTTGACATGAAAGAAAATATACTATATTATAATCTACATAGTGCTATGACTTATAATGCATGTGTCATAAATAACACTTTCACTGAGTTGTTTTATTAAAAATTCAAAGCCTTTTCTCTTTTTTTCCATTTTGACATATAGTAGACCCTGTAGCACACAGGGCTTCAAGTTCTGACAAGCATAGAGTTGTATAACCCCCCCACCACCACAACAGAATAAATAGAAAGGAATAAATAAAACAGCTCCATCACCCCCCAAAAAAAATCCCTTTTGTCCCTTTGCAATTCACCTTTCTTTTCACCCTCAGTCCCTGGCAACCTTCAATCAGTTTTGTTTCCTTACAGTTTTGTCTTTTCGAGATTGTCATTCATCATTCATTTCAAAGGATGAAATCATTCAGTATGTAGTCTTTGACTTCTTTCTCTTAGTATAATGTACTTGAGATTTTGCCACATTGTCAAATGTATCAATAATTGATTCCTTTTATTGCTGAGTGTTAGTGCATTATGCAAATATATCACATTTTGTTTGTACATTACCCAGTTGAAAGATATTTGGTTGGTTTCCAATTTTTGGTGATTATAAATAGAACTGCTATGAACATTCATGTACAGGTTTTTGTGGGAATAGGTTTTGATTTCATTTAGGTAAATACCTGGGAGGGGAAACAGTGGGTCACATGGTAAATGTGTATTTAACCTTACAAGAAACTGAAAACTCTTTTCCATAGGGTTGTGCCACTTTGCAATCACATCAGCAGTAAATGAGAGTTCCAATTGCTCCTATCCTAGCTAATGTTAGATAATGTCCATTTTGTTTATTTTGAGTGTTTGAAGGTATTTGTGGATTTTGAGTTTCCCTAATGATTAGTGAGGCTAACCATCAAAAAGATGATGTGGGCTTATTTGTCATCCAATGAAATGTGAGTTTAATTCTTTTACCTGTTTTTTAATTAAGTTGTTTGATTTTCCTATTATTGAATTTTGAGAGTTCTTTATATATTTTATATGCAATACTTTATTAGATATATGCTCTGCAAAATATTATTTCCCAATCTGTGCCTTTTCTTTCCATTCTCTTAACCACTGCTTTATCTTTTTTCTTTAGTTCAAGCAATCTATTGTAAGTATAGTGACTATAACAAATAACAATACACTGTATACTTGAGGATGGATTTTGAGTGTTCTCGCCACACACATAAAAATTATAAAAATGGGAAGTGAGAAATAAGTTAATTAGGTTCATAGAGCCAATTTATTATATACACATATTTTAAAACATCAGTTGTACTCCACAGATCTATACAATCTTACTTCTTACTTAAAAAATAAAATAAATACATTTTTAAAGTAATAGTGTGGGACCCAAACCTTGGAAACTGTCATCCCAGACCCATGCCCATTGCAGAGCTTGGGGCAATTCACCCCAATGGACATGTGGTCCATTGTCCAGTTTTGCTTCTCAGCTTCTTGACCCTCTGGAGCCAGAGGAACTGTGTGGCACTGAGAAAGTACACACAAGCTCAGAGTTCTTTTTCTGGCTGGGCCTATGTGATGATGACATACGGGAGGTGCTGTTGGAGCCTGGTCTTGAAGAATGAGAAGCCCTGCTGACCATCTGCTGTTGCAAAGAATGGGAAGTTCAGAGGTTATTGGCTATCATAATAGTGACAGTGCTGCATTTGGAATGAATCTGCCACCTGGCCACTGTTATCTCTCTGCACCCAAATCTTATTTATTTTTATTTCAATTAAGTAAAAAACTATTATCAAGGACATCATTGGCATGATGATGTTTGGTTTGGGAATCCCTGCTCTACACAGAGCTAGTAATGGCCAGGGTCTCTTCTTTAGGGATATAACAGCGGTGGTGTGCTAGTATACATGTGTCTTAACTTACTTAAGGATGGGACATAACCCTCCTCCTTGAGGTCATCCAGGGACCCAGGTTCTGTCTGTCTTGTGGCTCTATCATCCTCTGCATATCAACCTCATCTGCTTGGTTGAAGCTAATTTACCATCATTTTTACCTACATTCCTACCCAAGGGAAAAGAGGAAGTAGAACAGAAGCCACTTCCTTTTTAGGACATGACCCAGAGTTTACTGATGTCCTTTTGACCAGATCTTAGTCACTTATCCATAGCCAGTTGCTAGAAAGACAGGAAAGACTACCTTTAGCTGGGCAGTCATGTCTCTGTTTAAATCTCTATTCCTGTGGAATAGTACATGCTGGCAGACAGGTAGCCATCGTCCTGTGTAGGAAACAGGTGTCGTAACTAAAATCAGACCTTCTTACTCCTACTCATAGAGAACCAGGAAGCAGAAGTTGCTTTTTGCAAGCTACAAAAGATTTTCCCCATAGATTGTTCTGAGGTTAACAGAGAACTGAATGAAATTTCCCTTCATCTTGAAACTAGCAAAGAGAATTGTCAAAAGCTAAGGACAAAAAGGAGCTAGGTGGCCCCCAATCTAAAGGAAGCTGAGCATTACTGTGTCCAACACCCCCACAGAATCAACATCACAACCCCCACCCACCCCAACCTCCCAAAAACTTAGTTAGCGCAGATGTTAAGAGGAAGTTGTTGAGTAATCGCCCTTGTGAGGAAGTAATTTTTTGTGGTAAGAGATCATTCCCTCCCTATCCTAGGAGAAGGGGAAAGGGTCTGTCCCTTCTCAAACCTGAATGAGCAAGGCTCAGTAAAATCACTCCTGAAAATCAAAAGAGTGTTTCTCATCCATAGCAATATCCCCCCCCCCCCAGGTAGGATAATCAGCAATTCCCCTTTGGGCTGAGGTGAAGGGTTTCCCAGATGCTTCCCTTTGCCACTGCTGTTATCAAATTAGCACAGACTTGGGGGCTTCCACCATGTGAACATATTAACTTACTCTTTTGGAGGTCAGACATCTCATTAGACTAAGATCAAGATGTCGACAGGATTGT
This sequence comes from Marmota marmota marmota, assembly GCF_001458135.2. NCBI lineage: Eukaryota > Metazoa > Chordata > Mammalia > Rodentia > Sciuridae > Marmota > Marmota marmota. The sequence goes on from NW_025999842.1 coordinate 63,894,406, forward strand.
ATTCCTTCTGGAGACTCCAGGGGAGGTTCCATTTCTTGCTTCTTCCAACTTCTAGAGGCTGTCTGCATTCCTTGGCTCATGGCCCCCTTCCATCTTCTAAGCTAGCAATTGTGTCACTTCCAGCTCTGCCTTGCTACCACATTCCCTTCTGACACCTTTGCACTCTTGTCTCCCTCCTGTGAAGACACTCGTGAAGACAGAGGGCCCACCCCATTGATGATCTTCCCATCTCAAAACACTTAATCATCTTTACAATGTCCTTTTGCCAAGTAAGGTAGCATATTCTCAGGTCTGGGGGGATTTGCCTGTGGACAGTTTATTCTGCATACTGTACCAGGACATGGGACTTTCAGCCCCAACACTGGGACAGAGTTCCCAAAGGCCTTTGGAAATATCTGAAAACATTTTGGGATGTCATAATTATCATCTAGTGGGTAGAAGATAGAGATGCTGCTATATATCCTATAAGGCACAGGACGGCTCGTTTCAACAAAGAATTGTCCAGCCCCAAATGTCAATAGTGTTAAGGTTGAGAAACTCAGGATTAGAGATACCTACAAAAGTCAAGGATGGCATCCTTTCATGATGACATGAATGATTTTCTGTTTGCCTTAACAGAGAAAGAGGAAATAAAGGGAAGCAGTGGGCCTTAGAGAAGAAGTGGCGGTGAGAAGCATGAGTGTCTATTCTTGGTCTGGAACGGACACTTGAGTTTCCGGTGGACTGAGTGGCTCTCATGGAAGGGTGCTGGGCGGAAGCTGCCCTGCCAGCGTCCCACTCTGAAGATCTGCCCACCAAATGGTGAACTCTAGCAGCAAGGGCAGGCTGCCAGGGGCTGCTGAGGAGGCTGCAAGAGGTTGGGCTAGGGCCAGGCCTTCCAAAAAGGGAACTGTGAGGCGGGGAGGCTCCATGTGGCTTCCTGAGAACTTATTTATGTGTTGCAGGCCTGCCACAGGCAGAGCATCTTCAGCCCATCCAGTTTAGCAAAAGAAGAGGCAACAGTCAACACGAGGACATTGTAAGTGTCCCTCCTTGTCTCTCATCCCTCAAAATGAAACAAGGAAGAGAACAGAAGGGCGGAACACACACTTGTGTGCTTAACATCCTTGCCGCCAGAAGTCTGGTCTGTGATGGGGGAGAGGAGGAACGCTTGAAAGAGATGTAAGATTGTGGGGTACACTGGCCTAATTTTAATAAATCAGAAGTGACTAGAAGACAAGAAGTTCCAGCCCAAGATGGCCTTAGAATCTGCTACTATCCAGTAGAGCAAGAAGAGTAGACAGAAAGTAATTGAAAATAGTGGTTGGAAAAAACGAAATTTCATTCTTAGACTTCCAACCTAAATCTTCAATGTATAATATTTCCACTAACCACTATCATTGTTGGGACATGAAAGGACATCTTTCCAAAACTCAGAAGTGGGTGGAATCTTGCCCTTGGGGCCCACAACCGACACTTTCACATGAAACATAAAGACAGAATATTAGAATTGCTACGGCTGGGTGGTCTTGTGCACATGCACCCACAGTACTTGTAGGAGCAAGTGACCCAGTTGAGGGACCCCAATGTTAAATGTTGAATGTTGTCAAGGTGGCCTAAGCACTTGCTCTCAGTAGTGGAGTCACACATTCTACCTTTAAGTAGAAAATGTTTATTCTGTCCCATAACTCCAAAGGAAAGCAGTTTGTTACCTCCATGTTTCATAATTCTTTATTTATTTGTGTACTTTGCTTTTAATATGAGTATAGTTTTGATTTCCCTTATGTTTTCCCCCTTCCACCACGTCCTTCAGTCAGCCAGACATTTGGGCATCTCATGAAAACAGAACTTCTAAGAATCTCCAGGGCCAAAAGTAAAGGTTTCCTGCAAGATAATGCCCCTTTCTTTCTTTTGAAAGAGCCAAAGTTTCTCAAATAGGTGGAATTCAGGGCTGGGATTGTGGCCCAGTAGTAGAGTGCTCACCTAGCACATGTGAGGCTCTGGGATCGATCTTCAGGTATTGTGTCCAACTACAATTTTATATGTATATATATATATATATTTTAAAAAGATGTGGAATTCATTGTGCCAGAGGGAAAGGGACTTTCAGAGGTGATAAAGAAAAAGTGTTGAATCTTAATTGGAAAAATGAAGGAGGGCAGAGTCCCAGAGAAAGTGAGAACCAGGCCAATGCTTGTAGAAGGCTCTAGGAGGCACCAGACACCCAAGGGGATGACCATGCATAAACCCAGAAGGGACCCTTCCCCTACCTCAAGTATGGCACGTGATTGTGAAGTCTTAAGATCTGAGAGGGCCTTTAGGGTTATAACTGTTGGCATCTCAGCAATAACTAGGGCACAAAGAAAAACAACCCCATGTCTTTGGGCTCCATAAGACCCTGGAACTCTACAGAGCCCAAAAGCACGGGGCCCAAAGGTGGAATTTCTTGCTACCCTCCATATCAGAGTACAGCTGAGAGTTAAATGCAAGTTGATTTAAAGGAAAACAAAGAATCTGGGTTGTGGATTAACATTCTTGTACTTCTCTCCAATCTATAATAGAATCCTTTATTTTGAAATTTTATAACTAAAATGGGTTTTTATAATTTATTTTAGAAATCCTATCTTTGGGCTGGGATTGTAGCTCAGTGGTTGAGTGCTTGCCTGGCACATGGTAGGCATGGAATTCAATCCTCAGCACCATAGAAAAATAAATAAATAGAATAAAGGTATTATGACCATCTACAATAAAAATATTTTTTAAAAAAGAAATCCTATCTTTGATGAGGCTAAAATGATCCATGTGGTAATGGATTTGAGTTGGAGACAATAGTATAAACTCATGTTTAGTTCAATATACATACAGATGATTATATACAGAAATAATTATAGATACGTATATATATTCCGGTTAATATACCCATATATATTTTCTTTCTCTGTCAACCAAGCGACCTAAAAGAAACAGTCTAGTTGGAAGGAGCATACCTAGTATCCAGACCTAGATGTCTAACACCATTTTCCAATAAAAGAAACCAGGTCTCTTGGAGAAATGGCTGATTCTAGATCTAGGGAAGGAGACATGAGATGATCCAGAACATCTGGTAGTGCCAGAAAGTTAAGAAAGTGCTAACACACACTTGGACATGCACAAACATTCACACATACAATGCTAGGGGTATGTTAAAGGGATACAGGAACCAACTGAAGGCGCTCCAATGGCCAAAGCTTGCACAACTTGAAGCAAAATAAAGTAATATTGGTTGATAACCAAAGTATAATTTCATGTGGCTTCTCTACTCCCACAGAGGTGGCACGGAACTCCAGACTCCATAATAGTCAACATGACTCTTATCACTTAGCTAAGTCATAGTGACAGTAGGTTCTCTTGCTATGATGTGATGATATCTGACTGTAGTCTTCTTCTGCAAACCCCACAAACACGGGCTAATCAGGAAAAATTTTTAAAAAACATCAAACAAATCCCAACAGTGATACATTACAAGATACGTGGCCATTACTCTTTGTTTTAGTCAACTTTTTCACTGCTGTGACTAAATGACCCAACCAGAACAATTTTAGAGGAGGAACAATATATTTGGGGGCTCAGGGTTTCCACGGTCTCCATCTATAGATAGCAGCTTCATTCTTCATGGTTCCAGGTGAGGCAGGAACAACATGGCAGAAGATTGTGGCAGAGGGAAGCAGCTTACATGGTGATCAGAAAGCAGAGAGAGAAAGACTCCACCCTCCAGATAAAAAATATATACCCTGTAGCCACACACCCGCCCCCATGAACCATTTCCTCCAGACACACCTACCTGCCTTCTGTTACCACTCAATTAACCCCATCAAGGATTATTTCACTGATTAGGTTAAGCCTATGACCCAATCGTCTCCAAACCTTCTTGCATTGTCTCACTCATGAGCTTTTGGAGGACATCACATCCAAACCATAACACTCCTCAAAACTGTCCAGTTATCAAAAACAAAGAAAGTCTAAGAAACTATGGGTAGCCCAGAGGAGACTAAAGAGACTTGAAGTATAGATGCAATGTAGAATCCTGGGTGGGATCTTGAAACTGAAAAAGAACTTTAAATAAAACTAAGGAAATATGAATAAATAAGTACAGACTTTAGTTAATAATAATATGCCAACACAAATTTATTAATTACATGCCATTCTAATGTAAGATATTAATGGGGAAACTAAGTGTGGGGTACACAAAAACTTTGTACCATCGTCACCATTTTTCTATATATCTTAAACTGTTCTCATAAATAAAGTTTAATTTAAAAATAATATACATAAAGTTATCAAGTTTATTTTAGGCCTCATATAAGTAGATATAATGGATCAAAGCTTGAGGCTTTTTGTTATAAAATAGGTGTAGTTTAGTGTTAATGATCTCTGAATTATTAATGTTAACTGGCTTCTACATCTACAGTTTGGTTTTTATTCTGTTTGTTTATATAATATGGAGTATTAGTAGTGGTATCTATTTGACATGGCACTTAGTGATTCTAATAAACATTTGTTTATTTTAAAAGGACCTTGATGGCTAAAAATGTAAAAATGATTTGAAAGTTTCCTTTAATGCCTTCCTTACTATCTCTGAAGTGCTTTCTTGGGGTTCAATAAGTCAGTAAGGCATATTTTTAAAAATCCTACCCTCAGATTTTAAACATTTGAAAAGCTGCTCAATGTCACTCATAATAAGAACCATATAAGCCAAAAATGAAACAATATTTTCATCACACTTGTAAAATTCCAGAAGTAATGTTAGCAAAGCCATGGAAAAATAGGTACCTTCGTACAATGCTAGTGAGAATGCAAATTGGCAAACCCCAATGAAGAGGATTTAGCGATTATGAAAATTATAAATGTTTATGTCTTTGATCTAACAACTCCACTCCTGGGAATTCATGCTACACCTATGCTCAAACACATGCGAGTAACATGAACACAAGTTTATTCATCGCAACCTTGTGTGTGTTAGCAAAAGACCGGACGTGTCTTCAAACAAAGAGTCCAAATCAAGAAAAAGGCATTCCTGCAATGGAACACTAGGTAGCCTGCTTTTTTTAAAAGAATAAACAAGTTCTTTATGTATTGATGTAGAAAATCTTTCAAATGCATTCATTGTTAAGGGATAAAAAACAAGGTGCACATTATTTATAGAAAAAAAAAGAAGATATGAATGGATCTGGACATATATTTTAAAGTTCTTGGAAAGATAAACCAAATAATAATAGTGATGGTCAATTGGGGATGAAAGATTAAAGTGGGGAGTAGTAACATTGCAAAGGGAGACAGGGAAGGAGGTTTCCACTGGATACATTTTTAAACATTTTGACATTAGAACTACATAAACAGAACGCCTGTTCAAGAAATCAAATAAGTTTTTAAACTCTACCTTGTAAGAAACAGAAGGCCTCTGTGTTACAAAATTTGTATTCAGATAAGCATATAAATGCATTTACCATAGAATAAAAGTTAGTTATTACATTTTCTTTTCCTATCAATGAGTCAAAACAGAAACATCAAAATGAAAAGCATGCTATCTATGATTTTGGTCTTTGTTGTAGTTTTTACTTGGAAATGGTCTAAAGGTTGTTTTAGAGACATTATTGGTGATGTTTTTGGTCCAAATTACTATGCTTCTCAAAAACATCTTAATAATGTAAGTTAATATAATAAAAGGTCTTGAAGTTTGGAAGTCATTTCTCCCTAATAAAAGCCAATTTATCTCCTGCAGGGACATACCAAGAAGAAAATTTTGAATTCTAATTCTGAGTTTCTTTAACCAACCATTATATTTTCTCTTTACAATGAATAAAAATCTCTTATTTACAACCCTACTGCTAATTTACTATAATTATCACAACTAGCATATAATTCACATGTTTTATAGTAAATATGCACATCTCATAAGAGAAAAGCTAAAATATCCTTTTTGAAGCTTCCCCAAATATTAAAATGCAGCAGCATCTATACTCCAACAATACATTGTTTAAATTCACTTCAATTTTTTTGAGAAATTGTTGAATAATTACTATAAACTAAAAGCTTTAAGATGAAAATTTAAAAATGAATAGTATGACCTCTGCACTCCAGAACATTTGAATATACTTAGAGCTCCAAAGCAATGCAGTATATTAAAAGTATTGGTAAAGTGGGGAAAATTACTACAGGTATTCAGAGGAGGAAAAAATTTCACCCAGTTGAGAATAATCAGGTATTATGTCCACCTACAACTAAAAAAAATAATTTTTTTTAAACTGGCAGAAGAAATTTCTGAATAGCGAAGCATTCAGGCTAGTGATTTGTTACTTTTTCACTGCTGCATACAGTAGGATTCAGGAGCAATAGCATGACCTAAAGTCAAACTGTATAATTAAAAGGGAGACAGGGTGCAGGGGCATAGCTCAGTTGTAAGGTGTGCTTAGCATGAGCAATGCCCCAGGTTCAATTCCCAGCACCACAAAAAAGAGGGTGGTGGGTAGGAAGCAAAGCAAAAATATTTGGAAAATTTTCATCCCAGCCAGGAAAAAAGCACATTCAGGAGAACAAAATAAGGCTGCAGCTGAGTGACTATTTGCTAAAGAGATTAGCACAGATAAAAGAGAGTTCGTTTCTAATACTCAGGACATTGGAAAAGAGGCCCTGATGGCATCTCAAAAATCTACCAGGCTGCTTCTCCTGTCACAGGACCAGAGGCCTTCCAGGGCAGAATACTTTCAAAAAGGGGCACTGGTCACGCTCCATAGGCTCAGACCCCTGGGCCACCTCAGAACTCGGCTCCCTGATTTCTCAAGAAGGACCCCAAGCCTGCTCCTGTCATGGTCCAAACGGATCCGGGCACAGCTTATGTCAACAGCAGATGCTGGTGGCACCCCTCTGGCGCTGCTTCTGCAGGTGCACAGAATGCAAGAGGTACAGGGTCCTGCTGGCTCCCACCAAGATCTCAAAGGAAAGCCTGATCTCAAAGCCAAGATCTCAAAGGGGGTCAGATAGAAGCCTGCCACAGGTGGATCCATTACAGAGATTCTCCACTAGAAAACCAAGTGGACCTTAGGAGCAGACTGCCACCAGGAAGGTAGAGCCACCAGCAGCAGACAGAACCCACCTGCGAAAGCTACAAACCTGAGCTCGCTGCCTGTGAGAGCAGCCCCATAGGCTGCAACCAGCAAATCTGTGGGGGCAGAGCTGCCCAAGGCCTTGAAGGTCCCCGCTCTCCTCATTACAGTCTTCATAAGATGCTAGACTTAGGGCTATAAGATTTAATGCCTGTCATGCTGGCTTTTGGTCTTGCCTAAAGCTGATTGCTTTTTCTACTTTCCTATTTCTCCCTTTCAGAATAGGAATGTTTGCCTTTCTGGGGGGATGACGGCCAGCATCTCTTTGCAGGGTTCTTTCTGCCCAGGGGAATCCAAGCCACCCTAAAACTTACAATTTTAGATAATTAGTAAGTAACAAAATACAAATACTCAGAAATATATTTACAGAATGTGAAGCCCCTGATAGATCTAGTCCACATGTATTCTGGAACTAGACAAAGGGAAAATAGCTCTGGTGACTTATTTAAGGGGTCACATCCAAGGTAGGGATAAGATTTCAATGGCAGAGTCTTGCTTCCTGATGTCTTGCCTTGGTGCAGCGGGGATTTGCAGTTTGATTGACATCTTAGCAGGTCACTCCCATCTCAGGTACTGTGTGGAACAAGGCAGGGAAAGAGATTCACATTGTCCCTGGGCAATTGACCAGAGGAAATGTCCACTGGCCATTCCCAGACACCAGATGTCTCTATCCATGAGGCTTCCATGAACAGTGACCCACATGCAACCCACGGATGGCTCGTGGTTTCAGTCCATAGACAGCTGACTCCATAACTCTGGGACTGACATTTGCCTTATCCCTGCTCTGCCGTTGTATCTCTAAAGTAGGTAACTTGCTAATTTATTTTATGGGCTCATTGCTGGGAATTGGTCTGGAGTCTCAGATGAAACTTTGGACTTGCTGAGTAATGCTGGAATGAGTTAAGACTTGAGGACTGCTGAGGATGGCATGGTTGCATTTTGCACTATGAGAAAAACATAAACCTTGGGGACCAGGGATGGATATTATGGTTTGGATATGGTTTGTGTGTCCCCCAAAGGTTCGTGTGTGTTCAGTCCCCAGTGTGATAGCGTTAGCAACTGGTAAAATTTTTGCCAGGCGGGGCCTAGTGTAAGATGACTAGGTCATTAGGGTGCGTGTAGCCCTAGGGAGGGATTGATGTCATTATCATAGGACCCTAGCTAGTTCTTGAGAGATTGGCTTATAAAGTGAGTCCATCCCATGTGCTTGACCCCTTCTGCATGCAGCTATTTCCCCCTTCCACTCCTCTATCATATTGTGATGCTGCCAAAGGGACCCTCACCAGAGGTTGAACAGATCGTAGACTTTCAACTTCCAAAACTATGAGCTAAATAAACCGCTTTTCTTCATAAAGTACCCAGCCTCAGATATTTTATTACAGCAATAGAAAGTGGGCTAAGACTTCCTGCTATTTGCTAATGCATCTGTTTTAGTCAGATTTTTCATCAATGTGACCAAAAGACCTGACAAAAACAACTAGAAGAGGAAAAGTTCATTTAGCTCACAGTTTCAGAGGTTTCAGTCCATAGACAGCTGACTCCATAACTCTGGGCCTGAGGTAAAGTAAAACATTATGGTGGAAGAGTATTGTGGAGGAAAGCAGCTCAGGACATGGCAATCAGGAAGCAGAAAGAGTACTCCACTCATCAGGGGCAAAATAGAAACCCCAGAGTCATGCCATCAGTGACCCCCCTCCTCCATCCACTTCCCACCTGCCTACAGTTACCACCCAGTTAATCCATGTCAATGGATTAATGCACTGATTAGTTTAGAACTCTCATAACCCAATCATTTCACCTCTACACTTTCTTGTGTGTCTTTCACATGAGCTTTTGGGGGACACCTGCTATCTAAACCATAATGCCATCTCAAGTTTTATGTATCTAGCTTTCATCAAATTCCTCAGGTTAGAATTAAATTTCCAGTCACCTTTTGAATTGCTTCACCTCTGTCTCTGCCACAAGCATTCTAATCCCTGTATGTCAAAATTTGAAATTGTCTCTCTCATCAAACCCATTATCCCCCTCTATACTTGTCAATAATGATGGTACAACCAGTTGTCCTGGTTGCCCAGGTCAGAGATCAGAAATCAGATTGGCCTCCTGCCTGCCTTTCCTTTGCTTATTGCCAATTCTTTCTCTTAAGGACCTTTTAAATCTATCCCTTCTCTTCTTTACCATTGTATGTCTAACCTACTCTATTATTATGCTTCCCAAGTTAATAGCACCTTCTAGGATCTGTCAACTCACTGTAGAGTCAAAGTGTGGGATCTGGGTTCAGACAACCTGATCTGGAATTCTTTGATTGACATATATTTCTTGTTTCTTTCTTGAGTAAGGTGCCTATTCTCTCTAAACATCAGTTTCTCTTCTCCAGTGTAATCAGTATCTACTTCAGGAATTGACTGTTCATGCAGTGAGGGGGAGTGCCTAATAAATAAAGTCATTGCTGCCACGTTATGTGGTCAATTCGTGTGAAAACTGAATAATTGTTCAGAGTGATCCTCCCACATCAGTCATTCCTCTGGTTAGGAACTCTTGCATTACCATAAAGTCCAATCTCCTCTGCATGGTGCTTTCCTACCTCTCTAACCTCCTCATCTTCCCACCTACAGTAATGTTGAGTTGGAGGGCACATTAAAGGTCATCCTGTCCACATTTTGGAAATAAGAAAACAGGCCAAATTTTTTCCAAGTTTGATGAAAACTATAAAGTTATCTATCTAGAATTTTATACCCAGCTAAAATACATTTCAAAAATGAAGTAAAACACATTAAACACATCTTGTTTTTTGGTTTGTATATGGCAAGAGCTACATACTAAAGAATAGTGGCAATCAAGACTCCTTGATGAACCAATTTATCACCAGAAGACCCACACCTCAAAAAAATGCTAAAGTCCTTTGGACAGTGGAAAATAATACCAAATGGAAATACAGACTTACACAAAGGAATGAAGAGGATTGAGAATGGCAATCGCATGAGTAAATAAATAATATTTTCCTATTATTACTATATAAATCTCTTACAGAAAATAAATTGACTAAAACATAACATATGTAAAAGACATTTAAAATGTATATAACAGATCATATTTTAAAAAACAATCAGAACAAATGTGAATTCAGCAGGAAATTATTCACTTTGCATAGCAAAACCCACAACTATGGTTGACTCATGTGAATTAGTCACACTCAAGGAAGGAGTCCTGGTTGCCACTATTCTTTGGTAGGTAGCTCTTGCCATATACAAACCAAAACAAAACAAAACAAAACTTCCCACCCACCTAAGGCCAAAATACATCACAAGAGAACATTCTTAACTGCTGGATCATAATAAATTGCAACTGATTGAGACATTTTACAGTTAAGGAAGAAAGGAAGAAAAGGAAGAAGGAAGGACTGTTTATTTCTTACCTCAATAAAGATTTTACAAAAAGATTAACAAAGTGCCTAACTGGAAAGAGTGACTTAACATTTATTTAAAAAATTAAACTTTTCTCTAATTAGTAGGTTTGGGTGGTTATAGTGTAGGAAGCTCCCTGGGTAGGGACTTCTCCAGCTCCGCCCTCCTCCTCCCAGAGGGTTTATCTGCACTACATGCTGGATGCTGAGTGGGTGTAGTAAGTAGAAGCCATGTAGTTAAGGTCATGAACAGAGGCACAAAAAATGTGATATAAATGTGTTGAGAATATGGGAGGTTGGGAAGGGAGTAAGATAGACCTTCACATAATATGACAAGAAATTCATTGATAATGTCTATAACTAGATAAGTCACAAAGTAGGGGCAAAAGAATATCATTCAGAGGTATAGAAGTAACTACAAGAAGAAACAACTCCAAGGGAAGTCCTGATTTTCAGAGAACAGACAAGAGTTGAATGGGGTTCAGGAGACTCGGGCTTATAACTGCATGTGAGTGTTACTTTGATTTTTAAAAAACATTTTTAAAGTATAATAAAAATCATTAAAATTAGTGGGAGATTCACTCAACACTTCAGGACACAATCTTTTAAGCATATTTTCACTGGGATCTCACCATCAGTGATTAACTGCAACATCATCCTGTCCTCCTATGTGGTTGACTCAAACTCAAGCTCATTTTCCAGTCATGTACCTAAAATACAGATTGACCACATCACTTCTTTTCTTGGAGAATTTGGTAGCCGCCATGGCCCCCCACTGGCAGCCAATACTCCTGAAGGGCTTCAGAACTCCATACCTTTCCTGTAAAGTCTGTCCACACTCACTGCCTCTCCTCTGGCTTCTTGCTGTAGCAACACCCAAACACTGACTTTCCCCACACAGCTATCTAATTGCTTCCTGCCAGTCTCTGCACTCTGACTTGTGTCCATTCTTCAAAATGAAGCCAAAGGCTCGCTCCCACCAACAGGAATTCTTCACAGACTTTCCCCAAGCTCATCAGGTCCCTCTCCTAACTGCTCCCTGTTTCCTTGTGAATTATTATTGTCTCTGTTCCAACAACACTGCATAGAGTTCTGTTTCTAATACCTGCACTAGATTGGGAATTTATTGAAGTCAGTCTTTGTATCCCCAATAAGTATTAGAGAGCATGTGTTAAGTGCTCAATAAGTGATTTTTTTTTTTAGTTCACTCTGAGAATGATCATCAGACCTGACTAGGACTAGAAGAAAGTAGCATCTAACAAAAATAAAAACTTAAATCTAATTTTCACTCTTGGTAAACCTACATCTGCACTGGTGTGATCTATTTATATATACACATAAACTCCAAAGTATATGAACAACCTATCCTAGCTCATGGGCAGGACAGACTATTTGCTGAATGGTGTAGTTTGGAAAGTTCTTAGTCCAATAGACCTTATCCACCTAGCTGCCATACTAGGTGAATAATTTGGTTACCCCAAATTACCGAACATCCTCCTTAAGTATCATCTTTTAAATGCAAACAACCCCTCGAGTGGTTAAACTGGATTATGCTCACCATTCCCTTGGCATGAGTTTGCCCACATCCAGCACCCTCACACCTCCCTATACCCACAGAGCCAGGAACATCTGAGATCACAGCCTGAAAGAGTAGGAGAGAACCAGAAGGAGCAGAAGACCCTGATTTGGAATCTGGGACACTGTCACACAGAGATGAAGATAGGGCACCGTGACAGAAATGAAAGTTATGTGTGGCATGCGCACATGCTTAAGGATCAGGTAGTCTGGCTTCACTTTGCCTCTGACCTTTAGATCTCGGATGTTGGAAAGGTTATTTTACCCCTCTAAATCTTGTTTTTATGAGGCGACATTCTCCTAAACCATGCAGTGTCCATGGAGTGCTCCAACGGGGTATGGAGTTTCCGTCTGGAATGGCTAGCCATCACCTCCATGTCTGCAATGGGCTGAAGGAAACTATGAGAGCACTGTGAGTAAAGGAGAAAACCAGAGCACACCAGAGTCTTTCCTCACCTACTTCCCAATTGTGCCCAGAGCCTGGGCTTTCACATACTCGCCCAGCCGTTTCTTACAGGAGAGTGATAGTCCCTGTCTTCACAGACCTCTCTTATATAAAGTGATTCTGCATTTCCACCCAGTTACTCCTGTAATACCTCAAAATCTGGGAGTAATAAAGAATCCTTTCTTCTTATATGGCAAGAAAGGGAAAACTTTCCAAAAATTTTTCTTTTATTTCTTTATTTCTGTTTTGTTGTTGTTGTTTATTTGTTTTCTGTTTTGTTTTTCTGTACTTTTTAGGCCCACCTAGCAGGGCTATCTCTAAAGCTTGTATTTGAACATACTTATATACCCTCTTTGTCACCTATGATCGTCTACTTAGCATATTGAGTGACTTCCCCAAACACTAGGGGACAAGAAATTCTCATAGAGCAGAAATATACCTCTAGCTGGTTGCTGTGGAGCCTCAGGTAGCAAAGTTTGGGGCAAGTTGGCAAACTGATTTGTTTTCAAACCTTAGACCAGTGGCTTTCAAACCTGTGCATTCAGAAATATCTGAAGGACTTGTTAAAACATGGCTGGCTGGCACTCCCCCATACTTTCTGATTCATGAAGCCAGTGGAGCTTGAGGATTTAAATTTCTAGCAAGTTCTCAGGTAATATTCCTACTGCTAGTCTTGAAACCTCACTTGGAGAACCACTACTCTAAATAATATTCTATGCAGTTTAAAATAATTAAATCTTACTTTTTGTTTTCAGCCAAAAAAAGAAGAATCAAAAATACATTTTCAAAAATTTCTTTAGTATTTTTTAAAATAATTTTTTGTTTTTTAAAAAAATGAGGTATATGTTACCATATGAAATTTGTTTTTAGTAATCAGGTAGTTCCAATCAAGTTTTTCAAATGAAAAAAACCCACTGCTATTTAATTCTTATCAATGTTGTAGTATTAAGATCTTAGAGTTAGGGAAAAAAATAGTTGCTATTAATGGACTTCCATGTGATGTGTATACAGAATGTGAGAAAATAAATTTCAAATATTATTTATATGTTGCACTTCTGCAACAAATTATCGATGTAAATCCAAAACATTTTCTTCTTATGGCAATTTAATGCTTCTAGGTTACTAGTAATATCTGATACTTCTCTACTTGTTTCCTCAAAACAGGATGAGAAAAGCATTTTTAAAAGACCTTTAAAATTAAAGCAGAAGTGTCAGGAAGATGGTAGATTGCAAGCACCCAGCATTTGCCTTTTGCTCCACAAGACTGAACCAGAACAACAGGTAGGTAGCTGAATGTTGAAGGAGAGTGGGTCACAGCAAAGAGACAGTATCCAGGTAAAAACCCAGAAATATTGTTTTTCAGAATCATAAGAGACACAGAGCACCCCAACACGGAGCTCTGGGAGGCTCTTCAACTGTGCCATTGGTGAAAGAGAAAGTCCCAGGCATCTCCACAAGGCAGAGTCTGGCACTGAGCAAGCATGCAGCATGAGCCAACAGGAGACAGGATCTGCGTAATCCGCCTCTGGAGAAGAGGTACTCTGTACTCCCTGGCTTATTCATCTGGTTCCATAACAGGGAACCATCTCAAGAAAGGTCCCATTGTTTGAGTTTACTACTTGGGAAATCAGAAGCCCCTACATGTTTTATATCTCAAAGACCCAGTGGCCTGTCTTCATTGGCTCACCAGGCACCCACCCCAGAAGTAGTTTGGATCCAGGGAAATGATTAACACAGGTTCACACAAAAAAATTCCAGAAAGTGGGAAGTTCAGTCTGTGAGGCAGAGGGAAGTTAAAGGCGATGCCATTTAAAGTTGGCAATCCCACCTCTGTGAAGGAGCGAGACGATCTAGGTGTGGAATCACGCCAGGGCTGGGTCCAGGAGCACCGTCACTGGAACTGGGAGATAGCTTATTTCCCACAGCTGCCCTCACCCAACACCATCACACTGGTTCAGTCACTGCCTCCAGGTCAGAGGCATTCAGAGGATATGCCGCCATGGCTTACGCATTTGCCACACCTCTGAGCACAATGACTGACAATCTGGGTACCAGGAGGAGGGCGTTGCAAACCCCAGAGGTCCACATGCTCAACAGGTAAGAAGGGCTAGCAGGTGACTTCTAATGTTGCCTTGTAACTGTCCTCGGGTACAAATACAAAGGCCTCTGGAGTGAATATAGCTCTGCTGTGGACAACGTTGCCCTAGCTGGTGCACAATGTGAGGATGAACTCATCTGCGTATGGCCCTAGTTAGTTTGGCCTGTTTGGCTGGAGTGAGCACGAACACCAGCACCAGAGTTGTGACACATTACCACCCCATACCTGGTGGGTTCCAAAATTAGAGGTCCTGGAAAGAGACGTCTCCATTTCAAAAACCTCACAAGGAGGAATTCTTGACTTTTTTTATGGTTGTTTGCTTCTGCTTTTGTTTTGTTCTGTGTTGTTTTGTCTCATTATTTTTTCATACTTTTATCTAATTTTATGTATTTTTAAAATTCTTTACTGGGATTCCCTTCCATCTGTCTCTGTCTTTTCTTATTTCTCATTCTATTCCTTTTTCTGTCTTTCTCTTGTCATTCCTTCTTTTTTTCCTCTCTTCCACTTTAAAAAAAAATGATTTTATTATTAACTTTAGTTTCATTAATGTTTAACTTTGTAGTCTACTCTATATTATTATTTCCCCTTTCTTATCTATGGTTAGTGGTGTTATACATGGTGTTTTTAAAAGTTTTTTATCGCATGTCTATACTTAGTTTGCTTTTAAGTTGTTGTTACTGGTGGTTTTCTCTCTCAAAGCAGTGCTGGAGATTGAACCCAGCACTGTGAACATACTGAGTGGGTGTTTTGCCACTAAGCTACACCTTCAGCCTAACTGAGAGAAATTGTACCTTACTTCATCTATAACCTACTCCTGCTCAAACTTTGGTGGATACCTCAATTTAAAGAATACAGGAGACTGGGGCTGGGGCTGTGACTCAGCGGTAGAGTGTTTGCCTAGCATGTGCGAGGCCCTGGGTTTGATCCTCAGCATGATATAATAAATAAATAAAGGGGCTGGGGATGTGGCTCAAATGGTAGCGGGCTTGCCTGGCATGCATGAGGCACTGGGTTCGATTCTCAGCACCACATAAAAATGAAATAAAGATATTGTGTCCACCTAAAAAAATAAATACTTTTTTAAAAATACATCTTTAAAAATAAATAAATAAATAAAGGTATGTGTCCAACTACAACTAAAAAATTTAAAAAAAAAATTAAAACAAGAATATGGGAGACAAATTTCCCAGTTGATTATGGGAGACAAATTCCCAAGTAGGCACAGATGGGTGTGGGGCAGAACACCACTACTGGATATTCATCCACTAGTAAAAACAGAGATAAATAGCATACCTATTGTACATACTTCCCACAAGGAACTGTACCACAGGTCACTCCCAAACTCTCTCAGACTATACAGTGCTAATAAATCTGGAGAGTGTACATCTTATATGTTTGGTTGTCCATATCATACCTGCCTGAACTAGCAAAGGGACTCCACTTGTGTAAGTCCTACAGAGAAAGTGGGTCTCTCAGGTTCTGATGCAGAAGGCATAGAATCAACACATACCAAGTACAACCTCAGAAGACACAGGAAAACGATAAGTCTATTTGGAATTAAACTCAACACTACACAACAAAGCAGCATCCCAGGGCATGTCATAAGAAAAGACTGATCAATATAAAGACTCTCACATAAAAGTGGAAGAGATACCCATCCCAAAAGAAACATAAATTCCAGCATAGAAATACAAGAAACAGGAAAAAGTAAGGTGAAATGACTTCTCCAAAAGTTCTTAACTCCCTAGTCACTGAATCCAAAGATTTTGGAATGGTTAAAATACTGGACAAAGAATTCAAAAGATTAATTGTTAAATTTAAGAATGAATTCAAAGAAGATACAAATAAACAACTGAAGGAAGACCTTGCAGGATATGAAGAAGTAAGAAGAAGTAAAAAGACAGTTCTGAAACATAACAAAACATAAATCTTGGAAATAAAAGCTCAGTAAGTCAAATGGAAAAA
Source organism: Marmota marmota marmota (assembly GCF_001458135.2). Taxonomy (NCBI): domain Eukaryota; kingdom Metazoa; phylum Chordata; class Mammalia; order Rodentia; family Sciuridae; genus Marmota; species Marmota marmota. The sequence continues at coordinate 63,911,010 of NW_025999842.1, forward strand.
CTCAGTTGAAAGACTTGCCAGTAGACAGACCAAGCAGAAAGCATATTAGGGCTTGAAGACAAGGTGATTGGATTTAATATTTAGACAATAATAAATAAAAATAAGTAATAAAATGTGAACAGAACATACAAGTTCCTGGTGACAACATTATAGACCAAACAGTCAAATCATAGGTTTAGAAGTAGAAATAGGGCTATAGGCTAATGATATAGAAAACCTATTTAGTGAAACAATAGCAGGAAAATTACCAAATCTTGGGAATGATGTGGATATCCGGATACTGGAGACATTGAGAACCTTAAATAGACATGACCAGAAAACAGCCTTCCTGTGACATAGTCTAAACTGCCAAAAGTACAGAACAAAGAAATATTAAAAGTTTCAAGAGAGAACAAAGAAACATTGAAAGTTTCCTTACAAGGGAAAGCACATCAATATTACAGATTGCAGAAACTCTAAAGGCCAAGAGGGCATAGAATGATGTATTTCAAGCCCTTAAAGGAAATAACTGCTAAAGATTACTATATACAGCAAAGTTATCCTTCAAAATTGAATAAGAAATAAAGAACTTCCAAGATAATCATAAACTAAAATAATTCATGACTTCTAATCCAGAATTACATAAGATACTTAAAGGAATTCTTCACAGAAATGAAGAAGCAAGATAAATGCAACCACAGATAAATGCAACCACAAGAGCTTCAGAAAGAATAAATCTCACTAGAAGAGTAGTTAAGCAAATGACAATTAGGAAAAAATCAAACATTCTTTCATGATCAAAGCTCTAAGACACATATGGGAGAAACAAACAGAATTCTCAAAAGAACCAAAAGGAAAACAACAAAATGACAGAAACTAGTACAATTCTTTCAAAAATAACCCTAAATATAAGTAGTCTGAATTTCCCAATCAAAAGACAAGGACCAGATGTCTGGATTAAAACACAAGACCCAACTGTTTGCTGTGTGCAAGAAACTCACCCCAGAAGCAAAGACATACACACAGAAAGTAAAAGAATGGAGAATGATATTCCAATCAACTGGAATCTGAAATCAAGTAGGAATATACAACACTAACATCTGGAGGATCATTATGGATTATTTTGAAAAAAAAATTATATGTCAATAAATTATAAAGTCAGGGAGAAATAAACAAAATTCTAGACACATATGATGTAGCAAAATTGAACCAAGAGAATATAAAAAACCTAAATAAATCCATAACAAGCAATGAAACTGAAGCAATAATAACAAGTCTCCTAACAAAGAAAAGTTTAAGACTGCATGGACTCACCACTAATCACTAAAATCTCTTAGAACTCAAAAACAAATTCAGCAAAGTAACAGGAATACAAAATCAGTCTACAGAAATTGGTAGTTGTCCTTATATACCAACAATGAACTTACTGAGAAAGAAATCAGGAAAACAATCCCATTCATAATTGTTTCAAAACTAAATAAAATAAATGTATTACCTAGTCCTTAGCCTAACCAAGTAGTGAAAGACCTATACAATTAAAATATAAAACACTGAAGAGAGAAAATTGACGAATACACTATAAGATGGAAAGACATCCTATATTCATGGATTGGGAGAATTAATATTGTTAAAATGGCCATATTACCAAAATTAATGTACAGATTAAATAAAATTCCCGACAAAATACCAATGATATTCCTTACAGAACTAGGGAAAAGAATCCTGAAATTCACATAGGAGCACAAAAGACTCAGAATAGCCAAATCTACCTAAATGGGAACAATGCTAAAAGTATCATGTTATCTGTTTTCAAAATGGCTACAGAGGCATTATAAATTTTAAAAAAACATGGTGTTGGCATTAAAAAAAAAACAAGTAGACCAATGAAATAAATAGAAGATTCAGTAATAAACCCACACATCTACAGCCATCTGATTCTCAAAAAGGAAACCAAAAACATATTTTGGCAAAAAGCCCTCTTCAACAAACGGTGCTGGGAAAACTGTATATACGCACACAGAAGATTGAAACTAGACCACTGTCTCCTGGCCTATATAAAAATCAATTCAAAATGAATAAAAGACCTTAACAGAAGACCTGAAACTTTGAAACTACTAAAGGAAAACATAGACAATGCACTCCAAGATATTGGTATAAGAAATGGTTTTCAGAATAAGACTCTGCAAGCTCAGGACACTCCAGGAAGAACTCACAAATGGGATTATATCAAGTTAAAAAGCTTCAACAAACAAAGGAACCAATCAACAGAATAAAGAGACAGCCTGCAGAATCAGAGAAAATATTTGCAGCTACTCTTCTAACAGAGAATTAATATTTAGAATATATAAAGAACTCAAAAACTTAAAAAAATGAGTTGAACAGACACTTCTAAAAGAAGTGAAAATAATCACTTATATGTAAAATATTTAAAAATGCTCAACTTCTTTCATTATCAGGGAAATGCAAATCAAAACTACCTTGAAATTCTGTCTCACCCCAATCAGTATTGCTATAAAGAAAACAAATAGCCAATGCTGGTGAGGGTATGGAGGAAGAAGAAACCCTTATACTTTCTTGGGGGAAATTTAAATTAGTACAGCCACTATGAAAACACTATGGAGATTCCTCAAAAAAAACCCTAAAAATTTAACCACCATATGATCCAGCTATACCACTCCTGGGTATATATCCAAAGAAATCAAAATCAGCATATTATAGAGATGCCTGCATACCCATGTTTATTACAGCCCTATTCAACATTGCCAAGTTATAGGATCAGCCTAGATGCCCATTATTGGATGAATAGGTAAGAAAAATCTGAAATGTACACACACACACACACACACACTATGGTCTGTCTATATAATATAGGATGTGTGTAAATATGTAGACATTATATATAGTAAAATAATCCATTGCCATGGAGTATTATTTAGACAAAAATAATGAAATCATGGCATTTGAAGGAAAATGAATGGAACTTGAGAAATGAAATAAGTCAGATCAAAAAAATAAATATGGTACATTTTCTCTCATAGGTAGAATCTAGAGGAGGAAAATAGATGAGATGAAAGTAGAAGATGGACCATTAGGAAAGGTGAAGGAGTTTAGAGGAGGCAGATAAAAGAAGGCCATAGGGAAGGTGAATATTATCCAAATACATGATATAGATGTATGAAATTGTTACGCTGAAATTCATCATTTTGTACAATTAATATGCAGTAATTATTATGATTTAAAAATTAAAGCCAGAGAGTCCATCATGCTTAAAATTCACCCAAGGTAAACTGGTTCAAATTTTTTGGACAGAAATATACATATATGTGTGTGTGTGTGTGTATGCATATGTATATATATGTACATTAAAACCCTTTGTATAAAAACCTTTTGACTCATTAAATCCTCTTCTAAAACTAGTCCTGGGGAACAACCCAAAGAAAAATGATTGTCACTACACTATTTATAATAGCAAAATGTTATGTAACTTAAATTGTATAATCATAAAAAAGTATGTTCTAAGAAAATATTCAAAACAAGACACAGAATGTTGACATGATTTATCATTGTATGAAAAGACTATACACGAGTTCTCTTTTTATGTTTTTCTACATATAGTATGAGTATATACAGAAGAAAAGCAAAAGGCACTGTTTTAGAAACAAATAAATAAAACCAAAAAGGTCTTAAAATGCATAAGTTTATGCCCAAACTAGAAATGCTTGCAGAAATATTAAATGGGTAGAAATAAAAGCTTCCCTTACACCGCAAGGCACAAAGGGAATATAACAAGCAAACTTTGTTTTCTTTCTTTTTCTTTTCTTTTTTTTTTTTTTTTTTTTTTTTTTTTT
>NW_025999842.1:63914853-63926499 GCF_001458135.2 Marmota marmota marmota
TTTTTTTTTTTTTTTTTTTTTTTTTTTTTTTTTTTTTTTTTTGTCTTTTAAGGGCACAATAGAAAATTGTGAGTTGTTCTTTTTAAAAGTTGTTGTAAAGGCATTTCTTTCAATGCCAACTGCTGATGTATATTTTAACTTCTTCGCCAGCAGACAAAACACAGGGCCACTTGCAATGAGCCTGTTATTAAGCTCGTTTTCAATGCAGCACTGTGCCGGGTTTTATTTTTTATATGTGTTAAAAATAAAGACATTGTGCATACTTAAACTGGCAGGTAATTCTGTTCCCTGTAGAAAGAAATTCAGGAAAAGCAGGCTATAGTGAACATTTTCTAAAGTGCATTTGTAAATAAAAGCCCTGAGCACCTATGTATTGGTGGTATTATTCATAAGGAGATCTTAAACACAAATATCAATATAACAAAGCTCCTCTAAATAGCTTCTCACTATATAATGTTTGCAGGAGAGCTTTGATAATCTCTTGAAAATATGTAACATGGTTTAAATTCAACCATGAAATTATTGTTAAGCACAAAATAAAATTATGGTTATTATAAACTAGCTAGATTTTTAAACATATAAGCAATAAAGAAATAGTGTAACAATAAACACTTTTATTTCCATATTATATGCCTAGTATTGTGCACATTACCTAATCTAACATGTATATTTCATTAACCCTCAATCACTTTACAAGGTGGTACTATTATCCCCAGATGAGAAGCCTGAGGGGCAAATATCCCAACAAAGTGATCCTTGGGTCACTCTACTCTCACACTACTTAGTAGAGCTGAAGTTCTCATGGTTTGCTCTTCCTTTCCATTCACCTCAGTGTCAAATAGTGGAAAGCAGAGTCACAAACACATAGAGACTTCTGCAGGCTTCTCTGCCCAACTCAAGCTCTGCACACCTCAAGGTGAGACCCCAAGCAAACACTGGTCTCTTGCCTGTTCCTGTTCCTGTTATCACTCCTATTCTTCTGGTCCTGCTCATAACCCAGGCCCCAGAGACATGAATGACAGGGAGGGATGTGGCACTCCTTGTAGAGAAGGAAAAGGGCCTTCTCCTCTTCATCCCTTACAACCTCTCCAACAAAATGCAGAGAAAGAGAATCAAATTATGGGAAAGCTTGGTTTCCAGAATACCTTTTCAACAATGCAATTGTATTGTGCATGAAAGAATTTGAACTGGTTTTTTTATATTAGTGTGAAGCAATAATTGACTTACAGAATGTCTTATAATAATGTTCTGATAAAAGTAACTTGAGCCAGGCATGGTGATGCACATCTGTAATCCCAGCAGCTCAGGAGGCTGAGACAGGAGGATCAAGAGTTCAAAGCCAGCCTCAGCAACAGCGAGGCACAAAGCAACTCAGTGAGAGCCTGTCTGTAAATAAAATACAAAATAGGGCTGGTGATGTGGCTCAGTGGTCAAGTGCCCCTGAGTTCAATCACTGGTACCAAAAAAAAAAAAAGTAACTTGAACTAATATAAGCTCATTGTAGGACTGCACACAAATAGCTTTTTTTTAAATTTTATTTTATGTTAATGCTCAGATAATAATTGTACATATTTCTGGGTACAATGTGATGTTTTGATATGTGTAATGATCAAATAAGGATGATTACTCATACCCTGAAACATTTATAAGTTCTCTGTATTAAGGACATCCAAAATCCTCTCTTCTAGTTATTTTGAAATATCAGTTCATTATTGTTATCTATAGCTGCCCTGCTGTGTAATACAACAACAGAATTTATTCCTTATATCTAACTATGAAAGTATATTCATTGACCAATTTCTTCCAATTTCCCTCTCCACCCCCCATTCCCCAGCCTCCAGTAAACTCTACTCTTCTCTCAACTTTCTGAGATAGACTTTTCTAGATTCTACATTTGAGTGAGATCATATCCAGCAGTCCTACTACTGGGTATGTATCCCAAGGAAAGGAAATCAGTATGTTGATGGGACATCCGCACCCCTGTGTTTACTACAGCATCATTCATGGTAGCCAAAATGTAGAATCAATGTTTATCCACAAATGAAAGGACAAAGAAAATGTGTTATGCAATGTATACGTACATCACATGGCACCTCATAAATGTGAATGATTTTTCTGTGTCAATTAAAAATTTCAAATTTAAATTTCTTTCCAAATATTTAAAAAAGAAATGTGATAAATTTCTATAATAATTCTGTGATCTGAAACAAATAATATACACTTGCAATAGACTACTATTTGGTCATTTAAAAATATGAAATTGTATCTTTCTGTCACAGCATGGATGAATTCAAAGGACATTATGTTGATTTAAATAAGCCCAGCACAGAACAACAAACACGAATGTCTTTTCTTAAGGCAGTGCTTTCCCTGCCTCTGCCCTCATCCAAAGTAAGCTACTCACATAATTTCTCTGCTTGAGAACACATGATGTCCTTCATCTCACTCAAAATAAAAGCCAAAGCTTTAACATGGCCTCAAGGACTTCTGTGGATCACTTAGGGAGAGTTTAAAAGCCAGAGTCCTTAGGCAGGCCCTGGGCTTGAGTCCCTTCAAAGTTCCACGGTGATGTGGATGAGGAGAACACACAAAGTCCTGCATGATCTGACCTCATCCTCCCCTGCTCCACTCACCCAGCGCACTCCAGCCACCAGAGCCCTTGCCAAGGCACGTAAACACTTTAGCACTTGCAAGACCCCTTTGGCACAAACTGGTGGTTCTGCCCTCATTTCTGCAGATCTTTGCTCTACAGTTGCCTTTTCAGAGCACGCTTGTCTAACAACATCTCTGCATCCTTCATCCTTCCTATTCTCTATCTTCCCTCCATGTTTTATTTTTCTCTATAACAATTATTACCACTGGTTTTACTTTGTGCTGCTATACCAAAAGACCCAAGAGAGGGTAATGTATAAAGAACAGTCATTTATCTCCCTCACAACTGGAGGCTGGGAGGTTCAAGATCATGGGGCCAGCATCTGATGAGGACTGCTCTGTGCTTTAAAGATGGCACCCAAAATGCTGAGTCCTCAAGAAGGAAGAAAAACTATGTCTTCTCAAGGAGAAAGTGGAAGGGCAGAAAGAGCTGCCTTCATCATACCTGTTAAGAGACCTCATGGTCTAATCACCAACTAATTCTGTCACATTGGCAACACATTCAAATCATAGTATCAGCCACATATTTCTTAATTTTTAATGTTTTTCAAGTCATACCCCACTCTATTAGAATATAAACTCTACAAGGGCAGGAATCTTTGTTTTACTTTTTTATATATCTCAAGAGGCTAGAAAAGTGTGTCCATGTGTGTGTATGTGTGTGTGGAGAGAGAAAGAGAGAGAGAGAATAGATGCTAAACAACTAGATGTTACATAAATTATTTAAAATTTTCTCATCTTCGTTACAGTAATAATTTATTGAATAAACCCATTTTATAGCTAAAACAAATGTAGAGTTCAGCATAAGCCTTGCATGGCAATTTATCACAACGTCTAATATAATGAGATCTAAATTACAAAGCTTGTCTTCTATTTTGAGTTTTGTTTCATTGATTTTGTTAAAAATAAATGCATTCCCTGAGCTTCTGTAGATGGAGAACCTACTTAGTAAACTCTTGTCTATTCAGAATGAATATTTGGGAATACTATTCTCCAGTACCTAAAAGTGATGATGTATGTTTACCATTTAAAGATTGCCAAAATTTCAAAAAACAGAGAGAGAGAGAGAGAGAGAGTATTCCACCTGACAATTGTCATGTCAATAGTCTTGGACTATTCAGAAAACACTTCGGAATTGTACTGTGGCTGAACATCATTGTTAGGAATGTTAATTTAGCTTTGTAGGTGAATGAGTGCTAATCTTTATGATGAGGCTGTTCCAAAGAACAATAAAAACATGATGCCTACCCTTGAGAGTTTATGATCTAACTAGCAAGATAGATCTTAAGAACTAAATAATCGGAAAACAAGTTACAAAATAATATGCCTGTAAAGATTCATTGAAGTTACACAAATTAAGACACAAATGAGAAACATAAGCCTTCTGAGAGGAAGTGATTAAGGCTGGTGCAGGAATGTTAAGCAGATTAATTCACGGGATAGACCACAGATTCTGGTTAGTTCAATGCTCTATAAGAGTGAATGTTCTAGTACATGTTTTACAACAAAGACAGATTAATCTCATTTTCCAGTATGTTGGCTGCCATAGATTGAACTCTTATCTGTATTGGCATCAGAAAACTGTTTCTTGAGCAGGAGTCCCTGTGAACTAATAAGTCAAGATAAAAAGAATAATTTCAGAATGAGAGATTGATGCAATTAAAGTTATTAGCAAGTAAGGGATTGACTCTAAAGTAGCAAGTTTAAATAATGCCAGGAAGCATTTCTAGAATTTTTGATTACTTTGAAAGAGAGGATAAACTAAACTACTTAATTTAAAAAAAATAAAGTTGTAGATGGTCATAATACCTTTATTTTATTTTTATTTATTTTTAATGTGGTGCTGAGGATTGAATCCAGTGTCTCACACATGCTAGGCAAGCGCTGTACCACTGCGTTGTGCTCATATATGATGAGCGCTCATGAAAAAATGGATCCAAATATATTTTTTTTATTCACGTGATTTAAATGGTTTAATTTAAATTGGGTAAACAACTGTTGAGGATTGTTTTAATATGTAAACAGAACAAGAGGTTAACAGATCTGTTTGTTTACTTTCACCTTTCCTTTTCATTATATTTAATAATTCTCTTAAAGACAATGTAAATTGTTAAGAAAATTGTTTTCTTTTAGTGCCTTCTGGAATGTTACATAATTTTTTCTTTAGCCATTATTGCCAGAATTCCTATCTTCATCCCAGTGCTGGTGAAGACAAAGATAAAACCAATCTACAGCTTCTGCAATAGCCATCACTGAACTGCTTGCAGAACTTGCCTGGACACATTGTGAACTCACCTGTATGCATTGTGAACTATCTGTTGGTGCAGCAACTTGTGGTAGTGTTGGGGTATTTTTGCTGATGATGTCATCGGTGGTACAATTTTTCCAAAAGGAGCCGTCAATTGGCTTGGTGTATCTTCCTCCCTTCTGCTTGTCATGATCGTCCAGCTAAAATTTGGGGGCCAACAGAGGTGAGGCAAAGAACCTCACCCCCCCGCTGGTACAAAGACCTATCCACAGGTATGGCTGTATACTGGACCGGTAGTCAGTGACGGGTAAGATCCAATTGCAATGGTACCAACCTAAGACAGGAGGCTGACGCCTTGAGGTCAGCTCATCTGATAATGGGTAAGGACCATATGTACTATTGGACAACCTAAGGCAGGCACGGTCCCTAAGCCACATGCTTGTTGTTTAAACAGAGAGGGGGAGATGTTGAGAGCCACAGCCGAAGGGGCCCCAGCAAACTTTCAGACTGCCAGCTGATGATTGGCTCACAGTGGCCCCAGCAACATCTAGCTGATTGGCTCCTCTGCCGCGATGCTCATTGGTCTGTTTCCCTGCCCTTTCAGACCACGGAGCTGCTCATTGGGGGACTTTTTTGGCTCCGCCCATGCGACCCAGCCAATCGGCCTCAAGAGCAGGAGGATTGTGGGAGGTGTGAGGCTTGTGGTGGAGGTAGAGGCTTGTGGGAAGCTGGTGGTGGCAGTTGGGGCTCTGAGGGTTTTTCCTGAGGAGCTGTTTTGTTTGGCTTGTGTGGTTCTAAAAATAAAGTTAGTTTCTTTTGACAAGTGGCTCCTGATTGTGCCCAGCCAGACTGCGGCACCACTGAGCCTCAGTCCCAGCCCCCAAAATAAAATATTTAATAGAGGAAGAATCAATCATTGAATATATTTTTTTGAAAATTCTCTAAACAATGTAACTGACAGTGTTCTAGTAGATAACTCAAGTAACATAAAAGCCACATATTAAGAAATCTAGCATATTTTCTATTTGGATCAAAAGCACCCCTGAAGTTTCTATAGATCAACAATGAGCCTATTCAAAAATCAGAATTTTTCTAGCTAACTCTATGACCTATTTTAACATTCAGAATCTTAATTAAATACCTTTGTTTTTCTAAAATAAAAATATCATACAACCTGAGCTAATTATAAAAGTTTACATTGTTTCTCAATAGATGAGTATTGAATTCACATTTCTGACAAGATGAATAAGTTAGTTTTTCCAAGTACACATCTTTACTGTTTTTCCTGAATGATATGTTGTCAAGTGAGTTTCCAACTGACCTGTGTTCCCCTTGAAAACAAATGTAAACTACAGAAATCTCCTTTTCAGGCTGGGCCTCATGATGACAAGCCTTTGGTAGGGGAGATCAACAATGATAATACATTAGAAAACATTGATTTCTTCTTCATGGTTTAGAATTAAAGAGAGAGACACACAGAGGTTAGAGGTGAAGTAGAAATGGAATTGCCTGATTTAGAAAAATCACTGAATATAAAATGTCCTAAATTTTTTTTCTCATATGCAATATAGCATAAATTTGCATATTAACCTACCATCTCTTTGGGGATGATGAGTAATCCACCTGTTTTGATTCTAGATAGAAGGCTGGAAAAAACAATTGAAATGTTTTTCTTTTTTAGTCATTTCCAGGACTCTGTCATTAATTTGCTTCATACTACATTAGTTGTTGTTGTTTATTTGCATGGATTTTCTGGTTTCAAAATAAAACTTGTCTCAGATGCAGCTGTCCTGGCTGCTTGTTTGGATCTTTGCACATTCCAATAGCATTTTCCACTGGAATGTTGAATATAATGAATGAAAGGCCAGATGTTTCAGGTACGTTCAGCCTGGGTAGACAAGGTCATATCCAGGGCTCCCACACAATTTCAAGTAGCTATTAAATTAGTGTTCATGTCAACTCTTCAAAATTATCACTGCTTGAATATAAGCTTAACACATTCTGGAAAAGAAAAATGTATGATATCTTTCAAGAGTTTGCCAGATCATTTCACAGACAATATGGCTTCATTTATATTATCTGATATAAGAAGAGTCACAATAGAAGTGGTTATCCTGTCATAACAATTTGATTTCTAAAAAACTTCAATTAATCCAATGCAGTGTTATAGAAAAATCATTTTGATGGTTAAAAAAAGAAAAGAAATCCATACAAAAGCTAGAGTGTCAAATATTCAAAAACAAAGTTATTGTCCATTAAAAAAATAACTACCAGAAGAACATTAGTTATAAGTGCAGACTATGAAACTAAGCATTGCTAAACACATCCAGCATCTGATTATATGCCTGTTTGCACAAGGATAATGACATTTATTTTCTTTTAGCCACTAGGCACATTAGTTTTCTGGGGCTACCAAAAACTGTAGTGCAGATTGGAGGGTTAAACAAGAGAAATTTATTCTCTAATAGTTGTGGAGACCAGAAGTCCAAGATCAAGATGTCAGTACAGTGGTGTTCTGCTGAGGGCTGTGAGGGGAGGATCTGTTCCAGACCTCTCTCATGGACTTGTAGATGGCTGTCTTCTGCCTGTGTTTGAGTGATCTTCCTTCTTACCTGTCCATATCCACATTTCCACTTAGAGGACAGCAGTCACATTGGATCAGGGCTCATCCTAAATACCTCATTTAAATTTTACCTGTATAAAGACCCTTTCTCCAAATGCAGTCACATTCTGAAGTACTAGAGATTATGACATCAACAGATGAATTTAGGTGGACGTGATTCAACCTATAGCTCAGCACTATCAATGGCTTCTGACATACTTTGCACTCCTGCTCTTTTGACAAGCAAAATAAAACAGCTGCATTGGTTAAGAGTTAGTCTTAGATTCCATCTAATTCCAAGGTCATGTAGACTTTGATGTCACCCAATAGCCAAGAACATACCATATGCAAATTATGTTTCTAAATGAATGGATTACTTTACGGACAATTGTCATTTCTATGGATGCTAAAAATAAATAAATAAATAACCTGTGAACTGGAAAGGCACTTGAACAGTCAGCAGACCTGAGTCCTGGTGCAAGTTCTTTCATTCCCCAGCTTTGCAACTCAACTTCTCTGTGCCTTACTTCCTCATAAAAAAAAATAAATAAATAAGATCATTAAGAATGCAGTGAATTGGGAGGCTGAGGCAGGGGGATCAGGAATTCAAAGCCAACCTCCGCAAAAGCGAGGCGCTTAGCAACTCAGGGAGACCCTGTCTCTAAGTAAAATACAAAATAGGGCTGGGGATGTGGCTCAGTGGTTGAGTGCTCCTGAGTTCAACCCCCAGTATATCTCCCCCAAAAAAGAGTGCATTGAAAACCATACCCAAATGTAAGGTCCTTCTCGCCTTTTTACTGTGAAATTTACATGTGGAATTTTAGATAAAGTACGTAATTGTATCATCTAAGTTGTAGTTTTGTTTCTCCTTGCCAGTCCTTACCCTTTTACCTTTCCTTCTCATCTCACTGTATGGCCACAACCTCCAGTACAAACTGAAATAGCGTTTTCATCCTGAGTGGATCTTATAAAGACTCTTGAAATAGACTCATGATCCTCTGGAGTAATTTGTAAAAGATCTCGTTTATTTTTCAGTAGAGCCACCAGTGAAGCCTTCTAGGTCTTTACTTAGCCCAATTCTCCCTCTCCCCCCACCTCCCCTCTTTTCAGATGATTTTTTCTTTTCCTGCACTTGCTTTTAAGATTTTTTTTTTTTTTTTTGGCCATTGGTTTTCTGCTACTTCACCACGACTCAGAAAACAATGACAAAATCAAGTGAAGGGGATTTTTGTTTTGTTTCAATTTTTAAATTTAGCTAGTTTGAGATTTACTAGAGATCTATAATCTGTGGATTGATAGCTTTCATCCATCCTGGAAAATTCTCAGCCGTGGTGTCTTCAAGTATTACCTTTTCCCATTGTCTGTTTCCTCTCCATCTAGAACAACAACTAAACATACATTAGATCTCCTTGCAGTGTCCTGTCTTTCTAATCCTCCATCTTGTTTCTCTATGTTGTTCTTGGAACAAATTCTTCAGATCTACTTTTTTTAAAACGCTTAAAATTGGGGCATTTTATTTTGTGTAACTGATACCTCAATTTACAAAAACAGTTCAGAAAAGGCAAATTAGGGTGACGGGACTAGAGGGGATGAGAGAGGAGAACTGGGGTGTCCTTGTGTGAGGTCCTATGACATAACTGCCTCTTCTGATCTACCATATAGTTCACCAATTCCACCTTCAGTTCCCTCAAAGCTAGTGCAAACAATTGCTAACCTGTGGAAGCCTAGAAGAATGGATAAAAAAAAAAAAAAAAAAAAAAACTGTGGTACATATACACAGCAGAATATTACCCAGCACTAAAAGAGAATAAAATTATGGCATTTGCAGGTAAATGGATGGGGTTGGAAAATACCATGCTAAGCGAAATAAGCCAATCTCAAAAACCAGGGACTAAATGTTTTCTCTGACAAGTGAATGCTAATCCATATGGTGGTGTGGGGGGACATGAGAAAAGTGAAGGACATTTGGATGGGGAAAAGAGAAGGGAGGGAGGGAGCAAAAGGGTAGGAAAGCCAGTGAAAAGAGATGGACATCATTACCCTAGATACATGTATGACTACACGAATGGTGTGACTCTACTTCATGCTCAGAGAAGTGAAATTCTGCTCCATTTGTGTACAATGAATCGAAGAGCTTTCTACTATCATGTATAACTGATTAGAACTAATAAATAATTTTTTTAAAAAAAGCTAGTGTTAAAACTACTCACCAAGTTCAAAAAATTCACTTCTATATTTATTTACTTTTGGTATTTACATTTGATTATTCCAAATACTCTCATTTTCTGTCTGTTTGTCCTGAAAATGTCTTACTGCCTCACCATCTCTTTAATGTCTCAAGAGATTTTTTAAATATCCAAACTTTTAGTCACTTTCAGCTGCAGAGGGGGGTATGATTTGAATAATTTAGCTCAACATTACTATAAACAAGAAGTTTTTTCATAGGTCATTGTTTTTTATTTTAAATATTTATTTTTTAGTTGTAGTTGAGCACAATACCTTTATTTCACTTATTTATTTTTATGTGGTGCTGAGGATCGAACCCAGGGTCTCGCACATTCGAGGCGAGTGCTCTACTGCTGAGCCACAACCCCAGCCCTCGTAGGTTATTATTAAAGAAAGTGTGTTTTAGTTTAGATGGAGTGAGAACCAGTAATATTGCACAGGTCAGGACTTCTTTTACCTAATTATTACAAGAATGCTTCAAGGTGGACAGTGTCTTCGCTTTAGGGGGGCACAAGTGAATCCCCAAAAGGGTAACTCACCAGGCCAAGGTCACATGAGTATTAAATAATAGGTAAAGTCTGGAGCTGAGCACAAATATTTCTGGTACCAGATGACTATTTTCATTACAGTATGCTGTTATGATTCCTTCGATTTCCCCTTATTCTTTTATTCTTTTTATTTGTCAGAGAAGTTGCAAGTCTCTTTCCCTATGCTACTTCTCTTTCTCCTCTTTCCTCTTCTTCCTCTACATTTTTCCTTTATTTCTTCTACTATTTGATGGTTAGATTTGACCCAAAAACTTCATCACATATCTCTTAAAAACAAGGACATTCTCTACCTTCATAATATAATTACCTCCCTAAAGAAAGTATTATATACTATTATCAGATCTAAATTTTAAATTCCAAATTGTTTCCATAAAATCCTTTATAATTGTATTTTGTCTTGACCAGGATCCAGTCAGAGATCTCTTATTTCATTTAGTTGTTATGTCCATGATTTCTAATTCCTAAAATTATAAAGGGATTTTATAAGGCATATACACATAAATAATGATCTGAGAAGAGGAATTTAAATTTTTGTTTATATCCTGCTGTATTATTTTAAAATGTTTTTCAATGATCAATTGAAAAATAGTACAATATATGCAGTTTTTAAGTGAATATATTTTTGAGTGAAAGGACCAAATTTTAAATAATTTATGATTTTCATGAAATATTGGTATTTCTGGTTAGTATCTTTTTTCTTACTACAATGCAGTTTCCCTATTTATTAAAAAAATATTTGGTTTTATGTAACAATACATTGGATTATGAAATGCTGAAAACAGTTATTTATATTTCACAATGTAATTGTCAATTTACTCTATTTTGCCTAAAAAGTATGCCCTCCAACTTAAAATGCCCAAAGAAGTCATTGGTACTAAATCACAATTTGATTAAAGGAAAAGAAATTAAGCATTTTTAAGGGATTTTAGAGGAGTTAGTCCATTTTCCATTGCTATAATGAAATATCTGAAGCTGGGCACTTATAAAGAAAAGAGATTTATTAGCTCACAGTTTTGGAGGCTGGAAGGCCAAGGTTGAATGGCTTCATTTATTGAGCTTCTGGTAAGGGCCTCATGGCAGATGGCATCATGGCAGGAGCCATTCACTCTTTATAACAACTCGCTCTTTCAGGAACTGGGGTTGCATGAGAACTACATTATCCCCGTCTGAGGTCAGCACCCTCGATGATGATCTAAGCACTTCCTACTAGACCCTACCCCTTGAAGTTACCCTTCCTCAACACTGCCACGCTGAGAACCAAAATTCCAAACAAGTGAACGCTTGGAGGACAAACCACATCCAAACCTTAGCAAGGGTTACTATACATAGTTACTGTAAAATTTTGTAAAAAAAAAAAAAAAAAAAAAAAA
>NW_025999842.1:63928293-63941535 GCF_001458135.2 Marmota marmota marmota
TTAAAAGCCTGATAGTAAGGTAAAAATTAAGACAAACCTATTCTATCCTATACCCATGTAAAAATGAAGTTAAATAAAGCTAGATAATTAGATTAAGATGAGGTTTCTGGATGAAGACAGAAGGATATTTTTCTTCTTGTTTTTGAAGAATTTTTGTCTCTAAATATTAACACATAAAAACAGTATCCCTTTTTTTTTTTTTTTTTTTTTTGGTGGTGCTGGGATCAAACCGATGGCCTTGATACATGCAAGGCAAACACTCTACCAACTGAGCTAAATCCCCAACCTAAAGATATAAACTGAGGATAGACCTTATAATTCTGGCAAATCCAAGTTAAAAATGTTTGTGTGTTGTTACTAGTTTCTCTTGTTAAATTTTTTTTAAAGTTCTTATTTTCACATTTGATTCTAGAGGCCTAAAAAGTCCTGTTTCCCTCACAGAAAAGAAAGAATCCAGCAAAATGGTTTTGATCAATAAAATATGTTTGCTAAATCATGAGTGCAAGGTTGACCAAAGCCAGATCGTCTCGATGGTAAACTCTAATCTTGAGTGAATCACTTCAGTTCCTACACAGGTAAAATAAGATGCCTTGAGTTCTCATAGTGATCACATCTCCATTTACTGGTATCCACCACAGTGAGTTTTTCCAAACAGTCCAATTTCTTGTGGGCTCTTCCTCTTCTTTCGGTGACAGAACTCTGTGAATTCAATCTGGAAGAATCTGTTTTAGTTGGATTGACTCTCTTTTTGGAACTTCAAAAGTGGGACGTGTCCAGACCCAGCAGAGAAAGACGTTTTATGGAACAGGTTACCTTCTGGTAGGTAAAAATAGAAGAAATGGCAGGCATGGCAGCATGGGCCAGGTCTCCATCTTGTACCTTCAGTTCACAAAACAGTTGACCTTACAAGTGTGTGACACATACCTGATGGATCTGTGCAAAACAGCACAGGTGTGCACCACGATCAGGACCCCACGGGATCTCCCTTCATTTTACCTAAAGGAGTAGACTCATTTGTTTTAAAGTGACTTAGTACTGCAGTCTTTCCAAGTTTGGAAACATCACTAGGAAAATGTTGAGAACAATTTTGTCAAAAATAGAATGTGTTCCTATTCAAATATATTTCTGAAATGTTGATTATTAGCATAAGTAGGGGTAGAATTGGGGTAGAAGTGTGTGCAATTAACATAATCTAATGTCAGATTCTGCTACATGAGCCTGCAACGTTACTTGGCTCACCACAAGCTTAAAATCCAAACACTGCCATAGCTTGTCAGTTGGAATTTATTTCCCTTTTTTAAGGGCTCCATCCAGTCCCTCAAGGCTGTTCAGTTTCAAGCAATATTAAACATAAAACTACCTCTTAATCATTTGCTTACCTCAAACCTCCTATCAGTTCTTTGCTGTTACTAGATGAGTTGCTAGCAACTAAAAACTCTGATATTATCATGTAGAAAGAAAAGTAGTTTGAAAAAAAAGAAACACAATAGAACACAAAGTTCCTCCATGAAATGCTGACTTTGAGTGTAGCATAGACAAAGCGGTTATTCATAAATCTGAGGTAACATTCTTTTAAATTTTATTTAAAGAAATGTTATAGTAGCTGAAACTGGAGTATACAAGTATTTCCATAACATGTCATTTTTTCCTCCAATTCAGATACATAGACTTATTATTATAAAGTTCTTCCTAAGGTTTTCCATTTTACAATAGCAAGCATTTCAACATTTATTTTTGGGGAAAAAAAGATGCTTAGAAAATTTTGTGAATTTTTCTAGTAAGTAAACCAATAATTAGGCCTAGAAACATGAAAATTGTCCAGTGCTTCTCCTTACCCTTATGTCAAGGCGCCATGACAGTCAATTTGTTTCCATTTTTAAAAAATTTTACATGGGAATTTTGTTCTAATAAGAGGAAGGGAAAGAAATATATGGGGAACAGAGGGCTATTCTACAAGTCTGTAAAACTTGGACTGAACCATCTTATTAAAAACGCATGGGGTGCTGGACAACTTGCTTCTACTGGGTTTGCCAAAACTAGAAAGTGGGGCTGAGGATGGGAAGGGGAAATTGGAGATACAGAGGGAAGTAGACATGAAAGAGACCATACAAAGTTGATTATTTTAGTTTGGGAGTTTATAAATGTCTTAAGAACGAGAAATCCTTTTTCATCTAAGTGTTTTAAAATATGGGTCCCTATACAACAGTAATTTTATTTTGGTCTATTTCATTTTCAGACCATGCTCGGGACCTCTATGAAATCATAGACCCTTTACAATAACCCTTAATCCCTGGAGCCTGCCTCCTCCTCTTGCCCCAAGATCTGAGGCTGGGACGTAGCTGTTTTCTGTTTGTGGATGGGTAGCATTGTGAGTCACAGAACAATTCTGTCTAAATAGAATAAACTTTAGATCCCAACTTCTACAAGAGACTGAATTGAATGGCAGGGGGTGTTTTCTTCTGTCTTATTACAGAGTTGCAGAATCAAGAGGACTTAATATGCTGCTAATGGGACAAATAGATTTAATAAGGATGAACGGAGAGTGACAGAGACAAGGGGAATCATTCTCCCTCACCCTAAAACCTAGTGCATATGGAAATTTATGAGAACTTGGGAATAGTTAGGCCAATGACAATCCAAGGAAGAGGCAGACTGTTCCCTTCTGTTCTGGCCTGCCCAACACCGAGGAACCTAATTCATAAAGACCAGGGCTGCTCAGATTTGTCTGCTTTCCCGTCAGGGTTTCTTTTCCTTCAGTTCTTTTAACCATCGTGGAAATGAGGTCAGTACTCTGTGATTGTCATTTTGTTCCAAATTCTTGAAATATTTTATTATTTACAAAGGTTTCCCTACTGACTTAGGACAGGAAAAAAATATAAATGTGCAAAACCTGAGAGACTTAATAGTAAAACCTTGGGTTATCATGGCTTTGATTAGACAAAGGTCATTCCCAAAGTGTTTTTAAAAAATTAAGAAACAACTTTAGAATAGTTTTATTTCATTTACTGACATATAAATAATGTATTCATTGCTAAAGATTCAGAAAATGACACACACAAAAAAATACCCAAAAAGTAAAGAGAATGAAACAAAGACCACCCCACATGTCATCACCCAGAGACAATCTCTGTTGAGTTTTGAAATCTATCTTTCCAGATTTTTTGATATACCCTCCCATTCAGACATACACCCACATCTTTAAAGGGGATAAAACTATTTTTTTAACAATCTGTCATGAGATCTAATATTGTGACATATTTTCACTTTCATGTACTTACAACCACATTATTCTCTTAAATACTGCATCATATAAAATTGTATCATAATTTAACCCATCACCTGAAAGATGTATTAGCATGCTTTTTTATTTTTTCACTATTATAAGGAAGGCTGGGGATACACATCTTTGAACACACATCTTCAAATTCACATCCCATTATTTCTTCTTAGGAGTGAATTGCTAAGTCAACCAGTTGGCATAATTAAAATTCCAATACATGTTGTTAAACTGCCTTGCAGGAAGCTTATACCAATTATACTCCCACTCTCAGGATGTCTCCACCATGCCAACACTGAAATCTGCCTGGTTTATTTTAATTTTTTTATGGTTACCAGTAATAAACAAATAAACATATCTTGTTGGTTTTGTTTGAACAAAATTGACTACTGAGACGGGATTTACTTTCCGGTGCCATTAGCAATTCTTTTTTTTTTTTTTTCCTCTTTTGCCATTTCCTGTTGACCTGTGAGATTTTTTTTTTTTCCTTATGGATTAACCTTTTGTATATGTGGGCATAAATCTAAGTCTCTGTCAACTATAAATTCCATAAGGGCCAAAATCATCTTCTTCATCACAATATAATTAACCTCTAGTGTAATGCTTGTCCCAGGGTGGACCCTCAGAAATATCTGTCAAATAACTGATCTTGCTCATTATATATATTATATTTTCCCACTTTGTTATGGGTATTTTTTAAAAAAATTAATTATTTGTATTTATAAATGACAGCAGAATGCATTATAATTCTTATTACACATATAGAGCACAATTTTTCATATCTCTGGTTATATACAAAGTATATTTGTTATGGGTCTTTTCATCTTATTTTTTATTTTTCCCCATCCCAAACTTTTTAAATTTCTATAACAAAAATCTATTAATATACTCCTCTATGAAAATAAAGTCATACCATTTTCATGTCAAGATTATAAAAATAACAACAAATATTTACGTAACACTTCTTGTGCCAAGAACTATTGCAAACATCATGAGGTTCATTGTTTTAATCCTTCTAATAAGATTTTTGTCTAGTAGACCATGTATACCAATTCTACCCCACTATTAATTTCATTATTTTTAATACATAATATACTCACATTTTCAAAATCAGAAGGAGGAAAATGGATAAACTGAGATTTTCTCTCTCCCTGTTATGGTTTGGATCTATAATGACCTCCAAAAGGCTAATGTGCTGGAGGCTTGGTCCTCAATGCAGCAGTATCCAGAGGTGCAGTTTTTAGGAAGCAATTGTATTCTGAGAGCTCTGTTCTCATCAATGCATTAATCCATTGGTGGACTCATGGCTGATGACAGTTTGGGGAGGTGGTGGAAACCTTAGGAAGTGAGACCTAATTGGAAGAAGTTAAGTCACTGGGGGCAAGCCCTGGTATACCTGTCTGTCTCTCTCCCACTTTCTCTCTATTTCCCAGTTACCATGAGCTTTGATCAACCATGACCTCCCACCATAATGCACTGCCTCAACCACAGACCCAGAAACAATTGAGCCTACTGACCATCGGCTTAAACGTCTGAAACTGTGAACCAAAATAAATATTTCCTCCTTTAAGTTGTTTTTCTCAGGCATTTTATCACAGTGACAAAAGGCTGACTAACAGTCCCCTTTATTTCAGTAGTCCTTGTTTTCTTCCTCTGTGAATATATGTGTAATTTCTCTGTTTTGTTTTGGTTTTTTTTTTAATCATGGCCTGCTCTATACACTGTTCTTCAGTCTGCTTATTTTATTTCACTTAAAATGTCCATATGTGTTTTAAAACCATTTCATCAACTTTTTATTATGATTGAGTTAAGTGATTTTCATTAAAAAAAAATTTTGTAGCTGTAGATGGACAGCATGACTTAATTTTATTTCTTTCATTTTTTTCGTGGTGCAAAGGCTGGAACCTAGTGCTTCACACATTAGGCAAGTGCTCTGCCACTGAGCTACAAACCCAGCCCATGATTTTCATTTTTAAAATATTAAATCTTCTTATTTGAGTATATTATTTCCATTTTTTCCAGATTTCTTTGTGTCCTTCATCAAGGTTTTTAGTTTTATTCTTTTAAATACGAAGTTTTCTTTAAATTTTCTTATAAATACTAAGTTTGTTTTTGAATAGTTTGTCTTTTAAATCTTTCTCCATGTGATAGGCTAGAAATTTTTATTTTTTAAATTGTATTTACATACTTACCAATGAGATTGAGTTCTTTTCATATGTTTATCGATCATTTGTACTCTCTATGACTTCAGCCCCTCACCCTTGTACATCTGAATGACAGAGAAGGCTCCAGAAGATCCCAAGGACAACTAAAATCGTTGTTCAATATATGAAAATGCTCATTCATTATTCCCATCAAAAGCAATTTCTTTACCTTACTTTAACAATAAAATTAAAGGATGTTAGTAAGTATAATTTTCCATATTCAAAGATCAAAATTACATAGTCTTGGACTAGGGGTGTAGATTGGTGCTAGAGTGCTTGTCTCGAATGTGCAAGGCCCTGAGTTCAATACCAGCACAGCAAGCAAATAAGCAAACAAATACATAACCAAACAAATGTTTTTTAAAATCACAGTCTTCTGTGATACTTTTTTCCCATTATTTCTACTTTCTTTCATTTGCCTAAAGTGTTATAAAAGAAAAATCTACCATGAATATTTCCCTTGTTTCTTCTAACTCTTCCTTATTTTTTTGGAAGTGGGAGTACCGAGGATTGAACTCAGGGACACTCAACCACTGAGCCACATCCACAGCCCTATTTTTAATTTTATTTAGAAACAGGGCCTCACTCAGTTACTTAGCACCTCACTAAATTGCTAAGGCTGGCTTTGAACTTGCGATCCTCCTGCCTCAGCCTCCCAAGCTGCTAGGGATTTCAGGCATATGCCACTGTGCCCAGCTTAACTCTTTCTTTTTATTGCTTAAAGTTTTTTCAGGTTCTCCATACCTTTGCCTAGCAATAATTGACACCATGGTCTCCCTACCTCCTCTTGCTTTCTTCTCTGCCTGAAGAAGGGATAGATTAATGTTTTGGTTGGCTTATCATTTTGATTATGACCAAAAAACCTGACAAGAACAATTTAGAGGAAGAATGGTATATTTTGCCTCCTGGTTTCAGAGGCCATAGCCCAGAGATGGCTGACTCCATAACTCTGAGCCCAAGATAAATCAGAACATCAAGGCAGAATGGTGTGGTGGAAGAAAGCAGCTCAGGACATGGTAACAAGGAAGCAGAGAGCACTCTGCTTACCAGGGACAATATATAAATCCCAAAGGCACAACCCCAGGGATCTCTCTCCTCCAATCACACTCTATCTGCCTGCAGTTACCACCCAGTTAATCTATATCATTGGATTAATCCTCAAATTAGGTTACAACTCTCATGATCTAATTATTTCACCTATAAAATTCTTGCATTGTCTCACACATGAGCTTTTGGGGGACTCCTCATATCCAAACTATAACAACGAAGTATAAATCCATTTATGACCCATTGTACAGACTGCTACCGTTTTTTCTCGTCTCCCACCATTATTCTACATTTTTCCTACAGTTCAGCAAAATTAAACTACTTAATGTTCCCAAGATTTGATCTGTGCTTTTATGACTCTGGGCCTTTGTTCCTGCTATCACGTGTATCTGGAATGCTCTCCCATTATTTTTTTTCAGTCTTTTGAAATTCCGTCCTTTCTTCCAAGCTCACCTGAAATATCATCTCCAAGGTGATATTTCAATATCATCTCCTTTACTGAACTCCCAGAAGAACTTAGTTGCTCTTAAACTGTCCATTTTATTATCACCACTACTAGTAGTTCATAAGTTGATTAAGCACAAAGAACATGTCTTACATGATGGTTTGGAGGAAAGGACAACATATGAGGTCAGAAGATCTGTTCAAAGCATCATTGTTTTTTATTGGATAAGGTACTTAACTTACTGAATTCTCAGAATCTTTTAATGTTGGTAATGGTACCAAAATTTATGTTAATGGTACTAATTGGCTTATACGTAGTAAATTTTGTACATGCTGAGTTCTTATCACATTTATGCATTATGACAATGTATCAATTCAGATGGTAGCAATATTTTCTAAGATATTCCATTGCAATCTAGTCTCTAAAGTAGAAATCATTGTTGGTCTATAGGGAAGATAACAGAATTCTTAAACAATACATTTACAATTATCTAAAAGTGAAAAAGAACCTTAAATATATTGAGCTCCAAAGTCCAGCTTATAGATGTTTTTTGTAGTTTGTAAATAATAATTAGGCTGAGAGAAACCAATGCAAATGAAACTTATTTTTATGAAAGATGCTAGGGTATATGGAGAGAACCCTAAATTCCTTCTGTCTTCAAGGCAAAGGGCAACGTAATAGGTGCTGAGGACTATAGATTTCTCATGCACCTCACTTTTATTACTCTCTAAAATAAGTTCTTCAATGATTCATAACAATTTCCAAGTTTCTCCCACAGTGGCACCCCAGAACATAGATGTACCATACTTTGTACATGTGAGCACATGCATGTAAGCCACCTTATCCATCTCAGAGAGAAATAAATAAAACAAGAATGAATGAGTGATTCTGCTTTCACATCACTATCTCCTTTCCATACACTTCTAATTAATCCCCTTCCTGAGACTCAGCTCAAAGGGCCCTGCTTCCACATATCTGAAGGATGGTGTCCCCTCAATCTCTCTACTGTCCTTCTTAGTTCCTAAGTTTAAATTTCTTTACATTGTCATCCATCCCTTCTACATTTTTTGCAGTTTTATTGAAACACAAAATAAATTCATTAAAAGGCCTAAATTACACTTGTCTTTAAGTGTAGAGCTCAATAAATTTTTCTCACGAACCTATCCTAGTTGGCCCCTTCTTGACCCCTCCTAACCAATACTCCTCATCCTGTTCCCCACAGAGGCTCTGACTTGGATTACCATCAGTTTTATATATTCTTGGCCATTTAAAAATCATATTTGTAGAGCACTTGTTCAAGACTTTCCCATTTTAAAAATCGAGTTGTATAGTTTTTCTTGTTTTATAGCATTTTTTACATATTCTTGTATGAGACCATTTTCAGATAAATGTCTTAGAATAATTCTCTCTTCCCTACCCACTCTCCTATGGTGTCATTTGATAATAGAAGCTTACTCCCTCCCCATTTAGGTCTATAAGGCATCTTGAATTAATTATTGTATATGGAGTGAGGTAGGAGTCAAATATCCTTTTTTTCCAGATGAGTAGCCAATTGCTGCAGCACCATTTGTTCAAAATATTATCCTTTCCTCACTGAACTGCAGCAGTGACTTTGTCGTAAATCAAGTTCTCAAGTTCTATTTCTGGATTCTCTATTATGTTCTCTTGGTGTATTCATTTATCTTTCTGCCAATACCACACTGTGTTAATTACTGAGCCTTATAATAAGTTTTGAAATTTGGTAGGATAAATCTTTAAGCTCTTTTTTTGAACATTGTCTTGGTTATTCCAGGCCTTTACATTTCCATATAAAACTTAGAACCAGCTTTCAATTTGCATCACGCACACATTTTGCAATTTTCTTCCTTTCTTATATACTTTGCTTCAGAAAATGACCCTTCTCCTAAAATGTTACTCTCCTTTTGTGCCTTCAATGTTGTTCTCAGATGCTTCTCTTGGATGATCAGGAATCTCATCCTGCATCCCCACCCCTCATCTGCAGCTGAAAAATCTCTTTAGCATCACAAACTCATATGTACTGTTATAAAAATCATCATCTTTCCTCTCATAACTTCTCTTTCTATATCCCCGGATCATCTGACTCCAACATTTAGAGTCATCTTTGCCTCTACCTTTTTTGTCTTTGATTCCTCAACATTTGTTCCACCATGGACTGGGGACTAGCTCAGGAATGGGCATGTGGCTCAACTATAACCTTGGAGATGGGCAGGGAGTCAGCTAGGGAAAGCGAGGGGAAAAGTCCTGGGAAATATTTTCCCTCTCTTAAGACAATCTTCTTCCTGTGGACATTGCAGTTCAGATGCCTGGAACTACCTCTACCATCTTGCTATTAGGTAAAGAATGATGCAAGCATCTGAGATAGCAGGGCAGAAATGGGAAGAACCTGATTCTTTATGAACTCTTGAAGTCTTTTCTACTTCAGAATTTCCAAATTGTTGAGAAATAAAATTCCTTATTATTGCCAAGTGCAGTGATGCACATATGTAATCCCAGCAGCTCAGGAGGCTGAGGCAGGAGGATAGGGAGTTCAAGGCCAGCCTCAGCAACTTAGTGAGGCTTTAAGCAACTTAACAGACCCCGTCTCTACATAAAATATAAAAAAAGAGCTGAGGGTCCCTGATTCTAAATAAAATATAAAAAGGAGTGGAAAAGTGGTGGCTAAGTGGTTAAGCACCCCCTGGGTTCAATCCCAAGCACCAAAAAAAAAAAAAAAATCCTTATTGAAGACATTTTAAATTAGGATTTGTTACATGCATTGACACATCCTTACTGGCAGAATACTGGTAAAACACACTATCTCAACTCCTCACTATATCTCATTTGGGCTGCTGAAATTGTATCTGGTCTTTAAGGTTTCAAAGCTAATCCATTTTATATACCTGCTTGCTAAAGATTCCTTTATTTTATTCTTCTTCCCACCACCCCACCCCCGTACTAGGGATTGACTCCATGGCCTTGATCATGCTGGGTAGGTGCTTTGCCCCCAGTCCCTTTTAATTTTATTTAGAGAGGGTTTCACTAAATTGCCTAGGCTGGCCTCAAACTTGTGATACTCTTGCTTCAGTCTCCCACATAACTGGGTTTGCAGTCAAGCACCACTGTGCCTCCTGTAAACATTCCTTCTTAAGGAACTATTTAATCACGTCCCTTGTCTTGTCCAAAGACTTCTAGTAACTTTCCATTGCCTAGAGAACAGTCTAGGCTCAGCATTTGTGGTTTCATGTAGCCCTATCCTTCTTTATAGAATCTGTATTACAAAGAATTAAGTGCCATCACTCACATATGACTTTCTCTTTCCCGCTTTGTTCATGTTATCTCTGCCTAGAATGCTCTAGTTGACTGCTGCCTGTCTGTATGCAATCTTCTTGAAATTTGCCTTATGTCTCCTATTCTACCCTTGCAAGGTACTCTCTCCTCTCCAAGCATCTATGGTATTTATCGTCATCTACCTTGCATCAATGTTATTTGTGTAATCTCTTCTGCTAGTGCCTTTGAATAGAATTTTCTGCAAAGATAACACATAATTTATTGCACACTTGAAATGTGGCTAGAACAACTAAGGGCCTGAATTTTAATTTTGTTTAAATTTAAATACACAAGTAGCTAATGCCTACTATATCAGATAGTACAGTACCAGACTAATAGGCTCTGGAATGCAATATACATATTTTTTTCCCTATTACCACTACAGAGAGCCCCTAGAAGCTACAATCTGTTCTGTTCTCCTTATTTTTTCCAGTTTTGTGGATGATAAGACATTGAATATTCACTTAAATCAATAAATAATCACATTTCCCAAATACTGTGTAAGTATTACAAGTACTTACAAGTACTTATAAAGATTCCTAGCTATTTTTGTTCCAAACTCAAGTAAATTCAATAAGGAAGAAGAAATATCTGGATGACCCAAATTCCAGTCTATTATTGAGGAACAGATAATTAGTCCAATCAGAGGATCTATCATCTATGTATATCTAACTTACACCATTCCTTCTCTAAAGGAACTCCTTACAGTTTAAAAGTCTTAATTTTTTAAATTATTCTATTTTCCAGAGTTAAGGCTCTAACCCAGGGCCTTGAACAGGCTAGGCAAGCACTCTACCATGAGCTACAACCAGCCTAAGGTGTTTTTAAAAACTATTTATTTTGCAGTAATTTCAAACTTACCATAACATTGCAAGATAGTGTAGAAATATCCAGCTTCACCAAATTTAATTGTTTTAATTTAAAAATAACCCAGATTCTCCAAGCTTCAAATTTTAGCAATCTCTTTTTGTACATGTGTACAGCAGATGTGAGCATGTATATATATATGGTATATACATTATTTTTTCTGAACCATTTGGGAGAAAATTCCACAGTTGTGTCCTTTTACCCTTTAATATTTCAGTGTATCTTCTTCTGAACAAGGATATTTTGTATAGAATGTATTCAAAAAATTAAACATTGACACAATATTTATGTCAAACTACAGTCCACATCTAATTTCAGCAATTATCTCAATATTCTTTATGACATTTTCCTCCTCTTATAAAGGACCCATTTCAGGGTCACATATTGCCTTTAGATGTCACGTTCTTTTAATTTCTTTTAATCTGTAGTCTTCGTCTTTTATGACATTGACAGTGTTTTAAAAATATAAGGCTAGTTATTCTACAAAATTTTTCTCTGCTTGCGTTGTCTGACCCTTCCTCATGGTGAGATCTTGGTTAAAGCTCTTCAAAGGTGGTGAAGGAAGTATTGTTATACAGATCTTTTTGTCTTCCATCGGATCTTAGACTAGACCCAACCACACCTATTACTAAATTCTTAAAACATTACATTTTTATTAAAATATTTACCAGCAAATTTTGTGCAACAAATTTCTAGGGGAGCCCTCTACCACTGAGCCACAACCCCAGCCCCTGAACAACAAATTTCTAAAAGAAAACGTTCTTGTTTAAAATACATAATTCAGCTGGTGCACACCGGTAATCCCAGTGGCTGGGGAGGCTGAGGTAGGAGGATCTCAAGTTCAAAGTCAGCCTCAGCAAAAGTGAGGTACTAAGCAACTCGGTGACACCCTGTCTTCAAATAAAATACAAAATAGGGCTAAGGATGTGGCTTAGTGGTTGAGTACCCCTGAGTTCGATCCCAGTACCCTAAATAAATAAATAAATAAATAGATTGTACAATTCTCAAAAGCACTTGTCGGCTTTGTGTGTGAAATTTACTTAATGGATTTAATTTACCTGAAATCATTTCAATTATTTCATATTGAGCATGGAAATAATTGCTCAAGGAGAATTGCTATGAAGTATTAAGTATTCTTATATAATTAATTAAAACTATAGAATCTTTCCATTTTGTAACCGGCTTTACTTTTATTTTTCTTAATGGTATATCCACTGGAGAGAAATTTCTTAGATTCCGATGTTGTATATCAAAAGCACTTTTGGCCTTTTGAAGTTTGGTGTTTGAAGTGTTATTTTTTTGTCCTAGTTGTTTGTTTCCTTGGCAGAGCTAGAGATGGAACCCAGGGTCTTGCATAGGTTAGGCAACTATGAAGGGTTTCAAATCAGCGTCATACCTCAATATTTCAGGTAATTTTAAGGATGAGTAAGGGACAAGGAAGTGGGGAAAGTACCTAACTGTAGGGAAGGCTATACTTCTTAAAAGATGCTTTGAAAAACAAAAATACCAAAAAACCACCTCTCATTGTAACTGTAGAGCTATCCTTGAGATAGATAGCATGGTCCTTCAGGATTCTTCTCGGGAATAAGAATTGTTTCAAGGAAGAAACTGGCAGCGATATGGACATTTTGGACAGAGACAGAAAAATGCTGGAGTGTTTTGGACACCATGAAAACGCTAGAATTATTACATAAATATTTTATAGTGTGAGACACGTATGTTGGTTTTTTTACGTAGGGGGGAATTAAACAAATATTTCTTTAAGAAGATAGAAACTTGAAGTCTTCCCCTCTCCCCTGAAAGCTAAAGTGTCGTTGGCTCTGCTTCTAGGACTTCTAGGAACGTGCAATTAAAATAAAATCGAAACAACAAATCCCTTGCAGCACTTCCCCCACCCCCACCGCTCCAGAAGTCCGAGCCCGACACGCCGCTGTTCTGAGTCTCCCAGCCCGGAGTCCCGAGGCTTGCAGGACGTCTCCGCACACCCGGGGGACGCCTCGGTCCCCTGCACGGGTCACTCCGGCGAGCCGGCGGCCTCAGCGCGGCCGGGCTCCGAGGGGGTGTGTCCGCGCCCG
>NW_025999842.1:63942814-64047480 GCF_001458135.2 Marmota marmota marmota
CCCCTGCCCCCGACCCGCCCCCAGGCGTGTGTGCGCTGGAGGTGGGGGAGGCACAGCTCCTGGGGAGCCGAGGTCTGCAGAAAGATGACTTCACGGGGGGTGCTGGGAGCGAGAGGGAGTTGTGAGGAGGTCGGGGACAGAGCGCTGTTCCCTTCACGGCTGCTCTCTTCAGCCTTTAAAGTGGGGAGCAAGCCCCGCTGAGAATATGTGGCCCCTTAGAGTTCACAGGAAAATGCTAGCTTTCTGTTGGTTCACTCTGAAACCCAGTGACTGATTGAGACCCGGAGGCAGCGAGGGTCTTTGGGGCATTGCCGAACAGGTGACAGGTGGATCTTTCTGTTGCTGATGCTTTGGGATTGTTGAGGCAGAGTTGTGTACCCAAGTGTCAAGAGACCGAGTGAGTTTGTATTTATGTGTTTGGCCATGTTTCATTCCATATATAGTATATTTGAGATGTTCGGTTTCCATTCAAGTCGGCTTAATTGTTGTGGAGAAATTCTTCAAATGTTTCTGATAAGAGAGGTTTCCAGGAGAGTGAAGGGAACTTGCAGCTTCACAGGGATACCTCACTAGGTCGTGAAATTTAGGTCCCCAAAGTGGAGACTGTTCACTGCCTTTATTCATTGGAAAGTTGTTGAGCACTAAGGTCGTATTCAAGGCAACCGTGAGGCAGTACAATCTTGCATCCATTTTGTCTGTTTTAGGTAAGTTTGTAAAGTACCAAGTTTTAGGCTCAGGTTGATTCACATTATAAAAGAAAGTTTCTTGTATTCAAAGAAGATATTGCTCGTTATGCAATTTCAAATTTGGCTGGGAATTTTGGTGGGAATGGAATAAAATTTTTGCTTTCAGTTTTTACACTACTGCTGCTTACCACACTTTTATACAGTAGCAAAGTATTGACACCTTTTCAAAAGTATCTTTTAAATTCTTTGTAACTGTGAAATCACCATTGATCTTAAAACTTGACAATTTGAAACTTTAAATTTTGAAAGGGTAGTAGCTGCTAATAAAGGAAGATCTGCTTTTCATTTTATTGTATTCTTTGAGCACTTTAATTAGAAACCTTGTTTACAAGTGTCAGATAAATGAGCTACAGATTAAATTAGAGCCCATTTAGTTTATGGATCCTTCAGCTTTTTTAAAAAATGTGTTTGCAGTAAATATGTTGAATGATGGCAACTATCAGTGTGTTAACAGGAAATAGAACAAAAATTCCAGTGATTCAGAACTTCTGTTTGGGTTTCCCCCCTTTAAGCCTAAACAGTTTCTAATAGAGGGGGCTTAAATTTTAATTCTTAAAGAATCAGACTGAAAATTGAATAAGTTAGTTAGATGAGTAAGTTATCCACCCAATATACTG
Organism: Marmota marmota marmota; assembly: GCF_001458135.2. Taxonomy (NCBI): domain Eukaryota; kingdom Metazoa; phylum Chordata; class Mammalia; order Rodentia; family Sciuridae; genus Marmota; species Marmota marmota. The sequence goes on from NW_025999842.1 coordinate 63,944,178, forward strand.
TTATTTCATTTTTCCCTGGGGTGCATGGAATAACTTTTCCTGAGTTTAAAAGTATTTTCCGTAGGACACTGATGAAATGCCACCATTTAAACCCTCTTTAGGGGACTCTCATAGTGGAACCTGTGCTTTTGTAATTCATCAAGAATTGGGTAAATACTCAGGTTCATAGAGTACATGTTCCCTGAAAAATATATTTTAACTTAAATCAATCCCATTTGATTGAAGTAACACCTATGTTTGGTCTTTTCTTTAGTGGAAAGAAGCATTTCCCTTCATCTAAAGATATTGTAAGACCTGAGTACAGTTATTATATCTAATTAAATGAACTAATCTCTGCACAACTGAGTAGACACTACTGGGATGCCTAATTATGGCTCTATTGAGTATTGCTTCTTTAGTGTTAGTAATATACTTACTACTCTTAGGTAAATGTCTTAACATGATTGCTCTTGTATCTTCGCAGAAATAAAACTTTGTTCTACTTCTTGACTTTTCTCTGTAAGGGAAATTCTTTTCCCACACCACTGTTTAGAATGAAATGAACCTACTGCATTTTGAAAAATAGGCATAATGTGTAGGCTCTTTTACTCTATGAATTACATTGCCAGAAAAGTCCTTGAGGAATGTCTGAATTTTCTAAAACTGCAATTTTTTTAGTTATATAAACACATCTAGACAAAAAGTTTATTTTTTATGATTATCAGCATACTTTAGAAGAGAAATTTTGCCTTGTTATATAGATGCTTTTAAAAAAAGATTTCTGATAGTCTTTACAACATATAAAGTTCATAAATTAAATCGTAATTCAGAAAGGTTTTAATCCCATTATATTTCTACTTGGCCAGGTTCCCATTACCCAGACAACGGTAGTACCACTTTTCCTTTTTGTCACTTATGCCATTTTTATTTGGTCTAAGACTGGGACTCTCTAAAATAAAGAATTATGAGAAAATAGAGGCAAGTGTGAAGATTAGGACAAAACATTGAGGAGAAAATAGGGGATAAGATGCTAGTGGAGGATTAAATGAACGGTTTTATGTAGCTGGGAATGTGGAGATGTGGGTAGTGGTAGCTGCCAAGCCTAGGAAAATGATCGTGCTGAACGGCACTGAGATTTGTTCTGAATCTTTTTGTAGGCTCTGGCAATCTATACATGTCATCTTATTTAAAACCCTCTCTTTTAAGATAGTGAGCATTGAAAACATTAAAATTTTAAGGAATTTAATGTATGCATGTTCATATTTATTTGCCTCCAGCTTATATTCCCAGATAGTTAAGATATTTTACCATTTTTTTCCTAATGATTCTGCTCCTAAAAAAAATCTAGAACACTTACTCAGAAAGCTAAAATTCCTAAGTACTCTGGCACTTGCCAGGTACTGTCCTTTCTGTGTTCTCTTAAGTTAATCACTAGACTTTACTATGATCTTGATAACTAAAGTATAAGCAGGGAGGGTTGTCTTTTTCATTAACAATCTTTTTATTAGTAAATGGTATTCTGCCAACATTCAGTCTTCCAGGATTTTATTTGGAGGGGGGGCGGTGTCCCAGAATAATTGTCACAAAACTCCTACATTGAAGTGATATATTTTCACTTATTTTATAGAATATGCTTTCTTTCTTATTTCCTAATACTTAGAGAAGAAGCGAGCACAGTGAGAAGTGCCAGCTAACAAATTTATGTTTCAGGAGATCCAAGTCAGAATTGTTGCAAGGTGGAGTTATGGATATTAATATCAATAAAAATCTCTGTGAAAAAAAATTTTGAAGATTTTGTCACTTACATGTTCACTTGTTCAAAAATTATTTTACTTAGACCCCCTTGTCTCCTGATGGTACTTGGTAATGAGGCTTCACTGAATATGGGTTTTTTATTTTCCTAATTCATTTTTAAGGTAAAAATTTAATAGGGATTGTAGTGTATATCCAATCATTGATTTCAGTTTAGAATTGGTATCAAAGAAGGGATGCTATCTTATATAGTAAAGAGGAAGAAACTAATTTTATTGAATTTCTACTGTGTGCCAAGTTTTCATTCATTTTACAAATGTTTTCTAAGTACTTACTATGTACCAAGGATTGTTGCAGATGGTGGAGATGCAGTACTGAATAACAGACAAGAATTTATGTTCTCATATAGTTTACATTCTAGTGGTAGAAGACATAATAAATGAGTAAAATGTAGTGCGTCTGGGGAAAAAAGAATACTGTGGAGAAAAATAAAACCGAAGGAGTTTGGGGAATGTTGCTTATTTGATCTTTTAAAAACTACTTAGTGGGTAGTTTATTATTCTTGATTTCAAAAAACAAAAACTATCCAATACATAAAGTTTTTTTCTTTGAATAATAATATACTTCATAACTTGAGAACAAGATCATATTTGTGCTTCAGAGTTATCAGTCTCAATTAATAGGGATTTCTTATTGTTAATATTTCAGAAAGCTGCTTTGTGGCTCAGTAGAAAATTTTGGGATTACCCTGGTTTTAATCTTGGTTTCGCTACTTACTAGGTTTGCTGTTGAATTTGAGGCCAATTATGGTTTCTTTGCTTCTCTGATCCTGTTTTCTAATCTGTAATGAATATAATATCTGTATGGTTGTTGCAGTGATTAATTTGTATGTCTTATGTAAATTATAGAAGCTCAATAAATTGCAAGTGTTTATTGCACATCTAGAATTCTATTAAAAAAAAAAGCATGGCTGGAGTTGGTGACTCTTCAAGAAAGCTCTGTGTGGACATAGTCTAATAATGTTTCATTTGGATAACTAAAGCTGTCTTGCCTGATTATCAGAAGGTTAATCAAAGCACAACTGTAATGTACCGTCTCTAGTACTTTCTGGAGAATTTGTGCATGTTATCTAGTCAGTGTAACATCTGGAGTAACCTTTTTCTGGTGAAGGAACATTGTGTCCTTTTTGGTCATGTTAGTTGACAAGCTGGATCTCAGCATTTTGACAAGTAATCAACAAATATTGTATTAAAATGTCAATGCATGTAAATTCTTATAAAACATTTAGTATAGTACATTATACATAGTGTTCAGTGAGCATTCACTTTTGTAATTTTTCTCCTTTATTGTATATGAAGAGTATTTCAAAGAATTTACGAAGTATTAAGGAAAACAGTTACAAAGATAAAAGAATAATGCAAATTGTGAATGGGATTTTTTTGATGAAGAGCAGAATAGCCATTCAAATTGCATACTTATTTTCATTTTCACACTGGAAGATTACTAAACTGAGCTTCTCAAGGATAGAGCAGATTTTTTCCTTCCAATTTTTACACCATGATCTGGTCAGTGCTTAGCCTGCAGCTAGGAACTTTGTTAAGTGTTGAGTGGTTCTTGTAGTAATGTTTCGTTGTTGTTGTATCACAGCCCTATTAGGTAGTAAACTCCTTCTGAGTCTGAACTGTTAGGGGTGCAGTGGACTTAAGTTTTTGTGTCTCCCTTTTAAGTACAGACTAAAATATTATAGCAGAGTCGTTTTGGATAACATTGTAACTTGTTTTAATTTGAAAAAATTCCCTAGAAATTGAAAGGAAGAAATCAATTATTTGCAACTATACTAGTGTTCCCTATCCTCTTCCTATGATGTTGTTGACATCAATGTGAAAAGGGGATATAGCAGTTTTTAAAAGCAGAATAGAAAAATGAAGTCATGCATAATTACATGCTCTTAACTAACTTAAAGGTCAAGTTTATTTTGTCCCTTTAAGGCAATTTCAGTGAAACTGTAGATTTGTACTGGCTTTATGAATTAAATGACTCGGTTATTTGCTTAACATTCCTGTGATGTGGGAAATACTGGTGTTTCCACAGAAAAGGGAAAACATCCCACCACTGCCCCAACACCCACTTTAATAGTAACCAGTTCCTCAGATGTTTGCATCTTAGCACCAGTCAGCTTTTTCTTATTCTGTTACAAGTTATCCTCTCCCTCATGGATAATAATTTCACCTTCCCTAAGATTTAAGGCTTCTGTCTGGTTCTAAGATCTTTAGCTGTTTACACAAACTATTTCTTGAATTAAAAAAAAAATTCCTCTCAAAGCATGTATAGGATGTTTTATATTCAAATTTGATATGCCACCTTATTATCTTGCAAATGAGAAAGACATACAATTAAAGATTCTAATACTCTTGTGGATTTTTTGTTTGCTTGTTTTGAACAATAATCTACTGCTGGAAAGAAATACTACTGCAAGGTGTTAGTTTGAGTGGCTTCAGAAAGGAAGTCTAATTTACCCACAAACAGGTACAATAAAGGAGGGCAGAGTAAAGTAAGAATTTGTAATATTTTAATTGCCTTGTTAAAGAAAATGGCATTCTTGTATCACCTAAGAAAGAATAACAAAAATTGGGCTAATACCAGTACTCCTGGTAGAAGACACAGAAGCCAGATAATAAAGTAGAGGTTGGAAAGGTCCCGCCGAGAGAGAAAGAGACAGGGGAACCCAGAGTAAAGAAATGCAAAAATGCATGGATGTTGACTATTAATACTAGGATTGCTCTAAAAATAATTAATCCATTAAGATAGCAGCAAAATTCATAATAGTCAAGCTATGGAGTCAACCTAGGTGCCATTCAACAGATGAATGGATAAAGAAAATGTGATATTTATTTATACACACACACACACACACACACACACACAATGGAATACTACTCAGCCATAAAGAACAAATGACTATGGAATTTGCCATAGAACCGGAGACTCATGCTAATTGACAGAAGCCAGTCCCCAGAATGTTAGAGGTTGTATGTTTTTTCTGATATTCGGAAGCTAATCCAAAATAAAGGGGTGGGGGATAAAAAACAGAGGAAAGATCAAAGGGAATTGAAGAGATGGGAGGAGAGATGGTTAAAGAAAGAATAGTGGAATGAATTTGATCTAATTTTCCTATGTACGTATATGAACATATCCTAGTCAATCTTACCATCGTTTTAAAGACACAAACTTTAAAAAAAAAAACTATAAGTAAATAGAAAGGTCAGTAGACTAGGAAAAATGGGGGGAGAGAGGAGGAAAGGGAAAGTACGAGGGACTGAATTAGAACAAGTTATAGTCCATATTTTTATAATTATGACAAAATGAATTCTAATGTTATGTATAACTAAAAAGAGCCAATAGTGTTGGGGATATAGCTCATTTGGTAAGAGTGCTTGCCTCACATGCACAAGGCCCTGGGTTTAATCCCCAGCAACACATACACACATACACAGAACTAATAAAAAGAAGAAAATTTAAAAATTAAAAAAGTGTGAAAGTAATTTTTGTGAATTCTTATTCCCTGATTTATTAATTACTTTCATCAGAATTATTAAATAATACTGTTATTTTGAGTCTTAGCTTAAACTTTTACTCTCAGATTTATTTACATTAAGGAAATTGGGTTTTGACTTTTAATGCCTTTATACCTTTTAGTGTCAACACCATTAAGTCTATCCTAAGTTTGCTTCTGTCAGTTTGTCATCCAGGGAGCCCAAAGATATTGCTTACTTTAATCATGTCAATTTTGTGGAGTGGTTTTTTCCATTCCTCATCAATGAGAGAAAATATTTGATAATACAAATGAAAACTTGAGTTTAGCCACTTAACCTTATAAAATATTGACCTTACATCAGTCAAGTTTGATTGAGGCAGAGAAATGACAAAAGCAATCATTCTGATATGAACTGGGGAAATGTGATTAGAAAGGAGTTTACCTGATTTTAATTCTGTAAAGGAACCAAGTCATATAATGAATTTTGGTTTTGAGTTGATCTGTTTGTTAACTTGTCATATTGTCAGTCTCTGCCATTTTAATTAAATATCTTAATTTTATCATGTTGGCAGTTTGTGCAATGTAAAATAAGATGTAGGCTTCAAACTCAGATGAGCCCCAAGTAAATATGAGTTCTCTTTCTAACCATAGCTATATGATCTTAGGTATTATTCAAGCTCTAATCCAAGAAAAATGGATACTCTTTTAGGTACCTTGCATGGTAGTTCTATCTGCATTTTCTGTATTATGTTACCTAGCACAGTGTCAACCTGGAGCCTAGTAGCCATTAATAAATAATACTCAAAATCTAAACTACATTCCATGATATCCTGAAGTTGGGGGTTGTAGGGAGGTGTTGGGGATTGAACCCAGGCCTCATACATGCTAGCAAGCGCTCTGCCACTGGAGCTATGCTTCTAGCCCATCCTGTGCTTTTTAAGGCAAGTTTTCTTCCCTGTAACTTCCTCACATTAGCTTCATTTTGATCATTTTCTGTTCCACAAAGTTTAATTATAAAAGGTAATAATCTTTGAAGTAAACATGATGAATACTTGTTCTAGTTACATTAGATATATAGCTTAAATAATGGGGAGCTACTTTTTCAGTTATTTCAGTAACATTCTTTTGTATGTCTGTACTCACATGTTGAGAAACAGTGCTCTCTTGTCCTTGCATTTATTGCTGGATTAACTGTAATTGTCTTTGCTTTGATTTTTCCTAAAATTGTTTGCCTTAATTTATTAAGTAAACTGGTGTGATTGTTTTGCTTTTCTATATTAGCTAGTATTAAGTGCTATTTACAAATAATATTTTATATTAATAATACAATTAGTCTATTAATTATGTACTAAACTTCAGAACTCTTTCTGGTATGATCATAATACAAATAACTTATTACTACAAAGCCAATTGCTCTATAGTTGCTACTGAAATAGTTTAAAATATGGACTGCATTTTATTAAGTATGTTTAGAATATTCTGTAGTGTATACATATTTAAAGTCTCTTATCCTAAAGTGACTAGTACTCTTTAGTCTTACATGTGAGCAGTTTTTGTGCAGTCTGTAAAGTCAAGCCAGAAGCACAAATTATGGTGGGGATCTAGCAATTAATCATTGGATAAATGATATATTATCATTACAGAAAGAATTGTGAGGTACATATTGGTCTTTTTGGCTTGTTTTTATACCCAAATAGATTTCCTGCAAGCAAAAATCACTATGTAGTGTGAAGGATTACATATATAGAACATTTTATGTTTATTTTGATCAAATGCCATTATTTTGAAAAGTAACATTTGTAAATCTTGTCATATGGGTCACTTAATACAATTAATGATTGAGTCAGCAAATTAGTTTTTCTTTTTTGTGTGCGGTGCAAGGGATTGATTTCCCAAAGCCTTATTATGCATGCTAGTCAACACTCTTACCACTGAGCAACATTCTGAGTCCTGATTTTGCATTTTTACAGTTTGCAACAGTTTGACTTCCAAGCAGCAAAGCCAGTTATACATTGCAAAAAAAATTTAAATTAAAAAAAAAAACTCCCTTTAAAAATGAATAATGTTTAAATTTATGCTATAAGGCCTATTGTATTATACTTGTTTCCATATTTTGGACTTCTCTACTTGGCATTCTTTGGACTGTTTTGTCTTTTATTCTCTTATTTATACTAATATTTCCAGATTATAGGGTTTTTTTAATGTTAAGTTACCTTATAAAATAATTATAGAGAAGATAGCAATATAGGCAACAAGATTATTGCTTTTAAAAAAGAATTTACAATCACCCAGATTACATGTTCCATTTTAAACCATTGAGCACAAATTGTGGTAAAGTTGCTTTGGGTGCAGGTAGGGATTGTGTCATTTCACTTTATTCTCACATTCATATCTAATATCACATTAACTTGGTATGGTTGTTTTTTAAAAAGACAATTAGGGGCCTGGTAAAGATAGACTTCTGCTTTTTTAAACTTAACCCATTAAGTCCCACATTTTCAATTTTTTAAACAATTCAGTGAAATTGACACAGGTGCATTAAAATAGGTTGGAAATCACAATCTAGAATTTAATATATTCTTTATATATATGTCGTCATATGTTCTAATCATTCACTTACTGCTTTTCTCAAATTAATTATAAACTAATGTTCTCAAATTAATTAATTAAAAATAATATTTATTTCAAAAGTTTTCATAAGTGATATGTTTGTTGCTCAACTTAAATTTTTAAAGGTAACCCACATCTAAGATGATGGGACTTAACCAACTCCTAGGTGTCACAGTTAAGTAGTTGCTAGAATTGGAGAGAAAAATGTGCTCAAAGAAACACTCTAAGGTGTCAGTGTCAAATAAAAAGTGCTGGAAATATATTTACATGAGGGAATAACTATTGGAATCTTACTCTGTGACTAGCATGTAGCTCAGTTTACCAACACAAATAGTACTTGATAAGTCCTGTTTGCCCCCTTTAAGATGATTTTCTAGGGAAATGGAAAAATAAGGAAATGGAAATGGGATTTCAGAAGAAAATTTCAACTGCCACCTATGGTGATTCTGCTTTTTTATATATAAATATGCACTGACACTTATTGATTGGACTTGCTTGCTCTTTGAGATTTTTCTTGCCGAAGTGATTTGTTGGCCTGAGTGAGACATCCTCATTCTCTCATTAAAACTTTTTGATGACTGTCAGTGCCTTTGTTGTAGTTCTACAAGTGGAATGAGAAATACTCTTTTGGGGATGATTCATGGGAAAATTTATCTGGTGATCTTAGCCAAAGTCAAGATAAAGTTTTATAAGATATCACATGAGAATATTAAGAAACTCCCAAGTTTCATACGCCTTGTATGGCATACCTATGCAGAAAAGCTGCTCACCCAAGAAATCTTGACTTGCTCGTTCTTCTGTAGTGTCTCATCTCTATATTCTTTGTTATTAAATCTAACTAAGTAAGTTTTGAGTTTCTGCTGTATACTGGGTCCTTTCTAGGCAAAGGGGATGGAGAGATTAATAAGATATAGTTCTTGTCCTTGGACACATGTGTAAATGACTATGATATACTGTGACAAATGTTGTGACAGGGTTAAACAAAATACTTGAGGAATCCACAGGAGGGAGTATCTGATTCAGTGAGAGATGAAAGCATACAACAGGGAAATCTTCATAGGAAAAATGACACTAAGTTTGAGTGTGTTTCAGACAAGGAAAAGACAGGTTTGCAGTTAAGAGGGCATTTTTGACAGAGAAAAACAGAATGTCTAAAGGATCAAGGTAGGAATGCCCATCTGTATTTAGTAATTGTGACTATTCCACAGTGTGGTAGGCTCCAGTGGTGGTTAATAGGAACTGAGATGGAAAATTAGAAGACAGAGCATGATTTGACTTCATTCTATTAATGATAGAAGGCAAATTCTTAAATTTACATTCTAAGAAAAACAGAAAGAATACTACATCAAAGAGAATACTTAAGAAAACAGATACACTTGGAAAGGAGAGTTAGGCCTTATAACTTGTTGTTTGAGAGTTGACAAGGGATCAGAATTAAGGCTGTGATAATTAGGTAATTAAGGAGGTGAGCAGATGATGGGCTTGAGAAGGAAATATTGAGTATAAAATAAAGATAAGAGTTATGCATGCCCTGGCTTGAGTTCCTAGGTGCATGGTGGTGACATTCACTGATACAGAACAGGTCAGGGGAGTAATAGGTGAGGAAGGTAAGTTTTTAGTTTTGTTTGTTGATTTTAAGGTTCCTGTAGAGGGAGAAAGAGGAGGAAAACATCATTTTATTTGAAGGAGACAAGGAAGGCTTTCTGATTAGATAACAGTTGAGCAGGTACCTGATGTGATTAAAAAGATTTCCACATAGGAGGAGCAAATGCAGAGGCCTTTAGTTGAAAGCCTGCTTGCCATCATCCTGCCAAGAGCTAGAAGGCCAGTACAATTGGAACTGAGTAAGGGAGAGGAAGAAGAGCAGATGAGATATAAGTGAGTAAGCTTTTTAAATAAGGTTTTTAGATTGTTATGTCTTTCCCCCTTATAGTCTCACCTTTCTGACAAACCTCAACCCCTGGCAAGCTCCATCTGATCTCTATCCCTATGATCTTGTCACTCTGAGTACTACATAAATGGAATCATACAGTGTAATGCCTTAAAGTCCATCCAAATTGTTACATGTATCATTAGTTCATTCCATGTTAATGCCAAGAAGTATACTATTTTATGAATATACCATAATTTATTTAACCATTTACTAATTTGAAGGACTTCAGAGGTCTCCAATTTGGAGCTGTAAATACAAAGCTGCTATGAACTATTTTTTACTGGTTTTTATGTGAAAAACCATTATCTCTATAGCATAAATCCCCAGGAATACAATTGTTAGACTGTGTGATAAATGCATGTTTAACTTTAAAAGAAACTGACAGACTTCAGCATGATAGTTACTGTTTTATATATCCACTAGCAATGTATGAAAGATACAGTTTCTTTGCAGCATCCTCACTAGCACTTGATATTATCAGTATTTTTCTTTATTTCAGCCAGTCTAAAAGGTGACATTAATATGCACCATGACTATTGACTGAACATATTTTTACGTGCTTTTTTGCTGTCTGTATATCCTTTATAGTGCAGTGTCCATTTAAGTCTTTTGCCTGAATTCCTCCTCCCCCGCCCCAAGTACTGGGGATTGAACCTGGGGTACTCAATCACTTGAGCTACATATCTAGCCCTTTTTATTTTTTATTTTAAAGGAGGATCTCACTAAGTTACCCAGACTGTCCTTGAACTTGTAATCCTTTTCCCTCAGCTTCCCAAGTTGCTGGGAATAGAGGTGTGCCACTGAGCCTGGTTGTTTTGCCCATACTCTAATTGAATTGTTTTCTTGAGAGTTCATTACACATTCTGGATCCAAGTCCTTTGTCGACTAAATGATTTACAAATATGTTCTCCTACCATGTAGCTTCTCATTTTAGCCTATAAACAGAATCTTTTGCAGAGCAATTTTTTTTTTAATTTTTGATGAAGTTCATGCATTTTATCTTTTATGGATTGTGCCTTTCTTGTCAACTCTCAGAACTCTTCAACTAACTTTAGGTCCCAAAGACTATTCTGTTCTAAAAGTTTTTTCAGAGCTTTATATCTTACCTCTTATAGCTATGACCTACATCGATTTAAGTTTTATGTAAGGTATGATGTTTAGGTTAAAGTGGGTTTTGTTTTTGTTTTTGCTTTTTGCCTGTGGATGAACAATTGTTCCAACATTTCTTTTCAGTTTCTTTTTATTTTATTTTATTTTATTTTAGTTGTAGATGGACACAATACCTTTATTTATATTTATGTGGTGCTGAGGATTGAACCCAGTGCCTCACACATGCAAGGTGCATGCTCTACCACTGAGCCACAACCCCAGCCCCATCTTTTCAATTTCTTGAAAAGACTATCGGTCGTCCATTGAATTGATTTTGTACCTTTGGCAAAAGTCAGATGGCCATAATTATGAGGCTCTATTTTTGGATTCTCTATTCTTCTCAAAGGTCTTTTTATTTGTCCTTTCACTAATAACACATGATCTTAATTAGTGTAGCTATATAGTAAGTCTTAAAATTGTAGTGACATTCCTCTGATTTTATTCTTTTTCCAATTGTTTTGACTATTCTAGTTCCTTCCCATGTAAAATTCAGAATCTCTAAAAATATAGTGCTGGTGTTTTTTGTCAGACTTGCGTTAAATCTATAGCTCAGCTTCAGGGGACATTGATTTTTTTTTAGTCTGTCCATGAACATGGTACGTCTCCCCATTGTATGTCAGATTTTGGATGTGTTTCAAATCCTGTGTGGATAGCATTGCTGATGAATTGAATGTGAGGTATAAAAGAGAATTCAAGAATGACTCCCAAGATTTTTGGCCCAGGCAATTGGAAACATGGAATTGCTGTTGACTGAGTTGGGAAAGAGTGGTGAAGTAGCAAGTTTAGACTAGGCTGGGCTTGTTTGTTTTGTTTTGTTCTGTTGTTGTTTTGACATGTTAACCTTAATGTCTTTTAGATGTGTAACTGGTGATATCCAGTAGGCAATTCATTCAGTATTCGAAATGGAATTTAACTAAGAGATTTGGGCTAGAAACATAAATTTGGGATGTAAGTTTATGTGTAAGAAATTGCAGTGGTATTTGTTAAAAACTATTCCTATAACTACTTTTTGATTTCTGTCATATTACTTGCCATATTACATATTGGCAAAAATCCAGATTCTCCTAGCATATGAAGAACTTTGAACAGGTAGATTGGTTTTATTTATGAACAGATAGTTGTATCTGACATTAAATGTACCAGAAATGTGATTGGGAAATAATTTTGGGAATAGGTATTTGGGGGAGTATATTTACCATAATACATATTTGAAACCATAATACTTACTTAATAGGCAGATGGATATAATAGTAGTCAGTTAATAGTGGTTTACAAGCTTTCAGAGCTTTGTCCTGAATCTTTTTTAAAATGAAGTAGCTCCATGAGTATTGTGAAAAGTTTGACACTATTAATAGGTGCCATAATGCACTTTTTTTGTAAATATAAACAGCCAGAGAAAGAACTAAAAACCCGTTTAAAACAACAATACAAAATAGCTAGCAAGAAAATTCTTAGAGCTAGACATAAATTGGTGGAGGAAGAGGGTGAACCTCAGTCACACAAACTTGATGAAAAGACACATCAGAGTTCTGCTCACATCTGTTTACTTTACATTGAAATTTTCTGGAAAATATTTTTTAAACACTGCAGGTTTTTTTCCCCCTGTGGTAACTGATGATTATTAACTCTGATGATATTTTCTTACTGGTAATTTATATACTTATAGCATTTTATTTACCCCCATTGCAGCATTTACCAAGTTGTATTACAATCATCTGTTTAGTTTTCAGTGTTTCCCACTAAATGTACATTTTTTACATCATTAGTACAATGCTTTAGCACATGAGCTGTTACTAAATATTTGTGAATCAGTGAGTGAATTCAGACTACCAAAGTTTAAAGCTAGTATACTTGTTTGTTTTTGAAAGCCAATGGTTTTTGAGATTACAGAATACAGGTTACCTTGAAAGCTTTCCAACAAGCATTCCATTCCTAGAGAATATACACCTGTATACATAGCACCATCATGAATCCAAAGTCAGTGCTGCACACATTTTGCCTTTTGATATTTTTCCCCAAGTGGCAATGGATTTCTGTAGACTTACCTGAACTTTAGCTAAAAACTTTTCACGTTGAATGGATTGTACATTGCAGATGGTAGACTGGGCTTATTGAGTCCACACGTTGCATGTCTTATAGGAAATTATTTCTAGTGCACTGTTTAAAAGAAAGGAATTGTTATCAGTCTACCTTCTATCTAACTCTTCTCCCCATTTCCAAATAGTTAGTAGGAGTATAGACAAGGTTTCCCTTCAGTAATAATTATACTTAAAAAAATATTTTCATATAGCTTTTCATCTTTGAGCTATATAAGACAAAAATTCCCTGAGCCTTTACTATTTCAGCGTAGATTTAAATACCAGAATAGGTATTTTATAAAGGCATAGTATGATTTTCATATCTATAGTGTGTATGTATGTGTGTGTGTGTTTGTACATATACATGTACAGACATATACTTTAATCCATTACAAAAACTAGTGAATACATTATAAATCATTTGACCCAATGCCTATCACTTGCTATGTATAAACTATTAATAAATAGAAAATGTTATACAATTAATTTAAAATGACTTTATAATCATTTTAGTTATAACTGTTTTCATTTTACTTTCTTGATACCATTCTCTTCTGCGTTTTATCTAACCTTGCCATTTTTCTGTATTCCCTAGGTCAGGGTCAACAACTTCTAATAAAACTCATTACATTGTAACTCTACAAAATCTTTTGCCTCTCTTGGGTAGGAGAGTGACATGACCCAGCCTATATTTTAAGCTAGTAAGTTGTCACCACTATGAAATACAGAAAGACTTCTTAACAGTATAATAAGCTATACAATAAGCAGTTATCATGTTACTTTGATTGTCAGATAGCAGATATCTGAACAAGAACATTGGAGAGAAGAGGGTAAGTACAAAAAGTTTTTGTGGGGGTGCTCATTGGAACTGCCATTAACTATATGTGGAAAGTAAAAGAATTGGAGGCTTGATCTGGTCTCTAGCTTCAGGATCATTCTACTTAAAATTAACAAAAATACATTTTTGGGTGGGGGGCAATGAGTTGTTCTGGATAAGATGAATTTAGGTTGGTAGCATGATATTGTCAGGCTGTTAGTTTACTTGTTCTGGTTCCACCCTTTCCCCCTAATGTCTGAATTCCATTGGAATAACTTCCCTTTAGGAAAAACTAACCAGTAATCAACAGTAGAGCTTGAAATATGTGAAGGGCAATTGCTTTCCTTATTCCTTAACCACATTCCCATCCTTTTTCCCTACCATATTGAAAAAATTACTTAGAATAAATATACCACTGTCATTATTACCACCTATATTGATACATTTTTATATTTTTGTAGAAAATAAGTAAGGTAGCTTGGCAAAGCTTTTTGAAGAAAAACAAAGCTTTATAATGTATTTGTGATTCACGTATTAATCATTGAGTCAACTAACACATCATTCATCTAGTATCATTAGGTAATAACTCCATAAAATAATTGAAACTTATCCCCAAATCTATCTAATTATAGATTTTCTGTGCAGATTTTAAAATATCTATATTATATGAAGATATTTATAGCCCCAAATTATTTCTTTATAATTTTTATATGCTTTGCTTCTTTCTGAAATAGAGAAAAATATACATGCCTTGCATACTAAACCTTTTCTGGAAGAGAGAAAGAGCTTCAGAATGAGTCAGGAACCCCATGTTCTAGTCCAGTGCCAGCACTAAGTTGTTGTGTGAGAATTGACTACATGGACTCTGGAGCTTCACCTAGCATGTAGTAGGTGCTTTGCAGATACTTTTAGAATGAATCATTGTTTTATGCCTAATTTAGTACTCCTCCTCTGATTTATTACTTGGAATTCCTAGTAAATAAACTTCTGAGTTTTTAATTTTTGATTTTGTTTTTTTAGTTGTAGTTGGACACAATACCTTTATTTTATTTATTTATTTATTTAATATGGTGCTGAGGATCGAACCTGTGCCTCGCATGTGCTAGGCGAGCACTCTACCGCTGAGCCCCAGCCCCAGCCCCCCCCTCTTTTTTTTAACTTCTGAGTTTTTAATCAATAGGGGCATCTAGGTTCTCATAGGGCTGAACTATAAGCTTAATTTCTAATGTCTGTTTTAGCTGCTTAATGGAATTTTTGGCCTTGTCTTGATAGGTTTTTTTGGTATTTGAAGTTGCCAAACAACTGATCTTTCAATATTTGATTTATTGAGAGCACTTTACTTATTTAGTACATTTTATGTGCCTGTGTTATATATAGCAGTGTCCTAGATGGAAGCACATAGCTCACTCCCCAGAGATTGTGTAACTTTGATGAAGAGACATAGAAGAGGAAGTACAGGAGAATAATTGAATGTTCATTTGAATGTCAAAACATTGACCCCACAGAAACATTATTTAAGTTCTAGGAATAAAGCCCATGTGGGCTGAAGCAGAATAAGGATTCAAGAAGAATGTGAAATTGAAGATTTTCAAAGGTGGTTAGGAGCTTGGTATCAAGAGGGAGAAATCATCCTATGCAAGGGCTGTTGGTACTAAGGAAAAGAAAAAGGAAGGTGAAATTTGTTCAGACAAGGCTGGCTGGATTCCTAAGGGTGTGAAGACTTATGGGGGAAAAAAAGTAGGTGGATATAGCAGAGATATTTTAATCTAGCCTACAAGTCCCCGAGGAGATCTGAGGGTAGAATTTAGAGAGGTCTGAGCTGTGGTACACACCTATAATCTCAGGTACTTGGGAAGCTGAGACAGGAGGATTGTAGGTTTGAGGCCATCCTAAACAATTTGGTGAGACTCTTATCTCAAAATAAAAATAAAATTTTTTAAAGGGCAAGCCCTATCACAAAATAGTAGTAGTAGTAGTAGTAATATAATAGAAGAGATGTTTACATTTGGATAAAAAAGTTAACTTCTAACTGAAACTTGGCATATTCTTCTGTTAAGATTTTAAGCAGTAGATTACAATAGTATTAGCAGTACCGGTCTTTACTGCTAATAGAAAAAACACAGACAACTTTCACATCTATCATTAAGGCATTTCTAGATGTAATTTATGCATATACTACTTCACAATTATGGTTTTTAAACTCCTGGTTGGTTTTGTTGTGTTCTGTGTTAATAAAGAAACATGCATATTAATCAATCACAAGTTAACTGGGCTTTAGAGTCATTGGTGGGGAGGGTGGTAATTTTATTTAAATAGACAATTGAAAGACTACCAAAGGGGCCCATCACCCCAGATCTAGGGTAGAACCAAACTGGAGAAAGCATTGAAAACCCCCTGATGGGTTTTAGTGGAAGTGATAAGCAGGAAAGGAACTCAGTGAATTTTTTTGTGCCATTTACAGAATAAATGCAAGTTAATTAGGAATTTCTAAAGTTTGAAGAAGTTTCTGTTGTAATTTTTTTTTTTAAGAGAAGGGGAACTCTTCTTAGCACTCAGCTATGAATAAACTGAGGTTTAAAAAAGGTAACCAAAATTCCATATTTACTATTCTTGCCCGGATATGATATATTTATTTCAGCTTATTAAATTTTTGTGCAACTGAGTGAAATATTTGAAGCAGTTACATAGGAACTTTTCATAGACTAGGTAACAGGGAGCTAAGGCACAGGTCTGGTAATGTAGATGTTGGATGATAGGAATACCATGGTAGGTAGCAATAGAAGTGGAGTAGAATCTCAAGAGATTTTGAAAGAAAACTATGTAAGGTGAATTTTTGGGGTTTTGGAGAGGTAATGTGTATTATATAACTCTTCAAAGCAAGGTCTGAGACATCACCCTATAATTAAATGCTAGTATTTCTTCAGTAAAACATGGAAATACTCAACAGTAAGTGGGCTAAATCAAACCTATAAATAGTTTTACATCAACTCAAGTCAAATTTTTGCCATTTGAAATAAATTTCAACATGAAACTTGGTGGGGGAAAAAATCTCTTCAATATTTTTTTAGATTTTAGAGTTATGGAAGAAGTCGACTGTGACATCCAGTGAGGAGAGTCTTAGGAGTTGTTTTGAAGAATGTTGTGAAATTGATGAGATTTAAAGGAGTGGGATGAAGGTAAAGAAAAGCAAGACAAGAGTTGAGACAGCTTCAGTTTTCAGACTGAAAAGAAAATTGCTGCTTCTGTGAAAAAAAGTGGGGAGTTGAGGAGAGAAGCCAATTTGGGAAGAGTTTAAGTAAACATAAGCACAATTAAGGAAAACAAGTTTTGCTTCACTGAGATTCTCTTTTATTAAATTTTTCATCTTCTTTAACATGGATAAATTAGCTTGAAAGCTTGAGAAAGTATTAAGAGTGTAAAATTTCCTTCTAAAAGGAGCTCTTAATTCTTAGCAACCTACAAGGAGCAAAGCAACCTCTATGCTAAAACCTTCTCGGGGTTGTGAGTGGATGGAAAGGCCTTTTTTTGGTGGGTGAGGACTGTGACCCTACTCAACTGAACAAAACCTGGAAAAGAAACTAAAGGAAGTGGAGTGAGGTATTTGGCACCTAACACATCCTCTTCCATATGTCAAATCACTTCTATGGCCATGTTCATAATAATATGAATTTATTTGGACGTGGTCATCATTCAACAGCAGTGGTCACTAATGAAGGCAGATTTTGCTCTGTGTGCGTAGCAGCAGTCTGTTGTGTTTCTCTTTGTAGACTGGGTTAGGACATCAACTCAGGTAGAAAGCATTAGCATACATAGTGATGTGCTTTTGTTCTGAAATCTGGAATATAGACAGTTAATGCATGAATACATAGGATTGAGGAAGTTTTAACTGTATTACCATTTTGTACTTTCTTTTCATTTACTTTGAAAAATAGGCTTATATATTAATATCATTATATAAGTAAAAACTCCTAGAAATGGGGAAAATCTTTAACAAAAATTAAATAAAGCCCAATAATCATTCTTAAATACATTAAATTATTTTATATTTACTATATATAAATGTGTATCCTTGTTTATGATTCATAAGAAATAAAACAAATTTTGTCTATTAAACTTTTGTTCATAATCTGCTAATTTATGTTTAGAACTTGTTTTTCTTAAATTAAAGTTTTTTAATTTCAAATTCTATGATACTGAATGTTTTATCAAGTAGATTAGAACACTTATACTACAAGTCAGAGATTTTCCTTAGATTATGCGATTGTAGATGAATGCCAGAGGAACCGTGAAAGAATGAATGTCGTAACTTTTGCTTCTATACTTTTGACAAACATTAAGAAAAAGCATAGGAATAAGGATTCTAGCAAACTGAAAAAGACTGCACAGTATTGACCAAAAAAGGAATATTCAAGAGGAAAGTTATTAGTAATGTCCTTAGTGCAATAAAGAAGAAACAACCCTGGACCTAGAGTTAGAAAACCACAAACACATTTCTTCCCTTAACTTTGATTTTTAGTTTTGGTAATCAGTTTTAAAAAAAGGTTACTTAATTGTCTGAATCTTGCAAAGTGGCAGTAATAACTACTTAGCTTTCCTCAGTGATTTCTGGGAAGATCTAGTGACATGATAGATTAGAAAGAACCTAGTAAAACTTAAAACATTCAGTGAACTTAAGTAATTGCAAAAAGGTGGAGGAGGAGCCTGAAGAAGATATTGGATTTGATGATTTGAATAAAAGTATTATCAAGGGAGAGACCTTGAAGGCAGGTTAAAACAAAATGAGGCCATTGTATAAAATCTTAGTAGAGCAGTTTGGCAAGGTGTGAATTCTAACAGAGGTGAACTGGCATATATTTATTCCTTACATTGCTAATGCAGTTTCTTCCATAGTTGTTGGTGTTTCATACTAGACTAGGAGTAGATAGAGAGCAACAATTTTAATAAACAGGTTTGTGAATACATACTTGATAAAGGATTCTCACACTGAAGGCTAAGGAAATACTTTGTGGTATGAATGTGCAGATGTATGTGTGTGCTCACATATACATTACAGTGTGTTTACGGTGGATAAGACTTATATATGGTCATAGGTTGAAGGAAGAAACTGAAAAGAAAGGATATTGGTTTCTTTAAGGAAACGTAAAAGAAGGGTCTGGAGCTATAAATGAAAATGCTAGTCTTTTTGTTGTTGTTGTTGTTGTTAGATATATATGACGGTAGAATGTATTTTGGCATGTTATTCATACATTCAGTATAACTTATTCTAATTAGGATCCTATTCTTGTGGTTGTCCATGATGCAGAATTACCCTGGTCGTGTATTCAACTAGAAGGATAGGAAAGTTATGTCTGATTAATTCTACTGTCCTTCCTGTTCCCCTCCACCCTCCCTTCCCTTCATTCCCCTTTGTCTAATTCAGTGGACTTTTCTTCTCCCCACCCTCCCTTGTGGGTTAGCATCCACATATCAGACAGAACATTTCATTTGACTGTTGGTGTTTTGGTGGTATTGGCTTATTTCGCTTAGCATGATAGTCTCCAACTCCATCCATTTACAGGCAAATACCATAATTTCATTCTTTATGGCTGAGTAATATTCCATTGTGTATATATACCACATTTTCTTTATCCATTTATCTGATGAAGGGCATCTAGGTTGGTTCCATAGTTTGACTATTGTGAATTGAGCTGCCATAAACATTGATGTGTCTGTGTCACTGTAGTATGCTGATTTTAAGTTCTTTGGGTATAGACCAAGGAGTGGGATAACTGGATCAAATGGTGGTTCTATTCCAAGTTTTCTTAGGAAATCTCCATACTGCTTTCCATTAGTGGTTGCACCAATTTGCAGTCCCACCAATAGTATATGAGAGTACCTTTCACTCACATCCTCACCAACATATATTGTTACTTGTATTTTTTATAATTGTCATTCTGACAGGGGTGAGATGGAATCTCAGTATAATTTTAATTTGCAGAAAATGTTAGTCTTATTCACAAGAGACCATTCCCTATAAAAAGTACCAGACCCAGGATGTTTTACCAATGAATTCTTGAAAACATCAAGCCCTGGATAACTTTCAGAACACAAAGAAGAAGTAAACTTTGTAGTTCTTTTTACAAAGCTGGCATAACATGAGAGTAAAACAGAGTAAAAGAAGACTACAGACTAGTCTCTCAAAAGTTGGTACAAAATATGCTTGTTAAGTGAAATCTAGTATGGCATTAACAAAATAGTTCTGTAACTGAGTAGGATTCATTCTAGGAATGTAGTGATAAATCAAATTAATTCTTATTGATGGGAGGGGATATGATTATCTTGAGGGAAATAAAAAAGGGGAAGAGGAGGATTCACCATTTATTTTTGCTAAAAAGTCTTAGTAAAATAAGAATAAAGGGATATTCCTAAAATTTCTTATATCTCAGATCAGTAGGTAGCGGTTTGTTGCTAGAAACATTAAAATACTAGAATTGGCATTTAGTAAGTTTCTAAATTCATGTTAAAAAGTCATGAATCAAAGAAGATCCAACCAACATTATTATTATTGTATAACATGGTCTTGGAAATGCTAACCCATGTAATTAGACCAAAAAACAAAACAGGAGGTATAATTATAGAAAGGGAAGAGGCAGATTTACTATATTTGTAGATAACATTGTATATGTGGAAAAGTCAAGAAAATCAACTGAAATATTGCAATGAGCAATGAGATTTCAAAATGATGGCTAATTATAAAATTAAAATACATAACAATGGTTTCTCTAAAGTGTTTTTCTTTTCCTTGATGATCTTTAAACTGAAAGCCTGCCTATATGGGTTAGTAAGTGGTAATTCTCTATCTCCTCACACTTACATTTTTTTTTCTTTCTAAGGAGTTTGTCGGTTTAATCTTACCATCTCTTTTGAATAAGGTGCTTCCATGTAAACTTTTAAAACTATTTTGAAATAAAGTTGTGGCAGTGAATACATTTAGCATGACTGTAAGGATTTTTTTTTTTTTTTTTTAAGAATTCCTTGTGGCTTGTGATGCTTGTTCTGTTACGCTGTAATGTCAGGGAAGGTGTAATCTGATCTTTGAGCCATGTTTGGTAAATAATAATTTTGTGTGGAACCCACTGATCTATCAGTAAGAGGAAAATTATTGCCCATATGTATAGCTCTTCATTGTCTTTAAAGTATTTCTTAACTTAAAGACTAAGTTATATCATGTATTGATTGCCTTTTTGACTTTTAAAAAGCAAGAAGTGTGTATTTTCTACTTTGCTTGGAGGGAGAAGAATTACATGTCTTCTTGTTTGATACAAAGTTTTTTATAACCTAAATGTAAATTTTAATATATCTAATTATTATCAGTTGCCAGACTTGAGCTATCTCATTTGCTTTGTAGCTATTCTGAAGCCAGTGTTGATGAATCAATATTATCTCTTAGAATGTGATGCATTGAATGAATTAAACCTAAAGACTTAGTATGTAGGTGTTGCAGTAAAAACTTATGTGTACCCATGTTTAGAACAGAAGAATGTATTTCATTCCTTAGTAATGCAGAAAAATGTACTGGACACTTAGTATATGCCAGGCTATTAGGTGCTTTATGCACTTGAGCTAAATCTCATGACAATTCAGAGATGAGTGGAAGTATGCATTTAATAGAAAGGAAACTTCTGCAGAGACTTTTAATCCAGGGCCATATTCATATCATATTTGAATGGAGGTCTCTCTCTCCCAGAAATCCTTACCTGCAGCTTGTCATCACAAAAGATGGAAAGTTTATGTTTTCCACAAAATAATTTTTCTCCATTTTGCTATGTTGTATTACTAGTTACTAGAAATTCAGGGAGGTAAGTTCTTTGAAACCTTCTTTTCACTATTTTTTGTCCTGTTATAATTTTTACATCTGACAGCAGCAGAGAAGTTGATTTATTTTGTGGGGTTAGTTTCTTAGAAAAACTCCTAATGGTGCCAGCCTACCAACATAAGGGCATCATTTCTAGACCCTAGAATCTAATTAGTACAATATTCTACCATTTTTTAATATCCTACCATTTCTTTAACCTTTATAGTTGCAAGTTTATTTGGGGGTTTTTGTTTTTATATGGGTCTCACACATTTTTTTTTAATCATGAATCTATTTTAGTAATGGAAAAAAAGAATTTCCAATGTGGTTAAGAACCACATCTTATGAGCTGTTCTTTGCCTCCTTCTTTTAAGAATTACCAAGTGTTTTTAGAAATTGGAACTTGAAATTCAGTTCATTGCTTGGATATATCTAAAGTATTTCTTAAGAAACCCCTGAGAACTGAAATAGGAAATTAGGGGAACAGTTAGAAAATGATGGGAAATAAAATAGCAGAAAAGAAGAGCAAAATGAGCTGAAAATAAGGACTTCACAGTTTTACCAATGAAAATAGATTTTGTTTTTTGTTTTTTGTTTTTTCTGTTATGGTTGCTCTGGTCCCCAGTGGGACGGGCTGTTGTTGAAAGCCCTTAGAGATTTCATCAAAACTACTATTCAATTTCTAGAATTGGGAGTCTAGACTAGAGTTGGGTAGATTAAGAAACTAACAGTTAAGAAAATAACTTCCTCTGGTAACTTGTCATTTTAGAAATCCTTTTTCCCACTTTAGAATATTTAGTGTAGAGCCTTTAGGAACTACCTCACTACTCTTAGATCTCATAATGTTATCTGGTCACGTTTCATATTCTGCCTACCTCTAGTTTACTCTAGTTTCTCTTCTGCTTTCAAGGCTCCAGACCCAGTTCCTGGACCTGCCCTGGAAAAGAAGTATCCAGTAGAGATGAGCTCACTGCAGTTACTTAATTAAAAAATTGTAAGCTGCAAAAATGGCAATGGGCCAACCAAGAACAGCTACAATTTGAATTTTTCTATTTCCAGGTATGCTAAAGTCCATGGCACCAGACAACCTTAGCCTGTGTAACTGCCTTACTGTGAAATCTATAATAAATACAACTTTACTTTCAAAACTTGTAGTCCTCTTGCTTTAAAGTACAATAACATCCCTAACGTCTGGGTAACATGTAACTAGTATTGCCTTTAGTGTAACTTTTGCCTGAATGTTTCTTTCTTAATTTGTTTGCTAGTAATAGCAAACTAATGGAAAAAAGTCTAAGATAAATTTGAAATGCTAGAGTTAAGCCCTGTAAGTTTACAAAAAGTACTCTGATGTTCTTTGAAAAGTGAACATTAACAATAAGCAACTTTCCTACTTTTAAGAGATTTATATATACAAGTAGTATAGGGAATAAATGAATGAAACAAGTTCTTCCTGAGATCCTCAGCTGTTCTGTACTACTGATGCCTTCATATAAATAGTTAATGCATTATTCAGAAGTCAGAACTAACATTTCTAGATAGAACCAAATGTGTATTGTAGTACTTTCACCTGGAGAATTATTTTAGATGTAAGTGTATAAATAATATTTGCTGATTTTTTTTTTTTACTTGAATGCTTAAAAAAAAAAGCCAGATAAGAAAGTCATAGAGTGTCCCAGGATGAAAAAAAATGAGGTTTTCTAACACTTTAGGTTTTAACTGAGGAAAACTACTCATGAATGGTTAAAGAACCAAGGTCAGTTGGCTTTTAAGGACATGTATTGCTTTTACTAATTTGTACACATTTAGAAACAATCCATAAAAGGTGACTTTTATTTATTCATAAATAAAATCATATGTATATAATATTATATATGTAAATAAAATTATATATAACTACACATATCTCTTGATTTTAAAGTTCAGTTCCTCTAGGTTAGAGCTCACCCACAATTGAACAGGGATTTTGTATCCCAATTGTGAATTTAGAGGATGATCCTAATATTCTACCATTGTGCCTTCCTTACGTTTCCTTCTAGAGTGTTACTTAATGCATTGAGTTAGTGTCAGGCAGTCCAGTCAGCATTAAGGTCACTGGTTATCTGTTTAGTATTGATCATCTCAGTACTAAATTAGGATTGAAAAGGGAGCAGCTAGCAGAGTTCTTACAGGATCATCACCATTGTTTGAGAAATAGAAGAAGGGATTGTATATGCATACCAAGTCTTCACCATTAGTAATGGTGGAGTTTTTTGTTTTTGTTTTATAAATTGTGTGTGTAAAACACTGAGCTAAACACAGTAGGAATATAGAAATGAAGAAACCCTTTTCAGTGAGCTTATAGACAAGTATAGTCGGCCCTCCACAGCCATGGGTTCTGTGCCAGCTGGAGATTGAAATCAGGTGGGCCTCAATGATTACAGCTGTAATAAACATGTATACTTTTTTTCTTGTCATTATGTCCTAACAGTACAGTGATTTACATTGTATTAGGTATTATAAGTAGTCC
Organism: Marmota marmota marmota; assembly: GCF_001458135.2. NCBI lineage: Eukaryota > Metazoa > Chordata > Mammalia > Rodentia > Sciuridae > Marmota > Marmota marmota. The sequence continues at coordinate 63,968,371 of NW_025999842.1, forward strand.
AGAGATGATTTAATGTATATGAGAGGATGTGTATATGTACATTTCCATTTTGAATAAGATTTTATAAGGTTAATCGAGCATCTGCAGATTCTGGTATTCTTGAGGAGTCCTGGAACTTATCCCTTTTGAATTCTGAGGGACAACTGTAATATGAAAGTATCATAGTAGAGACACTAATATACTATGGTGTATTTACTTGAGAGTACCAGAAAGACTCAACCTGGTAAAGAAGGTAATGCGTTTCTATCAAGCCCTGAAGGCTAGAATTTAACTTTAGAATGTGGCAAGAGTGTTTTTCAAGAATTATTATTTCTAAGTTGTATGTTCTAAAAACATTATCTAAACATCTAACATGCTTAGAAGATAGTGGGAATTTGATGGGAGATGGAGCTGTGTCATACATATTTTCAAATGTCAGGTGAAAGAATTTGGACTTTCATTTATTTTGTTAGGCAGTGAAAATTCACAGAAGATTTCCTAGTACTAATGCATATAAGTCACTGAGTATTTTGGAATACTGACTGCAGTAAAGTGAAGGTTGAATTAATAAGGTTAGATGTTAGGTAGTAGTAATACCTAATAAAGGATGTCTATTGTTCTGTTTGTCCTGCATTGCGTGTAGAGTTTCTCCTGTAATTTCTATTTAATCCTCACTACAGGACTCTAGTGAGAAGTAACTAAAGTGATAAACGTTAAACATTTAGCATAGGACCTGGACCATAGTGCTGAACCAGAGGAATTACACTATGAGCTCAGATAAAATAGTGTGTTATCTCTTCCTTTGTGGATAGGGTATAGGGTTTATTGAGGAACTCTTAAACTATAATAAACCTACTTTTTCTTATACTCCCTACTTATTTCTTTTAACCAATTAAATTCTTAATCGTAGATAATAATATTGCTTACTTAGTTTAAGGGCTTGAGTAAGAAGTTTACCATGAGTTCCTTGGGGTAAAAAAAAAAAATGAGACATGCCTTTTTTGTTTTAAATGTGTGTCATAAATTAGGAGACTAAGTTTAGAAATGATTAGTCACGGACCTAAACATGTGAATAGTTAAAAATGTAACTGTACATGTATAAATGTACCACAGTAAATTCTGTATATCAAGCCATTTAAAAATAAATAAGTAAAAGGAAGGCGGTAGAATAGAGGAGGGGCAATAGGAGGAAGGAGGAGGGGAAGGGAAGAGGAAGCACCAGGGACTGAAATTAGAACAAATTAAATTCCATGCACGTAAAGATTATGTCAAAATGAACCCAATATGATATGTAACTATAATGCACTAATAAAAGTGTTAGAAAAATATATATGTATCCAGTTTTTTAAACATCCTGATAATTGATCATTGCTTCAACTGTTAACTGCATATCAGTAACAGTTTGAATTATTTGAAAGTAGCTGTTGTTGGCTAAGTACAGTTACTTTCAAATAACTCATTCTATTCTACCCATATCAAAATACAAGGAGTGTCGTGGGGAAATATATAGAGATTAATTTTATAGAGAGATTTTTTCTTTTTCTTTAATTCTAATCTTTCAGTTGTTGATGCTTAATTTTTCAAGTAATAGATAAGTATATTTTCCTACAGAAATTGAAACATTACAGAATTGGAACTAAACTTATAGGGACTACCTTTATAATCTTTCCTATGTATTCAAACAAATATTTTTCTTTAAATAAACCTTCTTGTCATTTTTTTACAGAGTATCATATTATACATGAATTCTGCATCTTAATCTTTTTCAAATGATGTCTTATAATATTTGCCATATAACTATTTGGATCTTAATTTGCTACAGAAAGAAAAAGACACATGGTGTTTCTTAGTATATCTATGCAAACATTTATTCCTTTGTGATAGACATTGGAGTTTTTCTTTGGTAATGGCACACGATCTTTGTTTACATCTCTTTATACACATGTGTTTTTCTCTAGATGCTTTTGTTTGTATATAGTTGGATAGAAAGGTAGAACTCTCAGTACTTTATTATCAGTTACATGTCCACTTATACTGTGTCTAACTCATAAACTTAATTCACTCTTGGAGTTTTTCTCTCTTTCTCTCTGGGAGTTCCTCCCACCCCTGCCCCCGCCACACACACACACACACACACACACACAAACACACACACACCCCTCTAGCAGCTGGCCGGCAGTCTACTCTGGGAGTATGTTGGCTTAGGGCTGAGACATTAGAAAGAATATGGGCAAAGTTATTTGAGATGAACAGGGAAAAGTAAGGGATTGAACTTATATAGGAATCAGTTGATGAAACTTCTTAAACTTTCTCTGAATCTTCCTATTAAGGTGGAGTTTGAAGTTATATTCAGCCATAATACAATTTTCATGTGTCATTGAGTTAATTGATTCATTAAAAATGATTGTGGTTGGTGAAAGAGGAAAACTGGTTCTTCCAGTCACTTTCATTTGCTTTTTTCCTCCTTTTACCCATAAGTAAGAACTTATTAATATATTTAGCTTCTGTGTTCTTTTAAAGATGATCTGTATGCACATGGTAGATTGTCCAAAACTAATAGTGAGAAGAGTAACTTTGTTTTGAATGGTAACTTTGTTTTCACTTTAAAACCCTAATATATTGGAAAATAATTATGATATATGAATAGGAAAATACACACAAGGTAGTCAGTTGTACACTATGTCATCTCAGATTTATTGCACTTTTCTCAATCCTTAGAAAATGGTAGCACCCACCACAAAACCACAATACATAAATTGCCAAGTGTGGCTGACTTGTACATTCCTTTTAGAAGAACTTATAACTGGTTAGTCTTTTATCCATAAGAAATGTCAACATTCATAGTCTTGAAGTGATGCATTAAATTAAAAAATTGGAAAATTTTTTGTGGGGAAGTTTTCTTTTTAAGAGGTGGTAGTATGGATCATCTTGTTACTTTAGTTATTAATGTTAATAGTTCTCTTAAAATAAATTATCCCATTTTAGAATTATAAAGTTGAGATATCTGACTTTTGGTAACATAATCCTTGGGTCTCTTCAGTCTTAAATAACAGTAAAACTGAACCTAATAGCTAACTTAAAGAAGTTAGTATTTGGACGACTGATGTTTCTGTTATTTTATTTTTGCAAATAACAGCTTGCCTATGTAACATGGTTCAGTGTTAGAACTTTTGGTGATCAACTTTATGCTAAAAATTAGTTATAATTTTCTTACTTTTATCTTCAGTGGTGATAGTGTTTGAATTTTATATTTTTAACTTTACAGCTAAAATTAAGTGTTTTTGCCTTTATAGAATTGTAACATCATATTCCAAGAAATATTCCAATAATTTGCTATAAAAAGTGTTGACTTTTTAGGTTAAATTAATGACATTTATAAATTCTTGTAAGATTTATCAAATGTGTAGTGTACCAAATGTTATCTAACTGGCATAGGCGGTAATACACTGCATATGAATCCTTTTTATGATGAAGATATTATTTCAGAATAACTCATTACAGTCTTGATAATGTTAGTCAATCCACAGAAGACACAAATTGTAATTAGTGTGAAGAAATTTTAGCATCATATTGATAACCAGTAAGTGGTTTTCCCACTGGACATTTTGGGAATGGTAGTGTTAACAGTTGTTGAGATCAAAGGAGTTTTGACATATAGCCAGTTCTTTTAAAAATTTAACATATGTCTTCCTGAACATCACTATGACATGCAGAAGCATACCACCAAAAATGATATGTACCTGTTGAAAAAAGGAGATTAGGGATATAGCACTCAAAATCTTCATCTGCAAACATTAAAAATAAAAACAAGAACCTTAATGAAACTGATAATACAGTTTTACTCATGTTAAATGATTAGGAATTACATAAATACTACAATAAACATTGTGCTTCTCCTTGAACGAGACTTGAAGTTTACTTATGAGAAGTGAGCTCACTGGGTTGTAGCTCATGAGTTTTGTGAAGTAGTCCAAAAAGGATTTTCTGAAACCAGAAGGGAAGTTGTAACACAAGATATAACTGGGTATGTGTAATCCATAACATGCTGATGAAGTAGCTGGTAGGTAGATGTTAGAGGCGTGTTCCTTTTTTGTATGGATTTGTATGCAGCTTGTTCCAGTTAGATATGGTTTTCTGTGTTTACCTAGTGATTCTCCCAAGTGAAATTGTAGCAAAATTCACCTAATGCTCAAATTATTCTCCACTTTATCAACTGTATTAGAACAAATTTATCATTTCAAAACAGTGTAGAACTAACTAACAGCTGAAGGTGAAGAAAACTTTTACATTTGGGAAGATAGATACTCCTTGTTATACTAGTCTCTAAAAGCTAGATGTATTCTGATGTTTATTTAGAGATTCATTGCAGAAAATGTATACCGAACATCCATTTTTCATATACAGGTACTTAGGATACAGAAGTAGGCAAGGGATCTCACAGCTTTGGAACTGACATTACTCATGTGAAGAATTTTGTTTATAATCATGGGTTGGTTGTAAGAAATGAAATTGTGTTGATGGGTAGAAGAAGTCTAGCAAAGAGTCTAGTGGCCAACAGGTTTTTTCCTAACCTCTTAAATTATAAACTTTTATAAGATAACTTGCTAGAATCCTGTGTAACTCAGGATTTCATGGTTTACAGAAAATATTATCATTTCTAGTAGTTACTATGGAAACCAGAATTTAATTTTAGGATATGTTGAAATGTTACCTTCATATTCATAAAATGAGGGAGAAACTAATACAGTTGAGGGAGTGAATTTGGCATATTTCTTCTTCATTATATTATTTTGTTTTCAATATGAACTATTTTTCTTTGTTGGAATAATTAAAATTTGTACCACTAGAATTATGCCATGTAAGAAAGGAACAAAAATAAAATGATGTACATACAGTTTTGCATAATAACATTAAAACTGTAGTACTAGTGTATTCAAGGTCTTCTTTAGTAAAAACCATCATACACATGAAGGCTTCATTGCTTATCTTCTTCCATAACAACTCCCCACCCCAACACCTTCTTCATAATCCCCTTCTTTCCTCTTGTCCCTCCTGTCTTATTCTACCCAGACACGTGGCTTATTATCTCCAGAATATGTCCACTATTTGGTTGCCTTGCTTAGTACTTCAACTGTATCATTTAAGTATCTGTATCTCTCAGTCCCGAGGGACATCCTATTAAATACCTGTGGTACAATTTATGATCCTTCCTAGCACTCATGTGCAACCTAGTATCTTGAGCTTTTTCACATAGGTTTCTCAGAGTTCCTCGGTTACACTTGTTACCCGTCCCATGTACGTTGGAAAGGAAGGCTTCAAGAGTTCTGTCAGCTTCAGCATTCAAGCAGCCAGGGTAGCATTTCTACTTTGTGAAAATACATAATATTTAAAATAAATAGTTACTGCCACAGTTTATATTTTTTGCTATATGCCAGGCAGGTGTAATACTGTTCACTTTCACTGCATACACACTAATCCTTGAAACTCTTTGCTTTTTCATTTTACTTAGGATGAAATAATGGGATCACTATTGTATTGACCTGTATTTACTGTGTGCTTTTTGATATTGCTGGTTTTTTTTATCTTACATGGGTTACCAATTTAATTCTCATAACAGTCCATAAGATAGCCACTATCTGGCTTAGTGTATGAGGGAAAGGGAAGAATGATCAGGGGCAATCAGTTTCAGTCTTTTTTCCTTTATTTTTTAAGCTTAAAAGTGGTAATTTATTATTATTTAGCTCTATATTTACTTCTTTACACTTTTTTCTTGTAACATTCTTTTTATTTTATATTTTAATTTATCTTTTTAGTTATATATAACATTGGAGTACATTTTGACATAATCACAAAAGCATGGACTATAATTTGCTCTAATTCTGTCCCCAGAACTCCCCCTCCCTACTTCTTTTCCTTTACTCTACTGATCTTTGTGTAATTTACTATGGTTTTATTTTTTAATTGGTGCCTTGTAGATGTACTTGATGGAGAGATTCACTGTGGTGTACTCGTGTGTACATACAAATGTACATACAAAAGTTCTTCCCGTATTCTGTCCTTTCTTCCTCTCCCTTGATCCCCTTTGTCTGCTGATCTTTCCTCTATTTTGATGGAATTACCTCCCTCTTTTTTCCCATTCTTTCTACCCACCCCCCATTTTAGATTATCAGCTTCAATCTTTGACAAAGTTTTCTTTATTTCTGTGGACATTGTTGTGGATATTTGTTTTTAATCTCTTATCAAGGTAGTCTGTTTACTATACAGTAGTACATCTCCTCTGAATTTATAACTTCAGTTGTAGAATAGAAATGCTTTTCTTCTCTCCCCTCTCTCCATTTTCTCCCCATCCTCCCTCCACCTCATGAGAATTTGAGAGTTCTACTGTTTATTGGCTTGATGGAAATCCGGCTTTTGACTGGGCTATATTTGATTAATATTCTACAGGGTGTTTTGTTGTTGTTGTTTAATATTTTGGTTTTTTGTTTTTCACTAAGAATCAAAATGCTAGTTTGGGAAAGGACCTTGGAGGTATATATGGTCCATTTCCTCATTATAGACTGAGAAATTACTTGGTGATATTTGTAGGCAAAAAAGTAATATAAACACTGAATACTGATTAAACAAAAATTGTGAAATAAGTAACTGGGCAGAAGGATACAGAGGTAGAGAAGTATAATGTACCCAAGGGGTAAGGGCAGAATTAAAGCTAATCTTTATTTTCCATAGTAAGAAATTCATAGATAATGTGTAAAATTGAAAATTCGGGAAGTAATCCTATGATCATTTTATGTAGGAACTTGGAGAAATAACTCAGTGGTTACCTTTGCACAATAGGTATGGAGAGATGTGAGGCAGGGAAACCACAGGTTTTCTTGATAAGTATACCTTGTAGCATTATATGACTTTTAAAATTATTTATGTGTTTCTGGTTTAAATTTTTATTTAAAGTTTTCATTACAGTATAATATCATGTTAAAATATTTTTGAACAATGAATTATTCAGATATCTTTAAATTGGTATTTATACATGTTAAGGTTTGTTGAATATGGAAGGAATGTTGGACTTTATGAAAAAAATTAATAGTGACTATTATGTTTTAAACCATAATACTACCAAGAATATATTTCTTCATGTGTTCTTAAATTATAGGATATGGTAAAATTGTTTCTTCTGCACTCGGATTTTAATTAATGCCAGCACCAAAAATGCCTCTCAGATTTCTGTCTTTAGCTTAGACTTTCTTCTGAGCTCCAGACCCTCATTTCCCAACACCTTAAGACATCTTTCTTTGGATGTTTTAAGGTAGCCTGAGACTCCACATGTTGAAAACCAAACCTGTAATTCTCTTTGTATTCTTGGACTTTTCTGTTGTTCTGTAGTTCATAGAGAAGTCAACCTTGATGCTGCTCCTTCATCCTGATATCCAATTCATTACCAAGCTTAAAAAAACTTGGATTGAACCCAAGGACTTACATATACTAGGCAAACACCACCAGTGAGCCCCCAGCCCTATAAATATTTACTTCCTGAATATCCTTTAAATTTTTATACTTCTTTTTACCCAGCCTCCATTGCATCTCTACAATATAAACTATTACCTTTTCCAGGGTAGACTATAGCAGAGTTTTGTAGCTGGTTTTCTTATATTCATTTGCCTTTTCCTCAGTACTATAGCCATGTTACTCACCCGAATATTTCAGTAACTTCCCATTGTTCTTAAAATAAAACCTCCCAAGATTTTTGTTTATTTTTACTGTACTAGATTGAACTCAGGGCTTTGTGCCTGCTAAGCAAGCACTCTACTTACTCCTCGGCTACATACCCACTCCCTTTTTTATTTTATTTTGAGACAATGTCAGAGACTGGCCTCAGACTTGGGATCCTCCTGCCTTAACATTCCAAGTAGCTGGGACTGCAGTTACGTACCACTGCTCCCAGCTAAAACCCCCAATTTTAATTCCCTCTATAAGGCAGTTCATGATTTGATCCTCACTTGCTTTTATTATTCTCTGTTCTTTATAATTTTTCCTGATGTACCATGTTACCCTCTAATCTCTGATTTTGAATGATGTGAAAGAGATGAAAACCATGGCTGGGATAACAAAAAGAAAGATGGCAGGCAGCAGATCCGGTAGCAGAAGGAGGTGGATAGCAAGTTAAGATAGTTACCTTAATTATAAATTTGTATTTATATCAAACTTGAATCTAGGAATTTCTGTGGTCTGAAGGGCAGGAACATAGACTCTAATACTTGAATCCGCAGCACAACAGGTGCTTAAACTGGATATTCTTTAAATCTGTGAGTGATAAATAAATAGATGATGATAGTCCCAATTGTAAATAATAATGTCATGATTATCCAAATTTTGATTAAAATCTCCATCCTTCAGATTGCTTTGCCTTAAAAGTCACTGACTCTTCTATCATTTCTAATCTGTGGTATATCCATCCAGTGAATTTTTCATTTCAGATATCTTATTTCCATTTGGTGGTGGTTCTGCTCTCTTCTCCTTTCTTCTCCTCCCTCTTCCTCTTTTTCCTCCTTCTATTTACTGAGAAGTCCAAACATATTTGCTCTTACATCCATGAGCATAGTTAAAACAATTGTTTTAAAATCCTTAAGTCAGTTCAGGCAGCTGAACCACCTTGGACTTATTCTCCAACGATTGCCTTTTATCTTGGGCATGGATCATTTTATTCCTCTTTCTTCTGTGCAACAGTTTTAGATTATAATTAGAATATGATTGACATGAGATTCCAGATTCTGTTGTGTTCCTCCAATGGATATTGATGTTTGGTTTGTTTTAGTAGGCATTTAAGTAGACTAAACTCACACTACAAACTGGAATCTCAGATAAGTTTTTTTAAGCTTAACCTGGTTGCTTGGAATCTGTCTCACATATGTATAGAGATCACGTATATGTACAGAGTGTATACACAGGGTTTGAGGCTTCATCTCTCTGATTTTCCTTTCCATGATGTAATCGCTAGGCTCTTAGTGAGTCTTTGTGGTCATGCCAAAGTCTGCCCTTTGGTTCTTTGGGCAAATAAAGACTATAGGTCTTCGGTCTGGTTTTAGCTACTCAAACCAATTAGATTCTTACTTTCTGGCTAAAAGCAGTTTTAAAATGGAAGGTCATCCTGTTGTTTACTTCTTCCACATTCTTGCTTTTCTTTTTCTATTTATATTTCTGCCTTAAAGTAGTTTTTTTGATACTTTGTCTAATGTTTATAGATATTATTTCTCTAAGAGTTGGTTCAGTAGAATCTATTGAGTCACAGCAGGAAGTGTACATAAAGTACAGTTGTACAGTTTGAATAATTTGAATAATTTTCTTGTTTTGTGTACTCTGTAATATTAGAAAGGCAAGAACGTATGATAAGAGCTTTTTAAAAATGTTTTAATAATGCAATAAGTTACAATTTGTTTTCACAGTTCCTCTTTCAAGTAAAAGTATTCCTCATTTAGACTGAGGATTTATTTGCCTCTCCCTAAAATTGTGTAAAATAATTATTTTCTCCAAATTTCATTTGAAATATGTATTAGAAACTATGATATTAAAGAACCTATAGTAAAACCTTTATTTTATCCAATGAATATTGTTATCTTTTGTATAACAGGAATGAACTAGATCCTGGAAATACAGCAGTAAACTTTAAAGGCCTTGATTCTGTGGAGAAATTTTGGGGGATAGATAGATAATGGATCAAATATATGCCAGATAGTAATAAGTAAAGAAAAAGTATGAGAATGTGGTAGGAAGAGGTGTGGCAATATTTTAGATAGATTGATCAGGGGAAAGCAGTCTCTGAGGAAGTGACTTTTTAAAAAAAATCTTTTTTTATTTTTTAGTTATAGATGGACACAGTATCTTTATTTTGTTTATTTTTATGTGGTACTAAGAATCAAAGCTTTTATTTTTTAGTTATAGATGGACACAGTATCTTTATTTTGTTTATTTTTATGTGGTACTAAGAATCAAAGCAGTGCCTCACATGTGCGAGGCAAGCACTCTGCTACTGAGCCACAGCACCAGCCTAGAAGTGACATTTTATCAGAGATCTTAATGAATTTAAGAGAGGGAACCCTGCAAGGGAAGAATGTTTCAGGCAGAAGAGCCAAAAGCCCAAAGGGAGGAATCTGATTGGCTTCTTTGAGAATTCACCAGAAGACCATTAGGAACTGAAGGGATAAGAAAAGTGGTAGATGAAGTTAGAGAGTTGGTAATTGGTAAGAGGCCTTATAACATCAAAGTTAACAGTGTGTAATTGCTCTGGTTTACTTTTCACAGAGATTACTCTGCTTACTAGGGGAAGACTGGGAGCATAGAAAGGAGAGTTAGGGGAAAAAATGAAGGTAGAGAAGAGACCATTTAGAAGACTTGAAGGGGTGTAATCTAGGTGAATTATGATGGCTTGGGCAAGGGCAATAACTGGTAAGAAAAGTAGTCAGATTCAAAATACCTTGTGAAGTAAAGTCAACAAGACTTAATGTTAGATATGGGATAAGAGAAAAGACCAAGTAGGTGAATGATGGAGTGGAAAAGATTGGGAAAGGGTGGTTTGGAAGGGGGGTAGATTAAAAGCTGAATTTTTGGACATATATCTGAACTCCATTAGCCCACCAGTATGCAGATGGCCAGAAAAGGGAGGATCTGGGGAAAAAAAAAAAAAAAAACAAAACTGAAAAGAAGCCACCTGTAGGTAGAAGGAAGCCAAAACAGTACATATCTCAGAAGCCAAATGAAGAAATTGTTCAGAGAATGAGGAAATAGTTGACTGGGTCATAAACTGGAGTGATCTTTTAAAGTGAGAAGTGAGAACTCATTTCGTGACCTGAAAGCCTGATGGGTAGGCCTAAAAAAAGAGATTAAAAGGAAGAAATGAAGACTAAATTTTAAGTATAAATAGCTCTTCCAAGGAGCTTTAGCCCAAAATGAGACAAATAGGCTGGTAGTCGGAGAGATGTCAAAGGAGACTTTCTTAAGATGAACAGCTCTGTAGCATGTTAATTACCCCTTATGTTAAATATCGCTTACCAGTTTCCAGTATTACTCTTTTCCCCTGCAGCCCATTTGTAGAAACACTACTTTGAGTGCCAAAATTGTGTGTGCTTGTGTGTTTTTTATGTAGAAATGCGTTTGGGAAATCTGTAATGCAAATAACTAGGATTGGCAATAATTTTACCTATGAGATGTAACGGAACTGAAGTCACATCAGTTAAAAAAAATTAAGTAAAATTTAATCAAATAATAATCAACTTAAAAGACTTACTATGCATAATAGCTAAATGAGTTTTTATTCTGTTGAGGGCTCAGGAATTCTTTTACTATATTAGACTGATGACTATAAAGTGCTAGGTACACAATAATGAACAAAAGAGACCTTGTTCTTACATTCCTAAAATTGAAAGTTGTTAATGAAGGTAAAAGAGAAATACTACAAATAAAAAATTAGTTTTAAAGAGATTGTGTCTTGTTAAATTTATCCTAAAATGAAGTCTTATTTTAAGTAATAATCAAATAGTATGGTTTTAAGTATTTTAATATTTTATTTAGGTTTAATATACCTGTATCCTGTTTATGTCCCAAAGAGGTTTTCAAAATTAATCATGATTTACATTAGGAATGAAAATAAGGGGGTAGTTCTTAACTTTGGACATACATTAGAATCACCCAGGGAACTTATAAAAATCCATATGCTCAGGTTGCTCCCTGACCAGTTAAATAAAAAACTCTATGGTTGAGGCCCACGTATTAGAATTTTTTTAAAAAATACTGATTTAATAGACACAGAGGGAATAAAATATTGCTGAGCTCCTGAGAATGAGTTGATTATGCCTTTAAGGATATCTGAAAAATAAAGCCAAAATATCAAGTATTATTGGAGATACATTATTAAGCCTTGAACAAAGTGTGTGAAAGTTTTTTACAGAACCAAATTTTTTCAGGTTCTTTTAAGAATTTTAAGTGGAACAAATGATATTTTATACCTCAGGCTATTGTCTGTAATCATTAAGAAAAACATCAGTAAAGTTTTTCATGCTCTTCTTTTAAAAAATGAGGGAAGACAATCCTGACAATAATTTCTTATAGAATGTCTTTTGCCACAGCCATTATAAAAGTTTGCCATCAGGAATTATACTGAAAAGAGAGTGTATGTTAAGTTTTTTAGGCCAAAATAATATTTTTATCATTTATATTGGTAGGTGCTAAGGCACATACCCATTTGTACTGAAATTTTAAATCCACATAATATTCATTCTATACTCAGTTCTCATTAAAATTTTTTTTCTTTCTTTCACAGAAAATGCTTGGACAGAAGAGATGATTACTAATTCCATTAAGGCCTAGAATTGCCTATTGTACAGATAGTCCTGATCAGGCAATATACGAATGGCCCAAGGAAGCCACCAAATTGATTTTCAGGTTTTGCATGACCTGCGACAAAAATTCCCTGAAGTACCTGAAGTTGTTGTGTCCAGGTGCATGTTACAGGTCAGTGTTCAATGATTTCTGAATTTATTAATACAAATCTGGTGTTTTATAAACATTAGAAGAAAACTCTTCTAAGTTATTGTGCTGTGATGAAAAGAAATGAACTTTGGTGTGTGACAGTCATGTGGCCTTTGCCAACATGAGGTTCTCTGTCCCCTACCTGAAATATGGATACTGCCTGTCTCATAGATTAGTTGCAGGAATGAAATGAATTCTGAATGTAAAACACTAATTATGTTTCTATTTTTAGTAGCTATGAGAGTCAGAAACCTTGGATTCTAATACTAACTGGACACTCTATGCATATTGGGCAAGGCTCTCTTTGTACTTCTGTTTTCTTATTGTAAAATGACTGAGTTTGACTTAACAAGTTCTCAATTCTAAAGAAAAAAAAATTGTTTTTATACTTTTAATATGTAAGTTTTCCAATTAATGTGATAAATTGTTACAGTATTCTTAGTATACATAATTTTAGAAATCCGTAATTTTGAGGGTTTAGTGATACTATGCCTTCCCATTTGAATAAACTGGAAATCTTTTTATCAAAAAGTATTGGGGCTCATTCAGACATATTACTCTTGACAAATGATTTTAAAGATTGAAATTTTTATTCAATCTGTACCTGATATCAGATGACTACATAAATTTTGTTCATACCCTTATCATCATTTATCTGTACTTTTTAGTTAGTCTACCTGCCCTTAGCCTAGCCCACTTTTTGGTGTCTCCAGTCCATTCTCTTATATCTGCCTAATTGTTTTTCTAAATGCAGATTCTGTCATGTATTACCTGCTTAAAACCTTTTGATTGCTCTCCACGCCCTTCAAAATGAATTGCCTTTGTCTTTCTAGGGCATGCTGCATTTGGAATCCTGGCTTTTTCTACCGCAGCATAATGATGTCTTATCACTTCTTCCTGCCTATACCCCATGGCTGTGATTATTCTGAGCTCATGGAATTTTTCAAATTTATCTGACTTTTTCTAGAGTATAATGGTTAAAAGCATATGTTTTGGCAGTAAACAGACCTGAATTCAAGTTTGGCAGTTATTAGCAGTAATTTAATTAACCTCTCTGGCCCTCATTTTGTGACCTTCATTTCCTCAGCTGTACATGAGAATAAAAAACTTCACATAGAATTAAATATGATAGGCTGGGTGTAGTGGCGCATGCCTGTGATCCCAGCAGCTCAGGAGGCTGAGGCAGGAGAATCGAGAATTTAGAACCACCCTCAGCAACTTATTGAGGCCCTAAGCAACTCAGTGAGACCCTGTCTTTACATAAAATATAAGGGCTGAGGATGTAGCTCAGTGGTTAAGCACCCCTGAGTTCAATCCCCAATACCCAAAAAAAAAAAAGAATTAAATATGATAATTGCTGGACGTGATTCATAATGAGTGCTCATGTTAGCATGCTAATACTACAAGGAGTAATAATAGTAGAAGACTTGATAAATATTTCGTGAATGAATCAGTTTACATTTGTCAATATAGAACATGAAAGTTAAAAAAGAGGGGAAAAGAAGTAATAAGAATGTAGTCAAAAGTTAACAAAGGTATGAGGAAGGAACAGAGATAGTGGGGAAAGATTGTCTACCCCCCAGAACCCAAATATCTCTCTCTAACTTTTCAAATAAAACAATTTTTTAGTAAAATAAATTTACACTGAGTATGTCCAATGAGTCAATAAAAATTAATAGAAAAATGCTGTAGATTCTTCAAAATTTCTTTTTTTTTTTTATTGGTTGTTCAAAACATTTCATAGCTCTTGACATATCATATTTCATACTTTAGATTCAAGTGGGTTATGAACTCCCATTTTTACCCCGTGTACAGATTGCAGAATCACATCGGTTACACATCCACTTTTTTACATAATGCCATATTAGTAACTGTTGTATTCTGCTACCTTTCCTATCCTCTACTATCCCCCCCTCCCATCTTCTCTCTCTATCCCGTCTGCTGTAATTTAATTCTCTCCCTTGTTTTTTTTTTTTTTAAAGAGAGAGAGAGAGAGAGAATTTTTTAATATTTATTTTTTAGTTCTCAGCAGACACAACATCTTTGTATGTGGTGCTGAGGATCGAACCCGGGCCGCACGCATGCCAAGCGAGCGCGCTACCGCTTGAGCCACATCCCCAGCCCCTCTCCCTTGTTTTTTTTTTCTCCCCTTTCCCCTCACAACCTCTTATATGTAATTTTGTATAACAATGAAGGTCTCCTTCCATTTCCATGCAATTTCCCTTTTCTCTCCCTTTCCCTCCCACCTCATGTCTCTGTTCACTGTTAATCTTTTCCTCCTGCTCTTCCTCCCTGCTCTGTTCTTAGTTGCTCTCATTATATCAAAGAAGACATTTGGCATTTGTTCTTTAGGGATTGGCTAGCTTCACTTAGCATAATCTGCTCTAATGCCATCCATTTCCCTGCAAATTCCATGATTTTATCATTTTTTAGTGCTGCGTAATACTCCATTGTGTATAAATGCCACATTTTTTTTTATCCATTCATCTATTGAAGGGCATCTGGGTTGGTTCCACAGTCTAGCTATTGTGAATTGTGCTGCTATGAACATCGATGTGGTAGTATCCCTGTAGTACGCTCTTTTAAGGTCTTCAGGGAATAGTCCGAGAAGGGCAATAGCTGGGTCAAATGGTAGTTCCATTCCCAGCTTTCCCAGGAATCTCCATACTGCTTTCTTCAAAATTTCTTAGACTCGATATTGAAAGAACTATCTAGAACACTTCTATACTCAGTAGAGAGTTTAAAATAACATCAACTGGGAGTAAACAGATTTTTTTGTAGAATTGCTTAAAATATTTTCAAAAATACAAAGACAAGCTCTATGTATGATATGTCAAGATCATTGTACTGTCAATGTGTAACTAATTAAAACAAATAAACAAACAGAAAAAAAAAAGACAAGCTCTAATGTACTCCTGAGTATGATCTTCAGGACATACTAAGAAAACAAATGTCCTTCTGTATAGACAAGAACAGGGCATAAATATAAACGAAATACATATTTGCCCTGATTGCAGAAATACTGAATTAAAAACAAAATTAATAAAAGATGGTTAACAATAGAGGATAAGAAGGGCATACCAGATGGGGATAGAGTTAGTACTAAGACTTCTCAACATATCTTTTTTTAAATTATTTTGATCTATGTAAATGGAACCTATTTTTAAAAAACAATTAAGCATGGTTTTCAACTTTACCAGCGGTTAGGAAATATTATTTGGATTTCCTCTGGGCACCCAGAAGTTTCTCAAAAGCTCACTGGTCTATTTGGTGTGCTCCCCAACTACTAATGAGGACTAAAATGAAACCTATTTTGCTTGTAACTTATTTGTGAGACAGAACACACTTTTTAAAAGTGAGTTGATGGGGCTGGGGTTGTGGCATGCATGAGGCACTGGATTTGATCCCCAGCACCACATAAATAAGTAAAATAAAAATATTGTGTCCATCTACAACTAAAAAAAATATTTTTAAAAAAACAAGTTAATTCATCCAGGTAATTTGCTTTTTAGCTAATACAACAAAAAATGTGACAAAAGTGGGATGGAAAGGGTCTCTCTGGGTACAGCTAGGATGCAGGTCTTCCATATTTGGGAAAATAGTGTTCCAAAGTAGAGGCAAATTAAGTTACCTCTAAATGTAATATAAGTGTCTCTTGTTTGGTGATAGCCAATCTTTTGGGAGCTGCTGTTTCTTTCTGCTGGGTGGACTTCTATCCTTTCTCTTGAAAAGTCCTCTCTATAGTGTCCTGGTTCGGAACTTCTTAAGGAAAGGATCATGCCATTATGCCTCTCCTTGTTAAATAAATGACATCTTGCTCAAGAAGAGAACAGAAGTATCTATTCTTTGTTCTCGACTTTATTTGTTGCTCAGATTCCTCTTTCTGAAACTACTCACATTATTTTTTTGTATTGTAGATTCTCTGATGTAGCTATATTATCAGTAGGTATAACCTGTATTTTTGCAGTTTGCCTTTCGTTTGATAATTAAAACAACTTAAAATACGTATGAAAGTATTATATAATTAACCCTTTGATTCATTTTTTAAACATTTATTCTTAAGTTTTAGATGGACACAATATCTTTATTTTACATTTATGTGGTGCTGAGGATCGAACCCAGTGCCTCATGCATGCTAGGCAAGCACTCTACTACTGAGCCACAACCACAGCCCCCTTTGATTCCTTTTTAACTGAATTTTTCACAATTTTTAAATTCTGCTGATATGGAGAGTTAAGCCTTTCAGTGTAAAATTGCTGGATCTTTCTCCAAAACAATTCATTAAAAATTATTCATTCAGTGTACGTAAGACTTGCCATTTGACATTTCATTAAGTTGAAGACTTCTCCAGTGACCTCCACCCATAGTCCTATTCCATATTCTTAACCCCCACCATTTCTGTATCGTATTTATTTGTTTATACATAAATATCCTCCACTAGATTGAGATCAGCAGTCTTAGTCCTTTCAATTTGCCTAATGAATGTTCCATAAATGTTAGTTAAAGAAGTGAATGAATCAATGTTGGAGAAGATTGATCATAGGGTATACTTTGATATTATCTATAATTTTTGTCTGTTCAGGAGTTTGGGGGAAAATGAAAAGGGAACTAGAAGTAATGATTCAGAATTTTTTGGTAATCTTGAAGAGAATGCAGATTTGTGGCTGTGTACAAAAGAGCAATGATGATTACTCTTTTTCTCTCTTTTTTTTTTTTAAGTACAGGGGATTGAACCTAGGGGCACTTTACCTGGGTACTGAGGTAAATCTCTAGCCCTTTTTATTTTGAGATAGAGTCTTGCTGAGAGTCTCATTAAATTGCCAAGGCTGGCCTCAAACTTATGATCCTCCTGTCTCAGCCTCCTGAGTCACTTCTATTACAGGGGTGTACCACCACTCTTGGCTTGATTCTCAAACATTTAAAAACTCACATTCCTTCCACCCCATTTTGATACATTTAAGAGAGTTCTTTGCAGTTTCCCACCAGAAATAATCAAGACTTCTTTGAGAAGTGGATAAGACCAGGTCTGTAGTAGGACATGATCTTGTTCTATCAGAAAGCAAGGAAGCTGCAAAAACTACTGGGTTCATGTTGTTTGTACAGAGAAGCCAAGGTGATGCTGTTCTGCTAGCCTAAAGATGCATGTAATGGCCACAATCAAAACAAAATAATGAAGATGTAGGAGTTTTTAATAAAACTAAAAACAAATATTAATCACCTTTGGAGATTTCTGGGTACCAACTTTAAAAATTATTCTGAAAAATATAGAGAAACAATCTTTATATCTTGCCTTTTCTGTACAAAAAGAAGAATAATCAAACAGTTTAAAAAGATAGGTCTTCAAGAGAGAATTGCTGCTAATAAAAAGCATGCATTTTATAATTGGGATTTTACCAATACCACCATTTTACAACTCCTAATGAAATAATATTTCTAAATAGTGGTTATCCATAACTGCTAATAGTCATTAGCTGGATCAAGCTGACTGCATAAGAATCTATGAAGAAATTGATTTCTCTAAGGAATAAGTAATATAAAGTCACATGAATTATAGTAGAGCTGGGATTAGAATATTGCTTTTTAATATGAGCATAGGAAAATTATTAATTAAAAGGATTTTTGAAAGCTCAAATGAACTGAAGCAGAAGGCTTTGCAAATATGAGTAGGAAGCATTCACAAAGGGAGTGAAATTGGATTTGGTAGGAATATACATTTTATTTTATTGCCATATTCATTCTAATATATCAATTTAAGACTTAAAAGAATTTTTGTAGCATGAGAGATTTAAATTGTTGGTTCTAGGTGGGAGGAAAAAAGGTTGACCAGTGCCCACTTTCATATTACCTGTTCAAACTGTGTGGACTGAGTATTTCTCAACAAGATTTCAAAATGCCTTGGTAATCCAGTTCTTTCTTATGTGATTTTTATCTCATATCGAACTGCTTATAGGTGTTTTAACTTTGTTCCTCATTTTCTTTAGATTCTAAAACTATCCACTTTTTCTTAGGCTCCTAATATAGTCCTCGTTCAATTTTTTTCTCTTATGTCCAAGTTGCATTGACTAGTCTTATGTGATTCATTTCATTATCAGACACTCATTATCCTGTCTTCATTTCCTTTCATCTGAAATATAACAGAATGAACCCTTTGTGTCTTTATTTCTCTTTTCATTCTAATTCAGTAGCTCTCCCCATTTTTTTTTAATAAAAGTCAAACTCTAATGTGACTCTTTTTTCAAAAATCCTTCATTGTTGAATCCTAGTCTGCTTTTCCAACTATTTGTTTAACAAAATTTCCAATATGAACCTTTAACTCCAGCCAGATCTGTTCCAATCACCTTGTTTGGGAATACATTTTTAATTACTATTACATTTATGTCCTCCATTACATATGCCATTCCCTTCACCAATAATTCATTTCTTTCCTTATCCAGTTCTGCATATCCTGTGAAAACCATCAGGCCATACCTCCTTTATTATCCCTGTCTTTTCTTAAAAGTAGTCTACAGTTTTAACTTGTGTTAAACTTCAATATTAATATGCACATACTCATTCATATTAACAATGTTACTTTTTCAAAAATCTATGATTGATTCCCTGTTTGAGTTGTTCATATATGTCATTGAGTCTTTTTGCAGACTCAAACAATGCTGTGCATATAGTAGGTGTTCAGTAAATACTTGTGGATGATTTATGAGTGTTAGTCATTTTCTTTTGGAGGAGTCTTTAAAAACAGCCTATTTGTTTTTGTTTTGTTTCATTTGTTTCTGTAGAAGAGATTTTCATGGTGCATATATTTCATATGTAAATAGATACTTTACAAAAGTAAGAGAAGGCATGGGAGGAATTGATGACATTGGTATGAATTTTAGAACTTTTAAAATTTAAATTCTAGGGGCTGAGGATGTGGCTCAAGCGGTAGCGCGCTCACCTGGCATGCCTGCTGCGGCCTGGGTTCGATCCTCAGCACCACATACAAATAAAGATGTTGTGTCCGCCGAAAACTAAAAAATAAATATTATAAAATTCTCTCTCTCCCTCTCTCTCTCTCTCTCTCTCTCTCTCTCTCTCTCCCCCTTTCTCCCTCTCTCCCTCTCTCTCTCAAAAAAAAAAAAAATTTAAATTCTAAGGGCTGGGATTGTGACTCAGAGGGAGTGCTTTCACCTCGCATTCGTAAGGCACTGGGTTCAATCCTCAGTACCACATAAAAATAAAATAAAGATATTGTGTCCACCTATAACTAAAAAAATAAATATTTTTAAAAAATTTAAATTCTACAGATAACTTGTTAAAGAGTCATTAGTTTATAAGATTTATAAGCATTTGAATATGCAAACACTAATAAAATATCATTTAACTTTTCAAAAAATATTTATACAGCATTATGGACTTCAACTTGATTATTTTATTTGACATTAAAATAGTATTTTTAACACAGTTTTATTGTGTTAGCTTGAATCCATACCAAGTAGCTTTTGAAATAGCGATTTGATTCACTTTCATCTATTAATAGTTTTCCATTACATTAATGAGAATTTTTAATTTAACCATCTGCATAAAAATAATTCTCAAAAGAGTTCAAATATATGTTAAAATTGTTTTGATCATTAACTTGTTATTCAAAATATTTTTGTGGTAATGACAGTCTTATTACTTCTAATTGTTAACACCAAGGTGTTTTTATTTTGTTTTATAGAATAATAATAACCTGGATGCCTGCTGTGCTGTTCTCTCTCAAGAGAGTACAAGGTATCTTTATGGTGAAGGAGACTTGAATTTTTCGGATGATTCTGGAATTTCTGGTCTACGCAATCACATGACTTCTCTCAATTTGGACTTGCAGTCACAGAATGTTTACCATCATGGAAGAGAAGGAAATAGAATGAATGGAAGCAGGACTCTAGCACACAGCATTAGTGATGGACAACTTCAAGGTGGTCAGTCAAGTAACGAACTATTTCCGCAGGAGCCACAGACAGCACCAGCTCAAGTTCCTCAAGGCTTTAATGTTTTTGGAATGTCCAGTACATCTGGTACTTCAAATTCAGCACCACATCTTGGATTTCACTTAGGCAGCAAAGGAACATCTAACCTTTCTCAACAGACTCCCAGATTTAATCCTATTATGGTAACTTTAGCCCCAAATATCCAGACTGGTCGTAATACTCCTACATCTTTGCACATACATGGTGTACCTCCACCTATACTTAACAGTCCACAGGGAAATTCTATCTATATTAGGCCTTACATTACAACTAGTGGTACAACTCGACAGACACAGCAGCATTCTGGCTGGGTATCTCAGTTTAATCCTATGAACCCTCAACAAGCCTATCAACCTTCACAGCCTGTTCCTTGGACTACTTATCCTGCATCTAATCCTTTGCCACATACCTCAGCCCAACAGCCAAATCAGCAAGGCCACCAGACCTCTCATGTCTATATGCCCATCAGTTCACCTACTACTCCACAACCGCCAACAATTCATTCATCTGGTAGCTCACAGTCTTCTACCCATAGTCAGTACAACATTCAGAATATTTCAACGGGACCTCGAAAAAACCAAATTGAAATCAAACTTGAACCCCCACAAAGAAACAATTCTTCAAAATTGCGTTCTTCTGGACCTCGAACCTCCAGCAGTTCCTCTTCAGTCAACAGCCAGACCTTAAATAGAAATCAGCCCACTGTTTACATAGCTGCCAGTCCCCCAAATACTGATGAGATGATCTCCCGTAGTCAACCTAAGGTCTATATTTCAGCTAATGCCACCACAGGAGATGAACAGGGCATGCGGAATCAGCCCACAGTCTTCATATCCACAAACTCTGGGGCATCTGCTGCCTCCAGGAATATGTCTGGGCAAGTGAGCATGGGTCCTGCATTCATTCATCACCACCCTCCTAAAAGTCGAGCAATAGGCAATAACTCTGCAACTTCTCCTCGAGTGGTGGTCACCCAACCCAATACCAAATATACTTTCAAAATTACAGTTTCTCCCAATAAACCCCCTGCAGTCTCACCAGGGGTGGTGTCCCCTACCTTTGAACTTACAAATCTTCTAAATCATCCTGATCATTATGTAGAAACAGAGAATATTCAGCACCTCACGGACCCTACCTTAGCACATGTGGATAGAATAAGTGAAGCACGGAAATTGAGTATGGGATCTGATGATGCTGCCTACACACAAGGTAATATTAACTAATGGAGGGGTAATTTCTCATGCTAGGTTTATTGTTTATTTGATTCCACAGCAGAAATGGGCATCAGCATTATTTCATCTTTTAAATGGTGCCCCAGCTGATCTTAACATTTGAAAGTAATCCATAGAAATTTCAATTTTATTATCATATAACTTGAAGTTTGATAGTGTAAAGATTATTTATTTCTTTATGTCCAAAACACTTTTCTTTTCAGTTCTTCTTGTACCTGTGCTGATGCTGACTTCCCTTTAAATTTTATGCAAATAAAAACCTATAAATTATAAACACACTTTAATAAGAAATAGTTGGGTTTACCTTCTTTAATCAGATACTTGAAGAAAAAAGAATTTTCTTCATTTTACTGATAGGACATTTTAATTCTTCCATTGAGGTTGAAATTGTTACAGAGTCCTAGAATAATTTAACTAAAGTAAAACTGAATCTTGTTCCTGATACTTATCTCTTTAAGTTTCCCTAAATGTCAGTTAATTATTTTTTAATTGGAATTAGGAATTAGGATTATGGTTTTAAATCTGTTTTGATTATCCTTTTCTGAAAAAGACTAGTTTATATTGAGATAAAACTAAATTATTTCCATATTGATTCAAGTAGACAGTATCTGTCATATATTTTATATGACCTCCTTAAGTTACTTAATTTTCAGTAGGAAATGTAAATTCATTCAGATAAGAAAGGTTGTTTTTTTTTTTTTAATGTTGATGCAAGTGTGTAGATTAAGTGGGAATCTTTTAAGAAAAGACATGTCTTAGTCATCCTTGTATCCTCAGTGAATTGTTCTGTGTGTTAACTTTGGTTGGAAAATACTGTGACGTCACCTCCATGCAGCATGCAGCCCCTACTACTCCTAGCACCACTCATCCTTTTAAAAACTTCTAATACACTGACTTTATTACTGAATTTACCGTTAAAGGAGCCTATGCTGATTACACTAGAAATTGTGTTCAAACTTATATTTTTTTTCTCTTTTTTGTTTCATTACATGAATTTCAGTATATTATTATTTCTTCTGATATTTATTCCTTTTCTCTCCCCAAAGTCTTCTTTCTTCTTCTACCCTTCTGTCATAACAGCAGGCTGCTTATGTTTGGGTAGTCGCTAATGCTTTAATGAAGAGAAAAATTTTTATGAAGGTAATTTGACAAAGGAAATTATCAAGTAGACATTTTCATTTAATCAGATATAAATTATATCAACAAAGCTATTCATATTTAACTCAAATGTGAAAAGAAAGTGTTGCTTAAATATGCCATCTCCAATTTTTCTAAACCCATTCTCTCTTGAATCTACTACAGTCAGGAATTTTCCCACTGTAGAGAAACAGAACTATTGTGGAGGTCATCTGTGATAGTGTTGTTACTATACAGCCAGTGGATATCTGTCAGCTCTCATCTCTCTTGATCTATAGGTCAGCAGCATCTGACACAGTAGGTCTCCCTCTTCTCTATGCTATGAAACGCTTTGTTCATTTAGCTTCTAGAATACTATTCTAGGATTCCCACTTTTTTTATTCTTTGCTGGTTTTCCCGCATCTCTGACCTCTCACCTTTTTGCTCTCCCATTTCTTTGTTCCCAGTAATATCAGAGTCTCACAGCTTAATTCCTAAAGCTCTTCTCTTTTTCTGTACTTAATCCTTAGGTGATCTCATTCGGCCTCTAGACTTTAAATAGCATTATATACCTGTGACTCCCAAATTGGTAACTCAAGCTTAAATTTCTTCACTGAGTTCTAAGCTGGTTTATTTAACTACTTATTTTGCATTCTCACTGGTACATTTAGTAGGCATTTTAAACTTTCTGTGTCTTGAAACAGCTCTGACCTTCCCCACACCTTGCTCTGCCTTTGCTCAGTCCCACCTTAGTTACTGGCAATTTAATTTTTGTAGTGAACAGAACAGAAACCTTGTAAAACATCCTTGATTCCTTTCACATTTCACATCTATTTTGACAGCAAATCCTATCAACACTAACCTTCAAAGTATTCAAGAATTCTCTTACCGTAACTCTGGACCAAGCCAGCATCATCTCAGATACTGTAGTAGTCTACTTGACTCTCACCTTGCCTCGGGGCTTGTGGTCCTCTCTCAACTTAGCAACCAGGGAGGGATATGTTCTTCAAAAAATATGTCACTCCTCTGCAAGTGATGGCTGCCTAGTCCAGAGTAAAACCTGTGAAGCCTTGCATGCTCTGCTGCTCCTGCCCACCAGCTCTTCTTTCCTTTTACTCACCACTTTGCTCTGCTGTGGTTTAGCACTACTGGCCTTACTCTTCCTTAAGCATGGAAGCTATACCCTAGGACTTCTGTGCTTGCTATTTATATAGTCTCAGTTTATCTCTCAGAAATTCACAGCCCCCTCCTGTGCTTCAGGTCTTTACTCAAAATCACCTTTTCAATGAGACATCTCCCTATCTAAACTTAACTCTCACCCAGCATTTCCTACCTCTCCATCCCTGCTTACATTTACTCAAGGGATGGGGAGTAAATAATGTAATATTAAGATATACAGTAATTAATACTTGCTGAAAGCTTACAATGTTTTCACCACTGTCTTGAATATTTATTTATTTCCCACAACTAACTACAAAATAGATATTAGTATTATTCCTGTTTTCAGATTAAAGTACTTAGGAGCAGATAGATTAAATAACTTGCTGTGGGGACCATAACTGCCTAAATTTAAGAATTTAGTAAAATATCATTCCATAAAAAACAAAACCAAGGGTCTGGGGTTGTGGCTCAGCAGTAGAATGCTCACCTAGCATGTGTGAGGCACTGGGTTCTATCCTCAGCACCACATATAAATAAATAAAATAAAGGTCTTGTGTCCACTTCCAACTTTAAAAAAAAAATGTAGAGAAATAAAACAAAATAAATGGGTATGATTAAAAATAACTTGAAACAGTAGAATAATAACCTTGACTGATGTAGAGAGCACTTTTTAAAGCACCGAAAAATTTTTTAAAAATCCCTTATAAGGGCAGGGTCTGGTTTGAGAACAGAAAGCCTACCAAAGTAGATTTCCCCAAAATCCACCACTCATACAGCCTTCAGACAGCTGTAACAATCTCGACCACATAAATTCTTTAAATATAACTACATATTCATCGGATTTCATAGCATTCATGTGGCTGTATGCTGTGGTATTATCTGTGTGTATGTGTACCCCATATTGAGGTGATGCTGCTCTACGACCTTTCTTCTACTTGTGGCTTTCTGTTTACTGTGGACACAGATTTGTATATCATCCAGTAACAGAATCTTGATCTAGTATTTTATTAATTTGGTTCAGGACAAATCAAAGGATTATCCTTTTCTGGGGGGAAAAATGCATCTTTTAGGCTTCTACCCCACATATGTGTGATACAAAAGTTTACACAGCACTCTCTACAGTGCTAAATGAAGTGACTTGAGTAATAACCAGTCTTTAAGAAAGGATCTTTCCCAAACTCTTAATTCTAGCGGTGTAGATAAGAGAAAAGAAACAGTTCTGCGTCCTGCAATAAAGCTGATCTCTCCAAAAATCCTGGAACAAACTGTTAAAAGAAATAAACTGAGCCAGGTCCTGAAATCATTGGAAAATATTTTTCCCAAATTGAGGAGGAAGCATACAAAATTGGTAACCAAGATTTTTTTTTTTTTTTTGGTCTAACATTTGAAATCTAAAAATACTATAATAAAAAATGTTCAAAAAATGAGTTAAACAGATACATTATTTGATTTGCTACCTGCTATAGAGTGATCAGAAGAAAAAAATAAATTAACGAAGCTTCTCCCACCACTTGGCACTGAGTCTAACACTACGAAACCACCCCTAAAAGGAAGTAAATTAAACTTGAGTCACTAAATTATTACAGAAATCCCAGACAAAAATGAGTGGCAGCATGTTGTCACATGCCTATAATCCCAGTGGCTCGGTAGGCTGGTAGGAGGATCATGAGTTCAAAGCCAGCCTCAACGAAAGCAAGAGGCTAAGCAAATCAGTGAGACCCTGTCTCAAAATAAAAATACAAAATAGAACTGGGGGCATGGCTCAGTGCTCAAGTGCCCCAGAATTCAATCTTCAATACCCAAAAAAAAAAAAAAAAACTACTGGATAGAAGAAAAAAATTAATGTGGGAAGAAATTTTTAAGTTTAAAATGTTTAGATATGAAGGCTTTACTTTCTTCTGTATAGCAAATAGCAAATACAGAGGTGAAAAATTGCCTATTGGTAGTAATGTCACCATAGCTACACACATACACACACACACACACACACACACACACTTGATTCTGACTAAAACAGACCCCCTTTGAAATTAAAAGCAACTTTCTGTTAACTACTTTTCTGCATCCTGTATTTCCTCATGCTGAGGACAGTTGCCAAGGGAATTAATACTTGACATATTCTTTGAGCACACCCTAACTAAATCTGTATATGTATATCACCTGGCTTTTATTTCTGTGAATTGACCAATTCCATGGAACTTGTAGAGAAGCGGTCGAACTGCTTCCCAGTTTCATCAAACTGCACAAAATTTCGTTTTCCTTTTTAGATCTTTGCCTATTCCTTCTGCAGGCAGGCAGCCAGCCAAATTTGGCCAGCCAGGACTCAGGCAGGTTCCCTGGCTGGGCTGCCAGTTTCCTGAGCACCTAGCTTCTGAAAAATAGTGAAAAAATACTTAGTTATTCACACTGTATTGTGACTTTCTAGAGCCCTCCCCTTCATAGTAGTATGCCTTTTGTACCACTACAGCATTTATAGACACAAGGACAAAATACTTTACTCTTTCAGACCAGTTGTCATGATGGGGAAAAGGCCTACTTTCTGCATTTTGTTATAGAAGCCAGGAACTCTTAGCAGACTGACATGACTGCTGAACATCATTTCTCATTCTTATTTCTGTAGTATTCATATTCACTTAGCTGGCAAACTGTTTTGAAAATAATATAGCATATATAAAATCATAAATATTTTAATGATACTTTAACACCTTTTTTTCCCAGTTATAAATTATTAAGCAGTAGCCTTGACTGTGGACTTCCTTATTATTTTTTACCAGTACTTCCCTCCAAACCACAATATTCTTCTATTTAAGGAGACTTAATATAATGCTAAAGGTGACACACATTCATTGAGCAAGATTTTTTTTTTAAAAAAAGAAAATATAATTTAAATTAGTTCAGACTTCTAAATTTTTACTTTGTTTACTTTTTTTTTTTTTTTTTTTTTTTTTTTTTTTTTGTAGTTGTAAATGGACAGAATGCCTTTATTTGTTTTTATGTGTTGCTGAGAATCAAAACCCAGTGCCTCACACATGGTAGGCAAGCGCTCTGCCAACTGAGCTACAGCCCCAACCCCACTTTGTTTACCTTTATACATCTCTTTTATTCAAAATGCCTTTTGCTAGAGCTCTATGTTGACATTGAAATCACATTGTTAAATAATAAACTTAGTAGTTAAGATTGAGATCAAACTGCTTATGGATTTTTTTTTCCCAAAATTAACCCTACTACTTGCCAATTCTTCCCAGTCTTAAAACTGACTGCCTTTTTAAGTTGAGGTGAATCTCATAGTTGGAAGAGACTTTAAGGGTCATGTACAATTCTGTACCAAAAGTTATTCAGTCCACTGATCATTTCAACACTCAGTCCTGCAGGATTGCTACCAAGGGTAAATCCATTCTGTACTTGAATACCTGTAAGAAACACGCTGCCTCCTAAAGTAATACATTCTATTTTTGGAGAAATCTATCTACTAGCAAGTAAGTTCTTAAATTACTAAGCCAATATATTTAAAAATCATTAGGAAGGGGCTGGGGATGTGGCTCAAGCAGTAGCGTGCTCGCCTGGCATACATGCTGCCTGGGTTCGATCCTCAGCACCACATACAAAAACAAAGATGTTGTGTCCGCCAAAAACTAAAAAATTAATATAAAAAATTCTAAAAAAAAAAAAATCATTAGGAAGATAACATATGCACATGGTAAAAGAAATTCTAACCAAAACAGGAAACTACAATAAAAGTGTGTCTCCTTTAACCCTTGACTGTGTCTTCCCCCCATCCCCTAACTATTTAACTATCAGAGGTAATCTCTATTAGCACTTCTTTTTTTTAATTTATTTATTTATTCTAACTTGTTACACATGAACAGAATGCATTTAAATTCATAGTACACATATAGAGCACAATTTTTCATGTCTCTCGTTGTACACAAAAGTAGTGTCACATACATGTACTTAGGATAATGATGTCCATCTCATTCCACCATCATTCCTACCCCCATGCTCTATTAGCACTTCTTAATCCTCCTCTTTATATTCATTCGTGTGAACGAATATACTGATGTATGTACACATATGCGCTTCTTTTAGTGGGAACATACCATGTATATATACGTAAATGTGGAATTATAGAGTTTACCTCTCTCTGTAGGTGCCACATTCATGAATTTGGGCATCTGCACATTGAAAATTAATTATTCCTGTGATGATTGCATCTATACTGTACATATACAGATTTTTTCTTTTCATTTTTCCCTAAACAGTGCAATATAACAATTTTTTATAGAACACATTGTATTAAGTTTGACAAATAATCTAGAGATGATTTATGAGAGGATGTGTATGTGTTATAGGAAACACTATACCATTTTATATAAGGGACTTCTTAAGCATCCTCAGATTTGGGTATCCTCAGATTTGGGTATCCTTCAGGGGAAAGTTCATGGAACCAATCCCCAATAGATAATAAAGAGACAACTGAATGAACATCTCTACAGTATGTCTAACATAGACATGGTTTTGAGTATGAGAACAAACGTTACACATTTTTTTTGTTTAATGTAACTTAAGATCTTTGCATTTCAGCATGTACAAATCTCTTTCATTTTTTTTTTCTTTTAAAAAAATTAGTCATTTTAAGAGCTTTATTGAGATACAGTTAACGTACTATGTACAGTGCACTCATACAGAGTTCAAGTCAGTGGTTTTTAGTACATTCAGTTATAAGTGCATCATCACCACAGCCAATAATAAATAAAACACTTCCATCACCTCAAAAAGAAGCCCCATACCCTGTCAGCTTTCACCACTCTCAGCCCAGGCCACCACAAAAATACTTCCTGTCTCTCTAGCTTTCTGTATTCTGCTCATTTCATATAAGTAGATACATATACTATGTGGTCTTTTGTGACTAGATGTTTTCACTTAAGGTCATCCGTTTTGTAGCAAGTATTAGTACTTCATTCCTGTCAGATAAGATACACACATACTGCATTTTGTTTATTTATCACTTGATGGACATTTTGGTATTTTTTTTTTTTTACCTTTTGGCTATTACAAATAATTTTGCTATAAACCTTTCTGTACAAGTTTTTGTGTTTATGTGTTTCTCTTCTGCATATACCTATGAGCAGAATGGCTGAGTCATGTGATAATCTTATATTAACTGCTGGAATGGCCAGGTTGTTTTCCACAGAGATTGCCCAATTTTGCATTCCCACTAGCAGATTTGCTCTCTCCACATCCTCACCAACACTTCCTGTTATCAGATTTTGTGATTCTTGTCCTCCTAGTGCCTATGGAGTATTTCATTGTGGTTCTGATTTACATTTCCCTAATGGCTAATGGTCTTGAGTATCATTGTCATGTGCTTATTGGCTGTTTGTGTTTTTTCTTTGAAGAAATGTCTATTTATATCCTTTGCCTCTTTTTATTTGGGTGATCTGGAGTTTTATTATTAAGTTGTATTAGTTGTTTGTATATTCTAGAAGTAAACTCCTTGTGTGATTTGCAATTATTGTCCCATTCTGAGTTGTCTTTTCACACTCTTAATGATGCCCTTTAAGCCCGAAAGTCTTTTATTTTGCTGAAGTCCCATTTGTATACTTTTGTTGGTCATGCTTTTTGTGTCTTAATCTATGGTGTCTCCTTAAGAATTACAACTTTAGCTCTTATGTTTTCTTCTTTCATCTATTTTGAGTGAATTTCTGTATAATGGCATGAGCTAAGAACGAACTATTTGTTGAAAAGGCTTTTCTTTCCTCTTTGAATGATCTTGGAACCCCTGAAGATGATCAGTTGACTGTAAACACATGGGTTTATTTTTGGACTCAATATTTTCCATTGATCTGTATGTTCCTCATTCTGGTACTACAGTCTTAATTACCCTTGCTTTATAGTAAATTTTGAAATTTGGATGTGATTTCTTCTACTTCATTCTTTTTCAAGACGGATTTGGCTATTTGTAATCATTTGTAATTACATATAAATTTTAGAAGACGTTACAACTTTTAAATGAGGTTCTAGTAGGGATTACTTTTAAAATATTTTTCTATATATTTGCTATGTTTTAAATGCACAGAAAACTAAAGGCTATATAATGAAAAGGTTCCCTCACCAGAGATAAGCAGTGGCTGGTCACAATCCATTCATTATGTGTTTGTCTAGAAATTGAAATTATCAAGTGGAAATTGAAATTATCAAGTGTCTGAGTATTTCATTCTAATGAAATAGTGTTTTACTTTCTGTGTTTTGTTTTTGTCTTCATGTTTTTAAGAGAATTGTAGATCAACAAGTTCAGCTCTGAGTTTTTAGAAATGACTGCAATAGTATTATACCATGATATCTAACCAGTTTTTTCTTAATGATCCTTAAGATAGTTGCTAATCTAGCTTTTACGAATAGTACTGTAATAAAAATCCTCATGTATATACATTTGTGCCCATATCCAAGTATGTCAGCAGAACAGTTTACTGTGCCCAAGCATATGTACATTTTTAATTTTGATAGATTTATCATTTAGGCTTCGTTATAATGCAGTAACAAATTGTATCCTAAAAACACCAAAGGCTTATTTCTAGTTCACACATCTTGTCCATTACAGATTAGATAGTGGGCTCTATTCTGCATTTATCCTTACCCAAGGATCCAGGTTAAGGGAATATCTATCTGTGCTTCCATGACAAAGGAGATCTAGCAGATCAGCAGTGCTTCCCTAGGCTTCTGTCTCGACATGTTATTCTTTGGATAAAACAAGGCCCATAGCCACACCTAATTCAGAGGCAGTGCGAGATGTAATTCTGCCACATACCTAGGAGAAGAATAACCAGGAATATTTAGTGAAGGATGCCAGTGACTGCCACAATAAGTGTTGCCAGATTCAATTTGAGGCTCTCTCTATAAAACGTCGTACCAATTTATATTCCCATAAACAGATGATTGAAAAAATACAGCTCTGTCAGTCAACTAGGTAAAAATGTGCTTTTTTTAAAATTTAAATATGAGGTTGAACATTGTTTCATGTTTTCTTTCTTAAACTAGTTGTATTTCTTATATTGTAAACTTGCCTGGTTTTGTAGGATGTTTACTCCATTTTCCTAATTTGTAATTACTTTTAACTTGGTCAATAAAATTTTTTGTTTTATACATTTTTTACTTTTGTATATTCAAACTTATTGGTCTTTTTTCCTTATGGCTTCTGGGTTTTGTGTCTTATTTAGAAAACGTCTTCCTATTCCTAGATTTGGAAAAAAAGAATAGAAACCTTGTGCTATATTTTCATTTTAGTTATAATATTGCTCCTTGGACTGCATTCAACTGGTCTATGGCATCCCATCACAAACTTGAAAGTAGCTTACCATTATCCCCTTTTAAAATATAAATCTATAAGTGTTCAGAATTTCTAAAGATATTTTAGAACAGTGTATCTTATCTTAATGCTATAAGATTATATGCAAAGTCGTAATTATGTACAAATAAATACAAACAAATTATTATCTAGTTTTGTTTAAAGGACCAATGCTTGTCTAACTTATTTATACATATAAATATTTATGCATGTAAATATATATAAATAATTTAAATGTATTTAGAGATTAAGCATCATTTCTCAGTTCTGTACATAGTTCATACATCTCTTCCCCAATTATATGCCCAGTTGTAGCACTGTTGCAGTACCTAATTTCAACTTACTCTTAAAAATGGAAAAATAGATGCAAACAGAATGCTATTTAAAAGAGTAATTGCCCATCTTTGAATCTTTTGTGATTCAGTCATCAGATAAATGACTAGTAATACAGTAGTTTATAAAACAGATATGATCCCTGCTGTCAACAAAATTATACTGTAGAAAAATATGGATTTTAGAGGCTGACATTATACTTCCTTAAGTGTGATAACTTAGGCACGCCTGAAGCATATTCCTGAGTTAGGCATATAAAATCATGATAGACAAAAACCTAAAAGTACTAGAAATAAGTATTGATATGTTTTTCAATGGCAGAGTTTTCTTATTTCCTTTTTAAATAAGCCTGAAATCTTTGTGTACATCAGTTCCTGATACACTGTACGGTAGCATAGGTATTTCTTTAATAAGCATATTCTATTCTCTTGTGTTTTTATTTATGAGCTTCTGGAGAAATTAGGCATTACTTATACTATAAAGTGCCTAAAATTATTAACACTAACATTAACATCATCTGGAACTTTCAGTGTGTTCTTCTAGTTTTAAATAAAATGAGTAAACTTGTCTCCATTGTTCGTTAGAAGCTGACAAAAGTGGGGTCAAGACAAAGCTTTTTATATAAAACATCTGTAATACCTCAAGGAGTGGTTTAGGAGCCCTGGTACTTAAATTCAGGAAAATTCAGTTATCAACCACAAGAGGGTGCTGCATGCTTTAATTACTTATATCCATTAATTTTGACTAAAAATATTTAAAGGTACTGAATATGTTTTCTCTATCTATAATTCCTCATTTTCATCTATTTAGGAAGGTAAAAGTTTAGAAAACTAAATAAAGAAATATATTATTGAGATATTAAATACACCACTAGGACTAGCGTATAAAGAAGCCACTGATATGCAATGTCATCAACCTAAAAGTATTGCCATATTTTACAGTGTATTAGTAAATCAAGTGAAAAAAAAATTAAGCTAAACTTTAAGGAGGCTTTAAATATCAAGGGTTTTTTTCAACAATATTTCTATTTACTACCCATTAAAAGTCAAAATGTTAAGCCAGGCATGATGGTATATGCCTGTAACCCCAGCTACTCAAAAAAGAGACTTGATGCCAGCCTGGGCAACATAGTGACACTCCATCACCAAGAAGAAAAAGAAACAGCAGATCATTATCACTATTTTATATTTAATAGACATTTAGTACCTGTAGCTTTCAAGGTAATAACGTATAAGGTGTTGAAATAGTTTGTTTCCATAACTTTATCTTTGTTCACACTTCATTCGTGGTATTAATTAATAATTAATTAATTAATTTGAATTATTAATTTCTTTTGAATGAGTATTCAAAAATAATGTAAGCCTCATTACTATTCAGATTATATTGAATTCCAGAATAGTGGAAACTTAATGTATTTTAAGGTATACTATTTTATAGACATATTGATGTATATTCAATATACAAGGTATATTATTTATATGTAATTACATTATATGTATTATAAAATATAAATAGATACAGAGAGAGCTTCAGTACAGCTTTTAAAATACATTGATAACTGTTTAAACCTTTTTCTGCTAACTTCTTGCTATGGTACAGAAAGCTTTTGCTGATAACACAGGCTACCCAGCCTGTGTCATCTTTATTTTTACTTATATAATATATATTCAGAGTAGACAACATTGACATTTTGTTCATGATAATTTATGAACAACAGAAATTTATTATTCACAGTTGTGGAGGCTGGGAAGTTCAAGATCAAGGTACAAGCAGACTCAGTGTCTAGTGAGGTCCCATTACTCATAGATGCCTTCTGTGTGAAGTCCCTTTACTCATAGATGCCTTTGGTGTATCCTCACATGGTGGAATGGGAAGAGCAAGCACCATCTTGGATGTGGGCGCTAACCCCATTCATGAGAGTACAGCCCTGGTGACCTAATCACTTCCCAAAGGCACTTCATAATAGCACCATCGGGGGATTATGTTTCTACATGTGAATTTGGGAAGAATACAAACATTCTGACCACAGCAATTATATAGCGTATTGATTTATAGGATGCTTATGAAGCCGGGAACTTACTGAAATTACACGTCTAATCATCATACTTGTAAATGTTTACAACAGAGCCAAGTAATATTTCTGTATTATATAGTTCTTTGATACAGCTTTCTGGGTTTTTATCACTCATAGTTACCATCTCTTAGATCTTATCTTCCTTCTTGGTTTATGCCTTCAGTTTGCTAGAACATCTCTAATATCTAATAAAAGACTTAGAATAAGTTACTTTTAAGTCCTAAATGTCTGAAAGTGCCCTCATATTTCTAGCTTGGTGTAGAATTCTTGGATGAAAATTTTTTCCACAGAACGTGCCACCAACTGCCCCTGTCAAGAGGAAATCTTATGTCAATGTGATTCTTGTGCCTTTGTAACCTATTTCTTTTCTTTCTGGAAATACTTAAGATCTTCCTTTTGTCCTAGTAGTCTGAAACTCTGCCATGTTATGTTTAAGCTTAAGTCTCAGTCTCTCTCTCTCTCTCTCTCTCTCTCTCTCTCTCTTTTTTTTAAATCATCTCATCCCACATTCTGTGGACTCCTCCTGTTCAAAAGCTAACACCTCTCCCTTCAGCCCTGGAAAATTCTTTTATGGTCCTCATTAGTTTCCATGCTTTCTCTTTATAGAACCTTGCTTCTTCAGCAGTTTAAATTCCTGAACCAACTTTCTATTTATTTCTTATTCTCATATCCTCAATATAGTGTACCTTTGTCCACTTTACATTTTAGGAAATTCCCTTAGTATTTATTCCAGCCCATGTATGAAATTTTCATTTCAGCATTAATGTTTTTAAATTTTCATAACAGTTGTTTTATGGGTATAATATTATTTCTCATCTCTTAATGACAGTAATTAGAATTTAAGTTCTCATCCCTCTCCTCAGTTATCTCCACTTAATCTGGTTTAGTTTTTCTCACTGTTCATTCAGTTCTTTCACGCGTCCTCAAATGTGTTGTGATACTTGGCAGATGGTTCATATTTAAGAGGGAAGTGTCATGAAGGCTGGCTGAGAGCCCTGTATATGAAAGTGAGACTCAGCACTTGACAGACTGCTTAGTACTGAATAGGTAAGTTTCTGCAGGGCAGGTTTGCTCACTGCTCTTTGTAGCAGCCCACTTGTCCACAAGACTGTATGTTTCTCTGTTCTTCTTCATTAGTCTATGTCATTTCATCTGCTTTTAGTGTTCTAGAAACTTGTTGAAATCTGTTGTCCATTAACTGCCTTCTTCCTGTTCTTTATTGTTGGATTATACCAGTTTTATTCCTCTTGTCATTTTCATGGGCTTTCAGGAAACAGAAAATTCTTGAAGTACAGTGTGCAGTCAACCATCTTTAAAGTCATGGCTAATATAATTCCATCTTTATAGCTTAGCTTTTTAAGTTAGTATTAATCTATGTAAATAAAAGGGATGGAGAAAATTTTCCCTCACTGAAGTTCCACAACAAATTTTTCTCATGTGTAATTAGTAGATGTTCATCAGCCTGGTTCATCATGATATGTGGTTAGAATTATTTCATTTAAAACAGTTTCTTTATGTGCAAAAAAAAAAAAAAAAAAGGAAGCCCTGAGAAGTAATTTTCTCAAGTCTCTATTCACAGTCATTTTCCATAACAGTGATGAAAATTTCTAACCTCCCTCAGTAACTGTAGCTCTCTACAGTTGCTCTCTACAGCCCCCAAACATCTACTTCTTTTGTACCCTGGAAGTATAATTGTGTTTCTCTCTGGTCTTTTGGTGGAGGCTGATTAGAACAGAAGTGTCTTTACTATAATTATCCTTCTTCAGAATAAAGCTGACAATACTGTTTCATAACGTACAGGGATTGGGTAATATTTTGTACAACAGAGATTAAAATTGCAGAAATCACAGCTAAAGAAGAAAGTTTAGCTGAATTTTCATAATTTTTTTAGAAATTCACATTAACCTCCTTTTCTTCTCTGTAGTTTATCTTCCTCAGATTCCTATCTAAAAACCCCAACCTATAAGTGAAAAGTAATTAGAGGCATAAAGAATTGCTAAGAAATTGCCCTTTTATACTGTGTTCATATCACACTTAGCTTGTTTATAACTAAGAGACATACTTAAGAGATCCTAAACCAAGTATGTCATTTATAAGTAATACAGTCTTTGTAACTAAAATTTTTTTAAAACTGGAAAGAAGTACCTCTTAAATAATTTTAAGACACTAGAGTTGCAATATTTTACTTTAGAACCTCAGACTTATCATAGCCAAATCTTTAGCCATTGCAAAAACTTCTCTCTTTATGAATTACCAAGGATGCAGTATTTTCTGTTTCAGAAATGTTCTGAAAAATTTGCTGTTTAATTTCAAAACCATTTCCTTCACAGCTATACCTGTAGCAACTGTGGCTCTGTGTTAGTCTTCCATTGATAAGACAAAATACTTGAGAAAAACAAGTTGCAGGGGGGAAATTTTATTTTGGCTCACAGTTTCAGAGGTTTCAGTCCATGGTGGTTGGTTGGTTCCATTGGCTTGTGGTGAGGCAAAACATCATGGCAGGAATGGCAGAGCAACGCTGCTCAGTTAGTGTGGTCATAAAGCAGAGCTGGGGTTGTGGCTCAGCGTTAGAGAGCTTGCCTAGTACATGCGCGCCCTGGGTTCAGTCCTCGGCACCACATAAAAATAAATAAATAAATAAAGGTATTGTGTCCAGCTACAACTAATAAATAAATAAATATTTTAAAAAAAGAAAAAGAAAAGAAAGCAGAGCATGAGAGGGGAAAGAGCTGGGGAAAATATATAGTCCCCAAGGTCACAACCCTTCATCTAAGTCTCACCTCCTGCTGTCTCCACCTCTTCCTATAGTCC
Source organism: Marmota marmota marmota (assembly GCF_001458135.2). Taxonomy (NCBI): domain Eukaryota; kingdom Metazoa; phylum Chordata; class Mammalia; order Rodentia; family Sciuridae; genus Marmota; species Marmota marmota. The sequence continues at coordinate 64,004,920 of NW_025999842.1, forward strand.
ATTCAGCCATGCTGAATTGATCCTTTCATGAGGTTAATGACTCCTAAAAGCCCCATATCTGAACATTATTGCATTAGGGACCTTACCTTCAACACATGAGTCTTTGCTGGACATTCCAGATCCAAATCATAACAGGCCACTTCAATTTTAAATCTTTAAATCAGATTTTTGCCCACTGTTAAAAGTTAATATTGGCCTTCTCTGTAGCTCAACCTGGTTTACTTCCTATTAAGATAGAAACATTAAAAATACCAGATTGGGAATTATGAGAGGAGCTGTGACTAAAAGAATCCTGGAATTTATGCTTTATGATGCACTATTGGAAAATAAATTAGAATATCTTTTTTGATTTTCCATTTAGAATGAGAATCATGTATTAGCATTTTTTCCCTTTTAGCATTAAGAACCTCGTAGTCTCATAAAGCATTTTATCCTAAAGTCAGATTTATTTTCTAAAAGAGGTATTTCTGAAGTGAATAGACTAACTTTATTTCAGTTTATTTTTGCCTGATTTATCTATATTAAGCATACCCAGCTACTCAGGAGGCTGAGGCAGGAGGATCTCAAGTTCAAGGCAGCCTTAGCAATTATCAAGACCCTGTCCAAAATAAAAAATTTTTAAAAGGACTGAGGATGTAGTTCAGTGGTAGAGCACTCGCCTAGTATGCATGAACTCTCCTGGGTTCAATCCCCGGTAGCACAAAGGGAAAAAAAATCTCTAGCTGCATTCAAGATTTTTTCTCTGTCTTTGGTTTTAGGTAGTTTGACTAGGATGTGACATAAGTATTTTCTCTAGTTTTAATATTATTTGGCTCTCTGGGCCTCTTGGATCTATAATTCATTGTTTCATTAACTTTTTTTTTTGTTTTTTGTGTGTGTGTGTGTGTGTGTGTGGTGCTGGGGATTGAACCCAATGCCTTGAGCTTGCAAGGCAAGCACCCTACCAACTTAGCTATATCCCCAGCCCTCAAATTTTATTGATTGATTGATTGATTGATTGATTGATTTTAGGTGTAGGTGAACACAATGTCTTTATTTATTTATTTTTATTTGGTGCTGAGGATAGAACCCAGTGCCTCACACGTGCGAGGCAGGTGCTCTACCACTGAGCTACAGCCCCAAGACAGAAATATTTTTTCTGTCTTGTTTTTCTTTTCTTCCTTGCCAATTACACACATGCTTTTCATGTTGTCCTACAACTCCTGAATTCTTTGTTCTTTTCCACTTTTTTCTTTGTGTTGAATATAGGTCATTTCTGTCTTCACATTCACATTCTATCACCACAGAACTGGTGTGCCTAGTGCTGATAAGCCTGTTAAAGGAATTCTTATATCTGCTACTGTATTTTTTATTTCTAGCATTTGATTCATTTGCAGTTTCTACCATCTCAAATTGTGCTTCTTTGTCTGCACATTGTCCACCTTTTAAGTTCAACCCTTTAGCCTATTAGGGACTTCCAGCATCTGGCCCACCTTGATAATGGTTCTGTTGGTTGCATTATTTCTGGATAATGAGTTGGGCTTTTCTCGTGCTTTTATGTGTATCTTATAAATTTTTGTCAAATATCAAATGTTGTGTGGAAATAAATAGAAGGGAATCATATTATCACCCAGAAGTGGGGACACTTCTTTTTCTTAGGTTATTGGACTTTGGCTTTTGTCCTTACCTTCAGTGCACCACAGTCCTCAGACCTCCAACAGTTGGCTACTCTCACTTTGTGCCTGTGAGAGGGTGCTTGAAGTACAAGGTTCTTACTTTAATCCTTTTATTTTATACCTTTTTGTGCATTGATGTGGTCTTCATTTTATTCAGAATCTTTTTAATAAGATCAGCAAGGCACTATGTGGTCTGGTACAGGGTCAAATAGTAAATTATTTAGGATTTTGCAGGCCACATAGTTTCTGTCAGAACAACTCAAGTGCTATTATAACAGGAAAAACCCATAACCATTAAGTAAACAAATGAGTAAGGCTGATTCCAACAAAACTTTCTTCACAAAACAGGCCAGATTTGTCCTGTATAATTCACTGACCACTTATGCAGTCTTGTTCTTACCCTCCTCCCAGCCTCTCCTGCCCCAGCCTCTCCTGCCCCAGCCTCTCCTGCCATTGTAGTGTGCACCCCACCATGGCAGAGGCTTTTGCCTCATTTCCCAAATGGCCAACGATGGCATCTGACACATAATGGGCTGTCAGTTTATTAAGAATGGATGAGTGAACTATATTTGGAATGTTTTCATATAAATAGCATGTAACTGAATTTTTAAAATATGGTGTGCTGATCTCTTGTGATTCAACCAATACTTCTAAGTGGGCTGCTTTTTGTTGTGATTACTAATAAAATTGGAACTGCTTCTGTCAGCTTTTTGGTTTTGTTTTCTATTTTTTTCCTTTAAACCTGCTTACTTGCCCTTTAGGCTTAATCACATTTTCTCTCTTTCTCTTTGTTCTGTCACTGAATTTAGAAACTAAACAAAACTAAACATTCTTATTACTGTTTAGAAACTACATTTTAATATAGAAGCTGTATATTTAATTTAGAAACTAACATGTGTATTTGTCTTAGCAGCATTTGAGGATACTCTGAACAGTTGGAAGACCTTAGCATACTTTCTAATTTTTCATACTTCCAATTTCTTGTTACTCTTTTCTAAGATTTTAGTTTCACTTTCCCTTAGACCATCTCAGTCATTCCCCACATCCACCATGGTTTTTTCCTCTTTCATAGATTTACTCAGGTATCTTACCTTCATCCCTTTGTATTTCATCATCATCTTAACAAAAAAGCATTTTTAGTAGTTATTTCAACAGGCATCTATCATTGATGAAATCACCCAGACTTTGAAAATGTCTTAATCATCTGTATTCTTAGATGAGCAAATTATTCCATTATTTTCTGGAATTTGTTATTTTCTTCTATTTGGGAACATTTTCAGCTAGTATCTCTTCACATCTTGCCTCTTTGTTTTCTTCTGGTATTCCTTTTTAGATGTACAGTCATGGGTCACTTAATGATGGTGATAGGTTCTGAAAATATATCATTAGCTGATTTTTCTCATCCTGCAAACATCCTAAAATGTATTTAGACAAACCTCAATGCTATTACCTCCTACATACCTGAACTGTGTGATGCAGCCTGTAACTCCTAAGCTGCAAACCTGTACTGAAAACTGTAGGTAATTGTAAAACACTGGTAGTTATCTGTGTATCTAAATCTGTCTAAGCATAGAAAAGACACAGTAAAAGTGTTAGGCAGTGGGAATTTTAGAGTTCCATTATAATGTTTTGGGTCTGCTTTTGTGTATGCAGGCTGTCATTGACCCAAATGTCAATATATAGTATATGACTGTATGTGAGATCCTTTAACTCCTCCTTCATGTTTTCTAGTGCTATATGTACATTCTGGGTAAAATTCTTAGATCGATCTTATAGGTCACCAACTGTGTCTTTGACTATTAATCTTCTATTTAATCTTTTTTACTTTTTTCATTTCAAAGGACTTTATTTCTAGAGATTTAAGGTATTTTTTCACATCTGCCTATTTCCTCAAGATAGAATCATCCCAAGCTGCTATCTCATAAAAATAGGTCAAGTACCTTTATTTCCAATCCAGTATATACTAAAGGATGAAAGGATGAGGGTTCAGTTGTCCAGAGATGGATCAAAAAGACATACCCCTGTTTTCAAGGCTTAATAAGGTTTCTCAGGGAGTTCATGGTTCAAGATTGATTGCTTATTTTGTTTCTTTTAAAAATCTTGGGAACTGGGGATGTAGCTCAGTGGTAGAGTGCTTATCTAGTATGCGTGAAGCTCTGGGTTCAATACCAAGTACTACAAACTGTGTGTGTGTGTGTATAAAATATTTTCACAAAATATGGTCTGAGTGTAAGAAAATAAAAAGCAATTTCTGTAAATGGTATTATTTTTACGTTTCAATTTGAATACTTTAATGTTAACACTCAGGCGGCTTGTAATCAGTCTTCCTGTTTTACTTTTTGCATACACCAACATGTATTCACCCTATTCCCACACTCCCTTCTAAAATATATATATAATTTTAATGTTAGAATATCTCATGCAAAAAATAAATATGTTACTCTGGAGTAAAAGGGCTTATCCTTTCCAAATGTCAGATGTGAATTAGATAACAATAAGTAGGTTAACTAGACTAGAATCTTTAGAAAAGTAATAGGCTAAAATCACTGTCTTCGGCCATAAAGTGGATTTAATCCAAATCCTAAAATTTTTTTAAATAAAGTGACATTTGTTTAAATAATTAAAACAATTATTTTTGGAATTTTAAATGTTTAATCTCAAAATATTTTGTTTTAATGTAGTTTTGGGATTCTTGACAGTTCCTGTTTGGCACAGAAATATTCATTTGTTTTCTTTTCCCAAGTCTGCTTAAAGGTTAACTGACTGAAGTAGGCGGGTCCTCATGTTTACTAATATGTATTGCAGCTCTGTTGGTACACCAGAAGGCCAGAATGGAACGACTTCAAAGAGAACTTGAGATTCAAAAGAAAAAGCTGGATAAACTAAAATCTGAGGTCAATGAAATGGAAAATAATCTAACTCGAAGGCGCCTGAAAAGATCAAATTCCATATCCCAAATACCTTCGGTAAGTCATATGTAACTGTGGTGACCTCTGTGCTTGAACCTGAGAATAGGCTGTATGCCGTAATGTCAAAAGACTTGATGTAGTTTTCTACAAATGTTCTTAAATTCATACTTGTTTTTCTGTCCTTACCTTCCCCTGACAAAAACTCCATTCTTTCTTAACTAATAACATGAGATTTCAATGCAAATCTTTCTGACATGGAATTATTTTTCAGCTTGAAGAAATGCAGCAGTTGAGAAGTTGTAATAGACAACTCCAGATTGACATTGACTGCTTAACCAAAGAAATTGATCTTTTTCAAGCCCGAGGTAAAGTTCAGTGCATACTCAGCTGAAATTCATTGAATTAATCTGCCAACTCTTTTCCTGTGGCTGAGAACGAACTCATCAGTCATAATTTTACTACCTCAGTTTGGAGCCAGATGATAATGCTAAAGAAACATTAGATTTTTATTGCCTCTTTTGCCCCCCAAAATAAGTACATACTTGGTTCAGAAGTCACTTGATACACTTTATATACTTCAAATCCACTTTCGGTCAGATGTATTGCTTTTGTGTGTGTAGAATCTTTTGTGATGTTTATTAATTAACAGATGTATCCATATAAATGTTTCGTTTTTGTCCTTTCAAGAATTATGCATTCCCATCTCAATGGCACTGCCTTAATTGAAAAAAATAGAGAAGATGATGAAAGTAAGATTATACATTTGTAGGTCAATGGTAGCTTTTTATATTTGAACTATTAATAGCAGTTATTAGCAGTAATAATTAGCTATTAATAGCTATAATTTCTTATTGTAGTAAAAAAATGTTTATGACTTAATTCATTTCCATAGAAAACTAAAGCAAAATTTTATCACTTAAAACTAATCCTGAAATTGGGGAAATAATAGAAATATATAAAATAGAAAAAAATAGGGAAAGGAAGGAAATTAATAAAAAAGAAATCCTCAGTCTTACTTTGGAGTGTCTTCCAACATTCATTAAACTGAAAGATGATTGATTTTACTTAAATTTAAAAAAATATATATTGGTAAGCTGTTTATCTTGAAACATTCATAGAAAAATGCCGCAGTTTAAACTTTGAAGAAAAGAAATGTTCATGTAGTAAAAAATTTGAACCATTATATCACATTAGCACAAGATTTGTATACTTACTTGGGGCCAGGCTCTTTAGTTGTTCAAGTCCATGCTTGATAATTTAAAGTTACTTTTTAAATTTTATGTTATTTTCATTTGTAACATAGAACAGGGGTCGCTTCTAATTCTTTCTTACCATCTTTAGTTTGACTTCTTCCCCAATTTAACACTTACCTCGGTGTATGAATGTTATATTATACCTATATTTTGAAATATGTTTTTGAAATCTTACATATAATTTGAGATAGAGATGAAGATAATGAAAAGCATTTCTTTGGTTTTATACTGTAGCATTTTTAGAAAGAAATGCTTGCTTTAAAAAATAAAATAAGTATTTTTGGACTATAAACATTGATATATTTACTTTTTATATATTTCAGGACCACATTTTAACCCCAGCGCTATTCATAACTTTTATGACAATATTGGATTTGTAGGTCCTGTGCCACCAAAACCCAAAGGTTAGTGTATCCATTAAGTGTGAAAACTGTTAATTTTGAAAAGCAAGATCTTAGAAACTTTTTATTTTTAACAACCTTCCACTCTAGAAGTACTTCAAACTTTGGCATTCTTGGGTGGATTTATTAGGAAGATGTTTGTTTATTTTCATTTATATGCTGGGGGCTGGGGAGGATGCAAAGGTATAATGTATTTAGCTTCTTAAAAGTAATAGATGTGGGCTGAGGTTGTGGCTCCTGTTGTAACAAGAGCGCTTGCCTGGCATGAGTAAGGCACTGGGTTTGATTCTTAGCACTGCATATAAATAAAGGTCCATCAACAACTAAAAAAAAATAATAAAAAAGTAAAAAAAAAATAGCAGTACATGTGACCTTAGAGATTACTTTGTATTCCCAAAATAGCAAGTCTTGGTTTTAAAATAAATTATCAAGGGCAAAAATTTGTATTCATTCAATTTAGATAAATGATGACACTTTTAGGGAAGTTTATTTTTTCATAGTGTCCTATTTTATTTAATATTGATATGACTTTACGTAATCAAAATATCCTGAATTCCAGATGAATGGTTTTCAGAAAATGTTACCTGGTGTCATTTTACATCATTGATAGTCACAGAATATATGCATACCAAATTGACAATTGTCAAAATATGTCTGTATGTTTTGATCCAGGCATTAAAATAGTAAAGAAATGAAATCAAATGCATAATTCACACTATTGAAGGTAAATATGTAAACATATACATACAGGTTCTATAACATTACAGTCATGGTGTATAATTTACTTTAATATGAAAGTTAAAATATTAAAATTATATTAATGAATATACAGTATTTTTAAAAGCAAACTTTGACTATAAGAACACAAAATGACAGGATGAGGGTGCTGAAAGTATAGTATAGTATTTTGTATGCAACTGAAGTTATCATCAACTTAAAATAGAAATGTATAGTTAAAATATTTTATGCAAGTGTCAAGCTAATGGCAAAGAAGAACCCTCATATAGATAGATAAAAAGAAAAGCAAAGTACTCACTATTAAAAAATCATAAAAGGAAGATAGCAAAAGAGAAAAAGAGGAGCAAAAAGCTGCCAAATGAACTAGAAACAACAAAATGGTAATAAGTCTTCACTTAGCAATTATTGCCTTAAATGTGGAATAAAAGAAATTTTAAAAACAGGATCCAACAATGTGCTATCTATAAGAGACTTGTTTTATATTTAAAGGCATACATAGGCTGAAAGTGAAGGGATGGGAAAAGATTTTTCATGTAAATGGTAACCAAAAGAAATCATGAGTGGTTGTATCAGAAAAAAATAGATTTTTAAGTCTAAATGTGTCTCTAAACACAAAGAAATCTTAATACATATAATTTTTACGTATAAATGATAAAGGATCAGTTCAAAAGGAAGGCACAAAACAATATAGAACTGCCTACCCAATAGCAAAAGAATATACATTTATCTCAAGGTCCCATGGAACATTCTCCAGGGTAGATCAACATGTTAGTTTACAAACTAAGTCAAATTTAAGAAGACCAGAATCATTCCAATTATCTTTTTCAACCACAGTGGAATGAAACTAGAAATCATTAACAATAATACCAGAAAATTCGTGTAAATGTGAACAACACACTTTTGAACATCCATTGGATCTTTGAGGAAATGAAAAGGGAATTTAAGTAGTATCTTGAGAAAAACAAAAACAACATATCAAAACCTATGAGATCAAACAAAAATAATACAAAGAGGTAAGTTCAAAAAAAAAGAAGAAAGGTCACAAATAAACAATCTAACTTTATACTCAAGGAACTAGAGGAACAACAAACTAAACCCCAAGTTAGTAGAAGGAAGGGAATAATAGAGTAGCACAAAAATAAATCAGAGAATTTTAAAACAATATAAAAATTAAGAAGTAAACATTTTTTGAAAAAATAAAGTTGACAAACTCATAGCTAGAGAGATTAAGAAAAACAGAAGATTCAAAATCAGAACTGAGAAGCCTCAAACATAAAAGGATTATAAGGGTCTACTGTGTGTGTGTGTGTGTGTGTGTGTGTGTGTATTTACACCAACAAACTCAATAACCTATAAATGGGTAAATCCCTAGAAATATATAACCTACCAAAACTGAAGAAGTAGTAGCCTGAACACAGTAACAAATAAGTAACTGTAATACAATATCTCCCAATAACAACAACAACAAAAGCTCCAGACCAGATATCTATAGATATATTCATAAGTGATATACCTGCTGAACCATGAATGCATAAAAGCTTCATTTAAAAAAAAAAATTTTATAGTACTGAGACTCATGTATGCTAGGCAATGCTCTTTTACTGAGCTACAATCCCCATCCTCATTAAAATAATGGCAAACCAAATTTAGTAACACACTAAAAGGATCATATTCCATGATTGAGATTGATCCCTAAGATGGAAGAATGAATGATTCATCCTACAGAAATCAGTGTGATACAACACATAGAAAGTAAAAGCTGTTGTGGTCAACTGAATAGATGCATAAAAATTATTTGACCAAGTTCAACATCCATTGATGATTAAAACTCTTAACAAAATAGATGTAGAAGGAACTTAACATACTAAAGGCCATGTCTGAAAAACACAGATAACATCATAGTCAGTGGGAGAAAATGGAAAGATTTCCGCTACGAGAGCTAGTGCAAAGCAGGGATGCCTACTGTGTCCTCTCCTTTTCAACACAGTGTAAAGTCCTAACGAGAGCAATTAGAGAATAAAAATGAACAATAGATTTCCAAATCAAAAAAGAGAAAGTTAAATTCTGTTTGCAGAAGACAGGATTGTATGGTGGTCACCCCTTATCTGCATTTGCTTTCATATTGGTTACCTACAGTCAACCATGTTCTGAAAAGCAGTAAGTTTTAAATAACTTTTGTTGCAATATATTAGTATAATTATTCTATTATCAGTTATTGTTAATCTCTCATGATGCCTAATTTATAAATATAGGTATAGGAATAAATATGGTATATATAGAATTCAGTGTGATCCATGATTTCAGGCATCCCCTGGGGGCCATTCAGTGTATTTCCCAAGGATAAAATAGGACAACAATATATGTAGAAAAGCCTAAAGATACAACAACAAAAAAAAACTAATAAAAGAATGTAGTAAAATTACAGATACAAAATCAACGTACAAAAATCAATTAGGGGGGCTAGGGTTGTGGCTCAGTGTATAGAGTGCTTGCCTTGCACACATGAGGCACTGGGTTCTATCCTCAGCACCACATAAAGTAAATATATAAGTAAAATAAAAGTATTGTGTCCATGTTCAACTAAAAATTTTTTTAAAAATCAATTAGGGGTTGAGGTTGTGGCTTAGTGGCAGAGCACTTGCCTCGCACATAAGAGGCACTGGGTTCAATCCTCAGCAACATATAAAAGATAAATAAACAAAGATATTGTGTCCATATATAACTAAAAAAAACCAATATTTAAAAAATATGAAAAGCTTATTTAAAAAAAAGAAAAAAATCAATTAGGTTTCTATACACAGTGAACTGTGAAAGGAAAATCAGGAAAACAATACCATTCACAGTAACAACAAAAAGAATAAATACAAATAAACTTAACCAAAGAGGTGGAATGTTTATATACCAAAATTAAGAAGCACTGATGAAGGAAACTAATAAATACACATATGGAAAGCATCCTCCATTCACAGATTAGAGGAACTAATATTGTTCAAAGTAACTCACAGATTAACTTTCAGGGTGCCAAAGGAATAACAGAAGACCCCATTATTTCAAAATAAATTACAAACCTACAATAACCAAACAGTATGGTACTGACATAAAAACAGATATGCAGACCAGTAGTAGAACAGAATAGAGAGCACAGAAATAAGTACATGCATCTGTGGTGAGCTTATCTTTGACAAGGTTACCAAAAACACAGAATGGGGAAATGATAGCCTCTTTAAAAAAATGATATTGGGAAAACAAATATCCACAAGTAGAAGCATGATATTGGAACCTTACCTCACACCGTATACAAAAATTTACTCAAAATGGATTTAAGATTTAAACTTAAGTCATAAAACTACTAGAAGAAAACATAGGGAAAAGACCTCTTGACATTGGTCTATACAATGATTTTTTTGGAAATGGCAACAAAAGCAAAAAATACATAAGTGGAAATGCATCATACTTAAGAGCTTCTGCACAAAAAGGAAACTTTTCAACAAAATGAAAAGGCTACTACTACTACTACCTAAGGTCATTTCTATTCCACCATAGTAAATGTGATTTTTAAAAAGTAAGAAAATTTGGTAGAAGTTTTATACTGATGTACTTCTTCAAGGTCTATTTTTGATACAGTTAAATAAGATAAGAAATTGGTTCTCTATATTTGATTTATGTTATCCAAGATTTATGTTTTCAGTAGATACAGAACATTTAATGGAAATACAAAGATGACTTCAGTGAGAAATGAGACGTAAATACGCTCAGTATTGCTTTGCAGTTGGACACTTTTATGATTTTAAGTGATATTACAGAAAGTTTGCTATTGGGTATCCTCTCTTCTGCTCTAAATTGGGGGAATTGATGCTGTTTTCTCCCTTAAGGAGATGTGGGGGTGGTTCTATCATGTCTGTGTTGCTCTTCCGCAGAGGAGAAGTACCAGCTCAGTGAAGGTTGGAGTGGTCAAGCATGTGTCAGTTTCAGCTTCCTTTGATTAACAAACTGCTTCATGCAATGCAGTACAAATGGTATTTAGAGTTGCCATAATTTGTCAGACTTTGTAATCTTTGCCTTTAAAATAAATTTTTTTCTTTCTTACAGATCAAAGGTCTACCATCAAAACACCAAAGACTCAAGACGCAGACGATGATGAGGGGGCTCAGTGGAATTGCACTGCCTGTACTTTTTTGAACCATCCAGCCTTAATCCGCTGTGAACAGTGCGAGATGCCACGGCATTTCTGAGCCAGAAGGCCCTATGTCTTCTCTAAAACCACATCTAAAGTTCAAGAAACTAGTCTGTCATCGGGGCAACATTTCACTGCTACATAGGATTTTGTCAAATGGAAGGTGTGACAAGATGGTGTTGTGCTAATATTAAGTGTCAGCCCACAGAGCTAATAATACCTCAGTATAATGTCACGGGCAGTTGAAATCCATCACCTGAAAGGTAATCTGCTGAAAGACTTGATTGCCTGCTGCCTGACCATGTACAGTGTTACCAGGAGCCCGTTACAGCTAATTCTCACTATGTTAATGCCAAGGTGTTCCCAGTACTTTTTCCCCCTCGTGTCACTACTGAATTTTGACAGGAGGAAGAAATAGAATGATAGCTTTTTTATTTTTAAAGCTTTCAGTGAAACACTACATACAAGAGAAGGAACAAGGTTTAACTATTTAAAAACTGCAGCCGCATAGTGCCATTGGCTAGGGGAAGACTTTCACACATCTGTGGTACTCTTGGCCTTGTCTTTGTCTTCCCTGAAAATGTCTCTGTGAAACCAGAATCTAGGGTCTCAAGATGAAAAGGAAAGCAGCATGCATTGTCTGTACAAACATGCAGTGAAATACCCCAAAGCTTTTCCTACTGTACAGATCTCTCGAGTCTGCTTTAAGTGATTTCTTCTTTATTATTTTCTTATATTTCTATATGTATAGTGTAATAGCCTTTTGTTAACTAATTTTCTTTTTTCCTTTTAGTGATTAAGCACGATCATGTCCCTTTTTAAGCCTTACCTAAGAGAAGCAATGTCGTAAAATAAAAAAGCATTAATGAAATGAAACTATGCACAAAATAACTTTCCTCTACTTACCCTGTACTTTGCCCTCATGGGTGCCAATGTTCTGTGAAGACATACAGATGCTGCACAATGAACTGCAGAAGGTATTACAAGAATTATGTCAGTAGGTCACACTGTGTGGGGTGGCACAACATGGTGTTTTGTCTTCCATGGGGAAGCTTAAAACAGAAGGTATTTTTAACCCACTCGCAAAGTGTGCCTCATCTGCTTGGTGCCCCACAGAACTTTCACAGGAGATTTTTATCAGAAAAGTACAGTTTCAAAACCAGCAACAGCAGCAGTACCGACAGCCCTTTTATTTGGAAAGAAGTTTAAATGCTTTACTGTTGGGACAATCTGTTTCTAAACCTGACTTGGTGGCAGTAACGTGTATTTATAAAACAAGGCTATTCATATTTAGGACAACTGAAGAAAAGCTGGAAAAAAAGAAAAATAAGCAAACTTGAACACTGAAGCAACCTCAAGCATCTCTTTATTTTGATGATATATTTTTGTAAGGAAAATAAGTATTCAGATGATCAGGAATGTATATAACTCAATGGAATCAAGAAAAGATAACAGTATGCATTTTAAAAGAATTATGAAACTATATATCAGTGCTTAGAATGGGGCTAAGGGAAGTGCTGAAATACAGTAAAAGACAGGAGGTAATGTAGACTGTCACCCACTGTAAATGTTTGCAAGTGGCTGTTTTAAATAATCAGGATTATTACGGTGATCTCTATGAATGTCAAAGCCTCAGCTTCCAGGCTTTACATTATGTATATGGAAAGAAATATGACAATCCTAGGTAATTAGGCAGTAGACCCAGAGCCCTTACATTGGATGCATTTTGTTTTAAAAATAGGCCTTGTTTTTCAGCTTCATCTGCAGTTCTATGTGAAGATTGATAAATCAGTTTTTACTTGTTTTATTAATAAAACGTAATTTGGATATCTTGAGTTGATGGTTTTGTGATTTAGCTGGGTAAACTATCTTTGTAACAGATAAGTTATTTATAAAAATTAAAAAACTTATATTCTAATGTGGATTTTGTGCCTTGTTTTTAAAGTTTGTGGGACAGGAAATAATTTGTACCCCAACAGAACATTTAATTGTTAATTGAGATCAGGAAAAAAATTAAAAAATAACCTTCACCCTCTAGAGTCCTCTCAGGACACCAGGTGTTCAGAAGCTACATGGCTTGGATTCTTTTTGTCAGTTTCCCCAGGCTGCTTGTTAACTGATAGCAGCCAGATTTCAGCTAAGCCAGAACAAAGTGGATGTAGCTTTTTTTTATAATGTGTTATAACTTTCTGTTTTAAAATTTTTGAAAATTTACCCCATTGTTGAAAACAAGCACGATTTCTTGGACCATTTATGCTGGGTTGTCAATGGTTGATACTGGCTCTATCAGTATCATGGCACAGTTTTTATGAGCTTACAGAGAATGAGGTAGCATTTGCTGGTCTCTGTGATGTAGCTGTACAAAGGCCTGCCTCAAGTTGCCGTTTAACCTAGTAGGAAAGAGGGCCAGGCATGGTGATGCATGTTTGTAATTCCAGCAGTTTGGGAGGGTGAGGCAGGAGGATCACAAGATGGAGACCAACCTCAGCAACTAAGCAAGTCCCTAAGGACTTAGCAAGACCTTGTCTCAAAATTAAAAGGGCTAGGTATGTGGCTCAGTGGTTGAGCGCCCTTGGGTTCAATCCCTGGTACCAAAAAAAAAAAAAAAAACAACTAGTATGAAAGAAATTTTCTTTAATTTTTTTTTTATGTGTGTGTAGTTGTAGATGGACAGAATGCCTTTACTTTGTTTATTTACTTTTTTAAATGACCAACCTGAATCATTCTACAGCCTAAAACTGATTATGTGAGGAATTGAACTTATATGGAAAATTATATCCATAGATATTCCAAAACTATATTATTAACTTTAACCTGATATTTTTGTCGAAGTATTTATAATAGCAAAATTAATGGACATTTCATCAGTTTTCTCTAGCCCAGTTTAATATCAGTGAAAAATTCTAGGGAGCAATGATAGGTTTAAGAGGTGAATAGTGGGGACTGGGGATGTAGCTCAGTGGTAAAACACTTGCCTAGCATGTGTGAGGCCCTGAGTTCAATCCCCTGACTGAAAAAAAAAAAAAAAATGAATAGTGTAAGATATACTATTCAGTTCATGGGTAGTTGAAGTGGGCATGTTGCCCTAGAAAATAATATTAAGTCTGTTGGCACTAAAGTCTGTTCCAGATTTACTATCTGCACACTGGGTATTAGCATATAATATATGTTATGCATTAGCATATTAGCATTTTAATTTTTATTGCTTCCACCTGAAAACACAATTAGGCAACTGAGAGAAATCTCTCTTCTAAAGAAAAAGGATTTCAGAGCTTGGTATTTATTAAGCCAGGTTTTCCCCACCGGAGTGTGGTAGACTGGTTTAGGAAATGGAAGATTGAATCCTTTGAGCCAGCCCCTTCTCTCTGTCACTAGAGTTCCTCACTAGGAACTGTATTGACCTGAAACCATGGGTCATGTTTTTGTTTAACAAATAAAAAATTTGTAGGAATGGGTTGAGGTGTTTTTCTCAACAGAATTAACAGGTAAGTTTACTCTTTATTTTTCTGAATTTGGGAACATCTCAGATCAGAATTTGGTGTTTCAATCACTGAAATTGAATTTTCTTCCCTTTGATTATCAAAGGTGGGTTGCTTTGCAGAGTTTAAAAGGCTATCAAAGGCCAACCTGAAGATCAAATGTGTTTGTTCTGTTGCTTATCCACCTATCTACAAAGTGTACATTTTAGGGAATATAACTGTTTCTCAAGGAAGATAAACACTTCACTTGAAGGACTTACCGTAGTGTTTGCACACCTGCATATTTTTATTAAGCCTAAAATTGGTCTGAGGTCCTCTCAATCTAATGCCTCCTTCCTTCAGATCCTCTTTACCTCCTTCCTTTTCTGAGGACAGCCTTCCTCTGACCCAATCTATATACTAAAGAACCATTACAACTTATTAATATTTGTTCCAAAAGTGTTGTTATTCCTCATGGCACTGTGGAAATGTTTTTAAAAAGAAAAAACTGACTCCTACCTCCCTGCCCAGGCATCTGTCATTAGAATGTTTGTGCCTTTTACACAGCTTACTCTCCTTACTCCTTCCCTGCAAGGATTAAACTAAAGTTCAAGATCATGAGGACTTTCCAAACCACCTTCTCTTGCAGCAGTTGCGATTTTCTTCCCCCTTGACAGTCCATACAACCTTGACAGTCCATACAACTTCCATTTGTATATTCTTGACAAAGTGGATATTTTATTCCTTTGTGTCCCCACAGTAAATATCCTCTTACTGTACTAAAAGATCCGTAGTTGATGGTGATAATGATTCTTAATCTGAAAGCCAAGAAATTTCTAATGTTTGTCCAGGTTAACCAACAGGTACAGCCTTTTTGAACTACACAGATATTTTCCCATATGACCAATGTGATGAGAGAGAGGTTCCCAAGCTAGACCACTAATTAGCTAGAATGCTTTGCATTTAAAATACTGAAAGAGTGGGATACATAAATGTTAAAATGAAGTTAAGAAATAGTGTTTCTTTGTCTTTTATATGATATGGACATTCTGGAAAATACAGAAATTGGTGTTTGAAATAGATGTCCCTGATTTTGATAACATCAAATTTCATTTCAGAGTTTTCAAGTTTGTCTTTTTTTGGATACAGGTGTTTGGGTGCCTTATTGTTCTTGGACATGATGACAGGTTTTTGTTTTTTATTTGTTAAGTAAAGCCAGGCTTCAGATTAAAGGATTCATAGCAGACAGCAGGGACTATTTGTATATTTGTAAAGTGGGTCCACATGACCAGGACGATGCCTATGTAATGAGTGATGTGAAACAAACCTACATTTTTTATGTGAGTTGGCTTGAAGTTTTAGATTACTACTTTTTGAATCTTAATAAAAGTCTTTCACATTCCCTTTTGCTGAAGTGCCAGGTTCCTTTCATAATACTGTTCAGTGTGTACATGTTTAACACTAACTTTCTAATGTGAATAGCCAGGCTCCACTAAGCCACTGAAAAGTCATGCGTGGTTTCATTCCCACAGATGGTAACAGGTGATTTTTGTTGCGATCACAAAGTGTCCCATCAGTGGCAAAAAAAAAAAAAAAGCAGTTTTTAAGACAGGCTCCTGTATTCCTGGACTCAACATTTCCTTTTTGTCTTTCAGTCATTCGCCTGCTACAGCTACAAGTACTGGCTTCACATTTCAAAAAACATATGGTTCCCAAGTTCTAAAACAAGTGAAAAAAGGAATAGGCAGTATTCCCCGAAAACTTGAGACCAACTGTCATTTTCCCCTGAGCATATGTACGTGCTCTGACATCTAAACTATGTTTCTATGATAAATCTCAAACCCCGCTTAAGGGTGGCACAAGGCTCCCATTTATCATAGCATTCATCCATCTGCACACATAAAAGGATTTTCTAACTCTTAATTAAAGTCTCTGTGGCCATTTTCTCATTTACTATAGGCATAACACTGGACAGAACAGTGAGTTTCCTTGTACAATCTGTTCTCCACTCCTTAGATGACAGCTTCCTCTACCACATTTTGTAAGTTTCCATTGAACATGGGAGCTTTGGCATCCCAATTAATTTGGAAAACAGATCCCCACTTGTTTTCTGGCACTAGCATGTTATGTGCTTTTGATTCCATACGAGAGGCATGGTGGAGTTGTTTGTCAAATACTATTCTACCAGGGCTTTTCAGAGGAATGTCGTCCCCGCCGATTCTTGGGATTAGAATATCTCTTTGTTCCTGAGTCTTGGTTTAGTTTGGTTTTTAAATATATTCATGCTTTTACTTTGTGATTACTCATGCTATTTTTATAGAATTGTTTTTCTAATGTTTTAGATTGTTTCAACTTTAATTTCTCTTTCAGTGGGAGCATTCCCAGAGTTAATCCTTGTCACTTAATCTGAGCATATGCTGGGTTAAGTTGTGACTCACAAGAGACTGAGCGGAATGGCTCAGGAGCATCTGTGATTTGGTGCTGCAGTCATTGGAGAACAGCTCTGCCCACTGGCTGATCTTGTACCAAGGTTAATCACCTAAGCCCTCAAGCCCACATTTCCCAGGCTCCATGATGAAAATTTGAAATAGAAATAACAGCCACGCTCCTCGATTACCTCTCTCCCAAACAAATTGACCCAACAAGATTTACGTCTTCGGATAAACTAGGTGCTACGTAGGCATTTTTAAAATGCGATTCCTCTGAATCATCAGGTGCCGCAGTCTGGCTGGGCACAAAATCACGAGCCACCACACAGCTTGTAGATTCAAACAGCAACTCTTTATTCCCGAACTCACACCAGCCGTATACAAACACGTTCTGGGGAAATCCACGTTCTCTGCCCAAATCCCCCTCCACTGGGCTTCTATCTCCCAAAAAATACTCTGAATCCCGTGAGAACTCAAGGGGAACTCAGGCAGCAGGATACGCCCTATTCCCAGCAGGAATAATCTTAAACCTTAAACCTGGAACCTAAACTGGGAACGCCCTAAACATGATTATCTTAAACCGGGAACACCCTAATCCGCCTTGGTCCTTGAGCAAGGTCACCTACATTCAATGTCACTGCAACATGGGGTACGCTGGCAAGGAAATTGTCATACCTACTTGGCTAATGGCTCCCAGCAGTCAGGTACCGTTCTAAATGCTTTGCCAATATTAACGTATAATCCTTACGACAACTCAAAGAAGTAGAAGATGTGCTAGCCCTGCTGTTACAGAGCAAGAATTAAGACAAGGAAAGGTCAAGCAACTTGCCCAAGGTCATACAGCTAATAATAGGCCAGAGCCAGAATTCAAACCAAGTGGCCTTGTCCAATCATGCTTTTAACCCTGCACTGTGCTGCCTGGTGCGCGTGGAAGTTGATTTCAGTGTGACTGCAGTAAGTCATCAACTCTGTCTGCAGAATCATCTTTCCATTTTAGTGGAATAGTATATTTCGACTCTTGGCACCTCCTCTGGCTCTATCCCCGTGTGTAAGAACGGTGTCTCCTATTTTGTTCACTACTATATATCCTCCTCCTGGCTTGGGTCTGACACATAGAAGGTGGACAGCAAATTTTAAGTTACACTGTTTGGTAACAGTGTCTAACTTCATTTTTCTCTGATTTTCTCCCAGGTGCTTCTCACTATCAGGTTCTGCCCTAGGTCAGGCACCATCTCATTCAAGGACCTCCACAGAACAACAAAAAATTTGAGTCACCATTGCTCATATTCCCAGCTCCTGTTTCAGCCCTTGCACTGTAAACAAGTGCCCTTTCTGCAGTCTACGTAGAGACATGGTTTTCTCATTTTTGTTGGTGATTTTGCTATTTTGAATGGCCCCCAAGCAGTCAGCTGAAGTACAGTCTGGGGCTCCAAAGCCCAAGAAGGCTACGACTCACCTTAAGAAAAAACAGAGAAACTTCCTTCAGGCATGGTTACAGTGCTGTTGGCCAAGGGCTCAATGTTCATAGCCAATCACAGAGGTTGAATTTTTAAAAAGAAACGTAAAACAAGGTCATGTGTTGCTGAAAATGTGTCCAGAGGCTCCTTGGAACCTGCCCCTGCATTTCAGTGTTCAGTATTCACTGACTCTATGTTCACAGAGAGATTATTGAGAGTAATTGCCATTATAAATAAAGAGAATCCACTGCGATCATACACAAGGCGAGCACTGTCCAAAGGGCAGGGTTCAGTGAAGGGAGGGACACCATGGTTGAGTCAGGGACAGTTGATGAAAGGGAGACATTTGCAATGGGACTCATAAGTGACACCTATGGGAAGCTTTTTATGTGGAGAAAACTGAGCCATGTTGGAGTTCAGAAACTTCAGGGGCCACGTAGAGATCTGCAGGCAATCTCATTTGGCTGAAAGGTGGGAAAGTGATTTGGACCATTCTGTAGAGGACAATTAATAGTGTACTCGCTGGGCACAGTGGCGCACATCTGTAATGTGCAGCTTGGAAGGCTGAGGCAAGAGAATCACAAGTTCAAATCCAGCCTCAGCAACTTAGCTAGGCCCTAAGCACTAACCCTAACCCTGTCTCAAAATATAAAATCAAAAGGATGGAGTTGTGGTTCAGTGATTAAGTGCCCCTAGGTTCAACCCCTGGTACAAGAAAGAAAAAAGTATATTTAATTTGGGGGAGTGGTACTGGGTCCCAGGGTTTTGTGCAGGCTAAATGTGCTCTACCACTAAGCTACACCATTAGCCCCAAGAGTGTACTTAATGTGACAGGGGAAAATGAGCCGTGGAAAGTTTGGGGGGGGGCGTGATTTGCCTAAGAGAAAAGAAAACGTGAGTTCATATAGACTTAAACATGACTGTTAATAGCGGCTTTAATCAGAGTAACCCAAAACTGGAAACAACCCAAATGTCCATCAACAGGTAGGGGAATAAATTACAGGATGTCTATAGCTTGGAATGCTACTCAGCATTAAGAAAGAACAAATGCTGAACAAATACGACATAGATGAATCTCAAATGCATTATGTTGCTGAAAGAAGCCAGATGCAGACAAGGACATCCTGCGGGGCTTCATTTTTTATAAAACCATCAAAAAGACCAAACCAATGGATAGTGACGGAAAGCAGCAGTGGGCTAGGATTCATTGAGAAGAGGCATGTGGGGACATCTTAGTGTGGTGAAAATATTCCATGTGTTGATTGTGGCAAGTTCACTTGGGGGATATTCATTTGTCAAAACTCATTTTAAGGGCAGGGAGTATAAGCAAGTGGTAGATCGCTTGCCTAGCAGTGCATGGCCCTGGCTTTGATCCCCAGTACTGCAAAAATAAAAATAAATAAAACTCATTTTTAAATGGGTGCATTATACACACACAGAGAAAGAGAGTGTGTGTTAATGTGAATGCATTTTATTGTTTTCAATCCATTCTGTATATAATAAAATATGGAATGGGTGGCTTTTAAATAGCATAAATTTATTTCTCTCACTTCTAGAAGCTGGGAAGCCCATTATCAAGGCACCAGCAGATTTGGGGCCAAGTGAGGACCATTTCCAGGTTCAGAGGGGCACAGTCTCACTGTGTCCTCACCCAGTGGGAGAGGGTGAAGCCTTTTGTATAAGAACATTCATCTCTAATCACCTCCCAAAGGCCATCACCTTGGTGATTAGATTTCAACACAGGCATTTTGGTGAGGACATA
Source organism: Marmota marmota marmota (assembly GCF_001458135.2). NCBI lineage: Eukaryota > Metazoa > Chordata > Mammalia > Rodentia > Sciuridae > Marmota > Marmota marmota. The sequence continues at coordinate 64,025,156 of NW_025999842.1, forward strand.
AACATTCAGACCAGGTTAACATATATGTTAAAATCATAGGGTTGTTTTTAAAAAGAAACCTTAGGGGAAGAAATATTGAATATGCATCAATACTGTGCCCCCATCCTAATGACCAACACCCCCAAGAAAGGCACACGGGGAAATGCAGATGCACGAAGCTTGTTACCAACCAGAGGCCCCTTGGGAATCAGCAGATAGAAAATAAAGCCCTGACATATGCCAAGCTAGGGACGACAGGCGTCCTCCTGTGAGAATTTCCATGATCTATACTTGTTTTAGGCAGCATTTTTGTCGCTGTGACCAAAATACCCAACCATAAGAGAGGAGGAAAATATTTAGGGCAGACAGTCAGGGGTCTCTCAGTCCATAGATGACCAAATTCATTGCTCTGGGCCCAAGTGAGGCACAACATCATGAGGGAAGGGCCCAGCAAAGGGAAGCTTGTGGAAGGAACAGGAAGCAGAGCAAGAGAGAAAGAGGCCACAGAGGAGATGCACCCGTGCAGGGAACGCCCCAGGGGCCTACCTCCTGCAGCCTAGCCCCTCCTGCCTAAGTTACCACCCAGTGAGTCCATTCAGACCAGCATGGAGTGATCAGATGACAGTTCTCAAGACCTAAACATTTCACCTCTGAATTTCCTGTATTAACAAGAGCTTTGGGGGAGACATCTCACATCCACACCATAACAATACTATTGCGAACCCATATTTTAGCTAAAACTTCTTTAATACTGGTAGTATACATTACCAACTCCTCTATATTATATTGCTACATAGCTGCATGATCTTCACCCCACAGCACTACCAAAATAAAGGTAGGAAGAAACCTGCTGGAGTCACCATGTGTTCAGAGCACTTGTCATCTCTCTCCTAGGGAGCTCAGTGTGACATTTGGGGGAATCCACAGGAATGCTGCTGTGCAAACCAGATCCCTGCACGCCTAGTGCTTTGCGTTTCTGGTTCTCCTGAATGATGGCCCTTTCTGAAGAGGGAAGGAGCCTCCTTGTCCCAGTCCTGGTCATAGCCCCACACAGCTACCATCAGATGTTCCTGAAAGGGATACCACCAGCGTTAGGATGGCACCCCGTGAGCATAGCCTCAGGCTTCCTGGATGTTCTCCAGGGACGACAGCCCACCTTCAGTTCTCCCATTTCCCAGTGCCTGTCACTAAAATGCAGGTCTAGTCACCCTATTATGCACAAAATCCCTGCGGTTGCACTCCCTATGCTGCCTGATGTTCCCAAGCAGCTGTCAGGTATTCTACTTTCTACAGGTCAAACTTGATTTAGAAATTTCATTTCTTATTTATTCATTTGAAGAGTGCAGTCATAGGTGCCAAGCTTCACCTGGGGTCTGGGGTACCACACTAAACAGGACAGAATGCCACCCCCTGCGCTGTCCCTCATCCAGCTCCTCTCCAGCCTGTCAGGCCACCTGCCTTGGTAGGCCCCTTCCCTGTGTGGCCAAGTGCTTCGAGAGTGGCCTCCTTATATTTTCACTTTGGTTCTCTTGTTAGTAACACATGCTCAAAATCAGAAGAATAATGAAGTTCCAAACATGAGCAAACATTCCCTTTAAGGAAAATCTATAAACTTAAAGCTTTAATAGTTTTCTGCCTTCTACTTTCTGAGATACAGAGAAACTCATTATTCAAGAAGTTAATGGGAGTTGCCAAATGCTCCAGAAATCAGCTCTGGATCTCTTCAGTACTGCCCTTAGCTGTGATCTGCTGCTGCTGCTGCTGCAGTTGGGAAGGGAAATGGGCCTGTCCATGCCTTTGATGTCACAACTGCCCCAGGGCCGGAATTTCTACTTCAGGTCCCCTCGGGTTGCATCTTAATTGTGGTATGCCTACCAGATCCTCTTCTTCTTTTTAAATATTTTTTTAGTTGTCAATGGATCTTTTTATTTTACTTTATTTATTTATATTTATTTTATTTATATGTGGCGCTTAGGATCGAACCCAGGCTGGGCCTCACTCAATGGCAGGCAAGCGCTCTACCACTGAGCCACAACTCCAGCCGGACCAAATTGTCTTCTTTTAAGTTGGATTCCTAAATCTGGCAGCACGTTCATGATCTCTCTCCTCTCTCTGCCGTCTCCCACTCAACCCCACCTCTTATCATCCCAGGGAGAGGGGAGGGCACTTCACAAACATCCCCTTTCTTCTGCTAAGCGCGGCGCCTAGACCCGGCCCCTCTGGCTTTCCGAGCCCACGGGCGGACGTCCCCCGTCAGCAGATCTTCTAGGTCCCGAGGGCATCCCCTCGCTCCACGCCTCCCAACTCTGACGACGCCGAGCAGAAGCGAAGCGAGAAGCACAAACCCGGGGCGTAATTACGAGGGAATATTTCAGCTGAAAACATTGCTCACCAGGAAAACTGCACAGAGAGAAGCTCAGGCTGTCACTCTCCCCTGAAGGTGACCTTACAGGGCTGACATTTGCATAGTTCAAAAGGAACTATTGGAGCAAAGCATCCGGTTTTGATTCACTCCGAGGACAGTACCCACGCCGCCCGGCGACCTCGGAGCGGCGGTCTCTGATCACAGGAAATGGGTCCCTCCACTGGTCCCCAGGGGGAGCGGGCTCGCAGCTCGGCCGAGGTCCTGGCCGCGGAGCGGCGCTGTCGCGCCCACCTGCCAAAGTGGAGGGGTCACCTGCCCGGCCGGACCTGTGCGGGCTCTGACACCTGAGACGCACGCCTCCCGCGGGTCCTCACAAAGCTGTCGTAGTTTAAATAATTTTCTAAAGGCCTCCTAAATAGCCCAGTCTGAGTAAGAGGCTAAACCCAGCGGGGACCTCCCAGCGGGGAGCAGCCACCAACGTGGGGAAACCGGGACTCCGCGGCCGATTTTTACAGCGTCCCACTCCCTGGTGTTTTTTTGTTGTTGTTTTGTTTTGTTGTTGTTGTTGTTGTTTGTTTGTATTTTTGTTTTGTTTTTTAGTTTTTTAGTGATCTGTATGTAGCCAAATTTAAAAAAAAAAAAAAAAAGGAAAAGAAGGAAGAAAGGGAGGGAGGGACGGAGGGAGGGAGGAAGAAGATACTGAATTTTCCTAAAGCCAAGGTGATTTCGTGTTAAAAGGTGTCTTTTTAACTTTGTTTGTTTGTTTGTTTCAGACCTCACTCATCCCTTGTAGACACCCCCCGGCAGCAGATCTTCTAGGTCCCGAGGGCATCTCTGCAGGTTCTCGGCACCAGGCCTGGGTCCAAATGCAAGCGGCTGGGATACCGCGGAGACCTGCACCGCCAGAGCAAGGGAAGCCCTCAGACAGGGTTGCCTGTCTCGGGGTCAGTGCTTTCCAGCAGTGGGCCTGAGTTAGCATCCCCCTCCTTGGGCGGGAGCTCCACACAGCCGCCGCGCAGGAGAGGCCAGCAAGCAGCCCCGCCCCCACAGCACATCTGAGCAAACACTCCTGGCTGCGCAGTCCACCCTTATGCCCCAGGTTGACTTTCTCTCTTCTACTGCTTTCTCTTTAAGTCGGGGTGGGGAGGCAATTCCACAGTGGTTTCCAGAGGCCTCTGTCCCTGAGACAACTATAGCCCCTGTCCCTGCAGCTGGTCTCAGGGCATGACAACCATCCTTTCCCTCCTAGTGTTCAGAGGTAAGCCCCCCTCACCCTCAGCTATGGCTCAGCAATATTGCCCTTGGCAATCTCGCATCCAGGGGGGTTGCAAATGTCTATTTGCAATTTCAGAGGGGCAGGAGAGTACCTGGGAGTGGTCAAGTGGGTCGCTGGATTCCACACCTATTCCTCCCTGACCTCCTGTTTAAAAAGCAGACCTGTGTCCTCCCATGGATCCTCAGGTGACCCTCACCTGCAGGTCCCCAGCCACACAATGTTTTGTAGTCCCATGGACTCTGGCTATGTCCTCGGGCCAGCATGCTGTCCCTTTCCAGACTGGGACCTGTACCTTGCAGAGTCCAGGTAGACAGAAGGGAAGCACATGGTCCCTCCATAAGTGGAGCCCTCCTGGGCCACCCCCTGTCTCCTAGCTCACAGACTGTGTTCTTGCTGGGGACACAGCACCGCAGAGGGAGCTTCCCAATATGTAACAGCGGTCTCTCCAGATGCTGGTACTTCCCCTGTGTCCTCAGAAGGCCACTTCAGTGCTCCGCAAAGCCGTCTGCTTCTGATTGGTGCATATGTGAGTGAGTGTGTCTCAGGACTGAGGAACTCTTACTGCCCCTCTCCTGCTATGATCTTGTCTGCTTGGAGCTGTGCAGATCTGTGCTGTGGCTGAGGCCCTTGGAGACCCTCAGACAGAGGTGCCACTTCCCAGTGGGCAGGAAAGGCAAACCACGCCAAGAAGAAGTGCCACCATCCCTCCCCGTCTGGTTTCTTTGGACCACTCCAGGTGCCACTTGCATTTGGTTCAGGTCCTCCATGAAGTGGACACTGAGATGGGCTAGGCGTTCCAAGGGCCTATTGCAGGAAGTTCTGTGAAGGATGAAGAAGCAGGAGAAGGCAGCAGAGCCTTTGGCTGTCGACAGGCCTGAGGCAGGTGAAAGAGAAGAGCCCCAGGCTGCAAGTCAGTCCCAAACAGGCCCCCAGGGAGTCTTTGGAGGAAGTTGTCTAGCAAACCTGCAGAGCCCCCGAAGGGGCCTGATGAGGACTTCCACCAGGCTGTCATCTCTGGAGCTTCTAAATCAGTGGGAGACCCACAGAGGGGAGCAGCTGGGCTGTCTGTCAATGACCTTCCCTCAGCAAGAGATCGATGTCTATCACAGCATAATCCCCCTCCTACCCCTGTTCTTAGCTCCAGGGATGGTTTAATCTCAAAGGCCAGCAGATTTAAACAGCTCTCACAGGATGGTGACTTCCTGCAATCCAGGAGGACACTTGCCATGGCCATGGGAGTGAGGCTATTCAGAACCCAGCAGGTCAGCAAAGTCTCTCTTTGTACAATTTTCCCCCTAGTACTGGGGATTGAACTCAGGACCTCACACATGCTGGGCAAGTGCTCTACCACTGAAAGACATCCCAGCCTTTTTTTCAAATTTTGTTTAGAGACGGTCTCACTAAGTGGCCCAGGTTGGCCTCTGAACTTAACCATCCTCCAGCCTCAGCCTCCTGAGTCTTGGCACTTGTCATGACTTGGATGTTACCACTGTGACGCTCAGCATGTAATTACATCCTGAAAAAGGACTTCATTATTCATAAGGAGTACAGAAATGTGAGATACTGGGTTAGCAACATGTCACCTTGGACATCATCACTACATGTGTTTAAAACCTCATGATAGGTATACCCTTCTTACCCTCAGAAACTTTATATAGTTTTCTCCTCCCCCCCCCCTTTTTTTTTGTATTTTATTTAGAGACAGGGTCTCGCTGAGATACTTAGGGCCTCACTAAGTTGCTGAGGCTAGCTTTGAACATGTGATCCTCCTGCCTCAGCCTCCTGAGGGGGATGACCTGCAGAACTTAGTGGTCGAGGATGTGTCTACTCAGGAATTTTATTTCTAGGGAGGAAAACTGTGGAAACTCGTACACATGCTGAAGGAGATGAGTGTAAGAAGGCTCGTTAGAACATACTTGTAATGTAAAAAAATATATATAAAAATGACTTCCTGCTCCCCAACAGGGAAACAGATGTGCGAATTGGGGTAGGTTCATACTGTGGAATCTATTTATTCAGCAATTAAAATAAACTGGTACCACCTGCAGTAAATCTCAATATATCATGTTAAGTGAAAAAAATAATAATTGCAAGCAGAAGAATACATGACATTTGGTACCACTCAAGGGAGAATACTATGTATTCTTAGACATACATAAAACCTGAGGGTTCCTTGACCAGGGAGGTCTCATGAGCCTGGCCATGGAGGCTGCCTTCCTCTGAGCCTTACAACCTCGCCCCTGACCCCCAGTCCCATGGGCCTTGCTCATATGTATGTAGCAAAAGCACAAAAAATAAGCGAAGGACACACACCAGACTTGGAATCATAGTCACCCTAGAAAACGGGAACAGACGGCAAGGTTTAGAAGATCATAAGCATATTGTAACAATATTGACAATATGCCCAGTCCTTTAACAATTAGATGCATTCGGTGGCTAATGTTAAAATCATAAAAATCTGAGTACCACATGCATAGGCATATGTTATACATTTTCTGCAATTTTATGTGCTTAAACAGCTTTATTAAGAAAGTTTAGGGGGTAAAAAGATGATTTGTGTAATCCAGGAGAGAATTCCATAGGAGTCATCACAGAGGGGATAAAGAAATGGGCAGAATGGACTGGGGCTGTAGCTCAGTGGCAGAGCACTTGCCTAACGTGTGTGAGGCACTGGGTTTGATTCTCAGCATCACACAAAAAAATAACCAAATAAAGGAATTCTGCCCATATACAACTATCAAAAAAATGGGCAGAATATAGATATGAAAAGTGAAGAAAGAAAGTGCAGGAAGCCCAGAAGGTGTAGGGGAAGGTGTGGCATGGGGTTGGAGAGGTCTTGAGGGCAGGGTGCCAGGGACTGTCCAAAAGAGCTGTCTGTAGCTGGGCATGGTGATACACACCTGTGGGCCCAGCACTACGCAGGCTGAGGCGGGAAGATCTCTTGAGCCTGCCTGGGTAACACCCCACCTCACAGAATAAAATAAATAAATAAAAGAAGAAAGAAAAAAGAAAATTCTCAATAGAGTTGTCAGGGGGCATGGTGTAGGGGAGAGAGGGTCACCTGTCAGTGCTGGGCAACCGAAATGAGTAGACCTTCCGGCACTCAGGGTGAGAACAGGAGAAAATGGCAGGAAAAGGAAAATTGGAAATACCAGTGTATCAAAACAGCCAAGCTTTAAGAAGCAAATGGAAATGTTCACAACAAATGAAATAGATTACTGTTGTTACCAGTTACGGTGTTCTCACAATGAATAAACACACACAGAAATTTTGATAACCACGTAGGAAAAATACTTGAACAGACAATTCACCAAAGAGGAAATAAACATTAAATACATGGAAAAGGTGTCCATCAGAGAAATGCAATTGAAACTGCTATTTGTTTGTTTCCAGTACTGGGGATTGAACCTGGGGGTGCTTTCTGGGTGAACCACATCCCCAGCCCTTTCTATTTTTCATTTCAAGACAGGGTCTTACCAAATTGCCCAGGCCAGCCTTGAATTTCCCATCCTCCTGCCTCAGCCTCCAGAGTTGCTGGGATTGCAGGTGTGAACTGGCAGAGCTGAAACTATGTGTCTATTTGGTTACTGGTGCAGTGCTTCTGATGGTAGCTTGGGTTTTGTTTTTAGTTTGGGTTTTGTTTTTATCTTGGGTTTTGTTTTTAATGAGCTCTTGCTGGTGATGGCATGAAAAAGTGCTATACACTTGCTTGCCTTGCTGGAAATTAGTTCAGCTCTCAGAGGCCCTAAAGTATCAATGACTTTTCTTTTTATCAATGGCTTCTCTCATATCATTATATTTTGGGTAAATTCTGGAAAGTTTTACACAAAAATTACTTACCTTTATAATAGTGAAAAAGAATAAATAAATAATATGCAATTAATTAAGTAAATTGTAGTTCCTCCATTGAGAAAAATATAGTTCTAGCAGACCATGTTTGCAAAGTTTATAATTAGATGAGGAAATATATTTGTATAAGAAAAAAAATCATCTTAAATTATATCAGCAGAATGATCTCAACCACACAACTAACAACAGAAAAACACACCTAAAAACAACAACAACAAAAAACCCCAACAGCAAAACAATATATTGAAAATATATTGGAAGAAAATACACTAAAACAGTAAGTGGGTGGTTTTTTTTTTTCCTGTTACTACTTCCTGTATTTTCTATATAGGATATTTATTTCTGTTATAAATGAACTCACACACATTTTCTTCTGAAGAAAAATTAATAGTAGGACTTTTCACTTAAAATGGATGTTTGCACTTTGGTTATAGTCGGCACACAGTGGGGTAGGAGGTAAGGTGCAATTCCTGTCTTATGAAAAGGAGCACAAAGCAAAATCCCTGAAAGAGTGAAAGTTCCAGCATCCAGCAGGGGCAAGAAGTCAAGGGACTTTTTCAAGTTATCAAGTTTAGAGTCCGCTTCAGCAGTTTTTTAATATTTCTCTAGGGAAATCCATAGTCTTGCATTCTTGACCCTATTTCCTAAGGGTAGGAAGAAGTAAGGACCGAGAGACTCGCTCAAAAGCTATCAGCAAAGAGCCCATTCAAGTGAGGGGACTGAGGAAGATAAACCCCCAGCGGTGTCACACCAGGCACCACCAGGCAAACAAGTGGGTCCCACACTCCAGCATGACAGCCACAAACTGCATGTGGCTATTTAAATGTACAATTAAATAAAATTTAAAATTCAGTTCCAGGGTCACATGACAACACTACAAATGTTCACGAGTTGCGTGTCCAAGGCGTCCCTCTGGGACGTGGCAGAACCTTCCAATCAGCACAGAAATGCCTGTTGTCACTGCTGGTGGAGAATATCAACTGGCTTGTCCCACATGCAAAGATGACTCTGTTAAAAAATCATGAAAATGCACATTAACAGATGAAAGATTATAATCTTGGGCTGGGGATGTGGCTCAAGCGGTAGCAGGCTCGCCTGGCATGCGTGCAGCCCGATCCTCAGCACCACATACAAACAAAGATGTTGTGTCCGCCGAAAACTAAAAATAAATAAATAAATATTTTTAAAAATTCTAAAAACAAAAAAAGATTATAATCTTCTCAACTGATAAAAACAAAGCATTCAGGGATTTCAAGATTTATTCATATGAAAATAAATATAGCAAGAGTAAACTGAGGTGGGAAAAAATGGAGGGACTTTGGGCAAAGGGGAGGGAGGGAGAGGAGGGGATGGGGACAGGAAAGATGGTGGAATGAGATGGACATCATTACCCAGGTACGTGTATGACTGCACATGGGGTGCAACGCTACATCGAGTACAACCAGAGAAATGAAAAGTTGTGCTGCAGTTGTGAACAGTGAATCAAAATGCATTCTGCAGTCCTATATACCTAATTAAAATAAATGATTTTTTTTAAAAAAGACTAGACTGAGAAAGTGTCAAGAAAAAAAAGAACCCAATTATAATCATAATAACAATAAAAACTACCCTGGAACAATTTCAATAAAATAGGTTCCAATTCCTGTCTAGAGAAAGTTTCAAATTATCATTAAATGAAAAAAATGGCAAAATATTAAAATTCAGTTCAGGCATCTAATGTTCTTTGTAATTTTCTGTATGTTTGGAATTTAAAACATACATGAATTTAAAAATATATGCAATTCGCCTTTCCAGTACACCACAATACCCACAGCTACCACATCTCCCATCACAAACAGCCATAACTGCTGGAGCGCAAGTGTGGCAGTTTTCCTGTGTCACTGTCATCAGTTGATCCCTGGGTACTTCCCCTTCTAGACTGGAGGGGATGCTGCGAGGACTCCGGAGTGTGGTCTCCCGCCCAGGTCAACGTGTTGTGCTACAACAGTGACACCTAATGGTCATTGCGGGGAATCACATGCGCTCTCGGGTGGGAAGGGCTGGGGACCACCGCATCCACATCGTCAGGCTTATTCATGACCTGTTCCTCCAGCCCCTCTGTGAGAAAGAGCAGGAAGGACGTGGGACTGGACAGGATTACAGTTTATCAGCTCCTTTCTCAGCAGCAGCAGACGTGCTGCCCCCGAAGACCTGAACTACTTTAAATGTTAACTTCCAAAAGTTAAGGGAGTGAGGTCTGCTCTCTGCAGAGCTTCCTAGCGCCAGCCGACACTAACGCAGTGTGGGAGCCCTTTAAAAACGATGCCTCAAACCCACACTGGAAGTGGGATTTGAGGAAGAAAACCATTTGTGTATTTGGGAAGGGAAACTCTGCATGGGGTGGGACCACATTCTTTTCCCATTTCAAAGCGAGTTGGTCGTGATGCTCCAGAAACGCCTGAAGAGGTTTTTTAAAATCATAGATATCAGGGCTGGACGAATTGTAGACTTCGTCCACATTGACCAACTCCCTATGGAACATTGGGACGTGTTGAAATACCTGCAGGTACATGTGACTAAGGACAAATCAGGATAAATGAGAATGGGTTCCCAAATGGGGAGCACACCTTGGGGCGGAACAGAGCAGGCTTCTCCTCTCAGCCACGTGCAAATAACAGACTGCTAACAAAACTGCTTACTGGCTTTGACATCGAGATCATAAACGCACAGAGTACTTTGCCCTTCAGACTTACTGAAAACCAACCAGCTGCACCCAAAGCACAGCCATAAAGGTTTCAGTGTCCACTTCTACTAGTTTTATAATTTACTTGGATAATAATACAGTAATAATTGCCAACATACTGTATAGTAACTCTGTCAATCACTTCACGTCTTACACCATCTTATTTAATCTTATCAACAAGCCAATATATCAATGGGCTCTTTGTGCCCCTTTTGCTGATGAGAAAGTTGAGTTCAGAGAAGCTAAGGAACTTTCCTTAGGACACACAGCAGATGGTAGGAGTAGAGCTGAGGGTTGTACCTAGCTTGCCTGAGACCAGGGTCAGTTCACAAAACAGCAAGAAGCAAAGAAATCCACCCACTCACTGCTTGCAGGTGTAATAGAAGGAAATGGGACTGGCCCCTGGTTTTCAAAATATTTACTAGCTGAGTAAGACGTACTTGGGAGGTTTATAACCTACCTCACACTGTCATGAATTAATCCAAAAACTATGTAATGCAATGCATAGAAATTTAATGAAGGCTGGTGTGCCATATTAGGGTGTAGCTCCCCCTGGGTTTGGTTAACCCATTTTTGGAAGCTTCTTCATAGCAATGACTAATTTAATCAGAAGAACTTCTGAAATTTTGCTTATTTATGGTCTTATGAAATGCCATGTGCACACTGTATGATCATCTCAAACATCAGTCATTCCTGACTCATTTCTACCAAACATGTTGGGGAAGAAAAAAAAAATGTGTTCTGGCTCTTAATTTTACAAGCCATTTTGAATGGGTACCATGATGTGGCTGAGCCCAGTTAAGGGAACAGGATTAGTAGATAAGATGTGATTGATTATCTCATATGTTTCCCACTAGCATTCAATTGTCCTTTCGATAAACTCTTTGAAAAAACCAAATAGACCCATTACTGAATAAATCAATGATATTGCTGCACTAAGGTAGTTTTGGGCCTGGAAATCGTGATATGATAAAAATTGTATTTGCTATTGAAGATGAAATAATGTGACAAGCAACATGACATAAAATAAAAGCCAGCTATTTCTTGTCATTGTTGTGGTTGTAGCTGCTGAAGGGAACATGCAGGTGCTCTGTCAGGGCCGGAGGGAGAGCTCCTATTCCTCACACTGCAAGGAACCCACCAGGCACTTTGACCCCAGGAATCACTGTGACCCCAGCACGTGTGAGTGGCTACAAATAAGAGCAGAACCAGCTTCTCACAGCCTGGCTCCAGGACTTGGAAAAGTCTCCCTGCTCCAAAGTAATCCCCCGACCGGGCTTTGAGAGCTGGCTTTCACAAGGCCCTGAAGGAAGACAGTGGGGGGCACAGGGGCAGCACAGTTCCTCTCTAACCTTCAGCTGGTGACAACCCCAGCCCGTGACAAGCCACCTGCCTAATGAATTTGACAGTTGCAAAGCTAGGAATGCAGAGGGACAGCTAGCTTCCCACAGAGGTGACAGTAGGGTTGAGTCGGTGCCACCAGGCCCAGGATGGCCCAGGCCTTGTCGTGGCTGGCTGCCCTGACCGCATCTGATTCCCTGGCTTCCTGCTGTTTCTATTCCTGGGAAATGGGTTGCTGGGCTCACTTCAAGACTGGCTCGAGAGATGCTTCCGTCATCAGGGACCCTGGAGTGGAGGGAGGGGGAGCCCAGGCCTGTGGCATCTCGGGAACCTCCCACCTGGCCATTTGCTTTTCAGGGTCATCAGATTGGCACAAGACTGAGGGGTTTCTGAGCAGTGCAGGGCTTTAGGTGCTTTTAGGTGGGACAGTCCTGGGCAAACTGGGATGATTGGCCACCGAGGATCCCCGCCTGCAGGCCTTCAGGTGGCTCTGGGTGCCGCAGTCCGGCTGCAGCAAAATAACCGGGGGTGGAGGTTGGGGGGGGGGTGACGAACAACTTGTGAACGTTGATACAGCAGGAGTAGGAGCCGTTTATTGCAGGACAGGAGCGGTATTTATACATTCCACACAGCTTATCTAATTAGCATAAACTAGATACAGCAGTCAACCAATCAGGAATCTCCACACTTAATGGCTCGCTTTTGTTACTTCTCAAACCACTCCCTCTGGCATTTTGCCAGGCGCCATCCAGACTTGTTTACAGACTCTAATATTTCTCTGGCAAAATGCCAGGCGCCATCCTGACTTGTTTATAGACTCTAACATCTGGGTCTTCTGATTTCCGTAAAACACTGTGTCAGCCATGGGCCCGCGAGAGTCCAGTGTCTCATGGCCCAGTGGTCTGACAGCTGGGTCAGCTGCAACTTGGGATCCAGATGTTTTCTCCATGGGCAAATAATGACAGGTAATTGGCAGCTGCTTTTAAAGCCCTTGATGAGATAGTAGCACTGTCATGGACGGTAGCCTCCAGGAATGGCCAAGAACAGCCAGAGCCTGAGACTGAAGGCCACACCCATATTTTTTGCTCCACAAAGTCCCCTCTCCTGTGCATGGCCTCTGCCCTTTTGGCTCCCAGATGAGCTGGCTGCCACCAGCTCATCTAGAAAACTGAAGCAGCAGCCTGGTCCCTCCCAGTGTCCCCACACTGTCCCCCATTCATCCTCTGCTCAAAGAGCAGCTGTAACAAGAGTCTCTAAATATTAGCCAAGGGCAATGGTGCATGCCTGCAATGCCAGAAACTCAGGAGGCTAAAGATCCCAACTTCAAGGCCAACCTCAGCAACTTAGTGAGACCCTGTCTCAAAATTTTAAAATTAAAAAAAAATTTTTTTAAAGGACTGGGGATATGACTCTGTGATTGTTAGAGTCTGTAAACAAGTCAGGATGGCGCCTGGTATTTTGCCAGGGGGAGTGGTTTGTGAGGTGGCGCCAGCGAACCATTAAGTGTGGAGATTCCTTATTGGTTGACTGCTGCATCTATTTTATGTTAATTAAGATAAGCTGTGTGGAATGTATAAATACCTCTGTTGTCCTACAATAAACGGCTCCCACTCCTGCTGTATCAATCTACACAAGTTGTTCGTCACCCTCCGCTTATTTTGCCCAGCCAGCCGGGCTGCGGCATGGGAGTGAGACCCAGTCTGGATTAATCTGAGTACTTCCTTATCCCACAGTNTCCTCCTCCTTCTTCTTCTTCTTCTTCTTCTTCTTCTTCTTCTTCTTCTCTCTCTCTCTCTCTCTCTCCCCCTGCTCCCTCTCCCCCTATATTGGAGACTGAACCCAGAAGTTCTCCACCACTGTCCTACATCACCAGCCCTAGTTTCAGGTTTCACATGTATGACTGTGATGCTTTTTGAAATAATTTTTTATATGGCACAAGTTCCAAAAATAGTCTGTTTTGTTTTGCCTGTGGATGTCCAATTGCTCCAACAGCATTTTTTAAAAGATTGTTCTTTCTCTATTGAATTGCCTTTGAAACTTTGCCCAAAATCAGTTTTCCTAGACAGGGTTTTGTTTAGTTTTTATCTTCCATTCTGTTCCCTCATAGATGAGAGGTGGGAGCCCAATTACATGGCAGTTGGGCAGTTTGCTCAAGGGTGGAGTGTTTATTGCCACCCATCCTTCAGTACATCTCTCTCCCATCTTTCATAGGATGGGAGACCTTGCATTAGGGTTGAAGGTAATTGCTGGTTTACATTAGCTGCAGTAACCACCTGAAGCCAGCCAGCTCTCTCAGTTCTTCAACAATTTAAGCCCTCTTCTAAGGCTTCCATCTCCCCAGAGGCCTCAGTTGATAACCAAGTTTTCTGTTTCACAAAGGGAATCATTCTCATAAGAAATCCTTACACTCCCTGCCCTACTGGCCACCACTTCATACCCACAGTAGTGCCATGCTATTCCTACCCCCTGGAGAAAAAGCCGGGCCTTTCTGATTTCTCCCACTAAATGTAAAGGAATCCTACTCACATGATGTTCTCTACTTCCATCCATTTTCCTAATGGCACCTGCAGGGCAGAACCATCATATGTGGTTCCCCTTAGCTTGCTTCTGACCTAGAAGGTAAGCTCTGCAAGGTCAGGATTTTCCCAAGTGCCTAGAACAATCCTGGGCACACAGCAGAGGACTAAAAAATATGCTGAAAAGAAGAATAAATGGAGGGTTTTTTTTTTTTAGTTTTGTTTTTGTTTTCCCCAGAAATCCAAATGGAACAGCTTTGGGCCACAAGGCCCACAAGCAAGTGCCTCAGCCTCTCTGGAGAACTCCCTTGGGGAACTGAGCTTCCTTCCCACTCCACCACGACATGAATGCGCCAAGTCACTCACTATGGGACACTCTCAGCCACAGGCCCAAAGAAGGAGGCCTGGAGTTATACCAGACTCAGTCTTCCCAACCCCCATGAACCCTCCGGCTTCACAAACCAGCACTGGTTGTACTCAGGATCTCTAGTGAGGTTACTCCATCAGAATAAACATTAACAATTCATTCCATTCTGCCTCAGCCCCTCAGTGCTGGAGAGGCAGGCACCTAAAAGAAGGTGAGAAGAAGCCAGACGGAGGGTGGCAGGGCAGAGACAAGCAGCTCTGGGAACTCTCCCTGGGGATTCTTAGAAGGTTACAAGAATAGGAGGGATGTGATCCAGGGCATCCAAAGGATAACTGTCACTTTGTATAAATATGAGACTGTGTCCCGCCCAGGGTGTGAACCTGATGGCAGGAGCCATGAGGTCAGGTCTTGGGGCGGAAGAAATAGGGAACCCTCTCTGCAGGGCAGCTCCTAAATCACTCTGGGCAAAGGAAAACCTCCCCAGGGCCTCGAGCTGAGCTTGGCCAACATCTCGAAGGTCAGCAAAGCCATAAATCAACTGCATTTGCACCAAACAGATCATGAAGAGTTATTCTGAAAATGACTTGGCCAAAAGAATTCCCTGGAACTGAATCAACTCAAAGAGCACAAACAGGGAAGTGGGAAATGCCATCGTCCTCCTCCTATCCCAAGACACGAAGGCTTCAGGCCCTAGGCCAGCGTGCTTGCTCAGGACAGTGTTCATGGCCTGGGGGTCCACAGGGTGATGGATCTTCCCTGAAAGAGCCACTTGGCCTCCACTTGGCTGCTCCTGGGAGTGAGTGGCCTCCTGGGATCCGTCACCCCTCCCAGGAGCCAGGGCCTGCACAGGTTTCGCAGCAACAGAATGAGACTTGATGCTCATGTGGAACACGCAGGTTCAGGACTCACATTACCCAGGGGCAGCCAGGGAATTGGCCCATGAGGAGTTTCTCTCAGTTAAACCTGTATGCTTGCATAAAAGGAAAGAAGTCTGGAAGAACCCATGTTTTGGTGTTATCAGATGACAATTCAAAATGCCTGAATTTTCTGCATATCCAATATGTTTTTATATTGGATTTTTTTTTTTGCATGTCACCAAAATTATCAACTGTAGAAGATCTAGAAAAATAGAGAAAAACCAAAAGGGAGGAAAAATCACCTGACATCATAATTCCACCATCCAGCTATATTCTGACAGCCTCTCGGGGAGTTTACTTTGGTTCTTTTCTATAAATATAATATGTATTTATAATAACAAAGAGAGCATATTGTATTCTCTTTTTTTTTATAACCTACTTTTCTGCTCCACAATATACACTCAATACTTTCTATGTCATGAAGGTCCTTATAAAATGTCATTTTAATGGATTAGAGCATTTGTGGCCAAGGGGGCCATCAGGTGCTAGGTCTTCTCTGCAACAGCCATTGCAGCCAAGAGAGGTACCATGTTTCATTTAACTCCTTCCTTCCTTTGGGGTTGCCAATCAAAACACATCTCTCTCTAGGCCACCACACATACATTGTCATGAGAAGGGCTCTCCATGTGCGTCTACACCATGCAGACATTCAGCCCTGCGGTGCTTTCCTGCTCCCAGGAAATAAGGTGCTTCCCTGTGAAATGTTTGGGTCAATGACATGGAAGCAGCAATGATACTGGGCAGAAACTTGAAGGAATAGTGCACATTTCAGAACGTTCCCTTCGCACCAGGGAGCTGGAAACATACCCTCCCTTGACCTGGAACTCCATATGCACTGCCCCAGCCACCTTGTGAAGAGCATATTGCATGTGAACCATTGGGATTCAGGACTGTGTTGTTTCTGTGAAGTATCCTCCCTTGTCCTAACTGACAGGGCTGTTGAAGAGACAAGTTTAAGACAATCCCACACCTTAAATGACAGGTGGCCTAGTTGGGGAGGTCCACCCCAAGTGATGGAAGAGTCCAACAGTGAGTAACAAATAACCACTCAAAGCAGAGCCATTGTAAGGGTGCCCCAGAGCAGCATGGCAGAGTTTGACCCCAGAAAGGCTAGCTCTGAAGCAGTCTGAGGGGCGGGCCTCCCAGTGCTGGGATGGCTGGTGCAAACTTCCTGGAGGAAGGGCAGAGAGGCCTCGAAAAGATGGGGAGGTTTGTGGGCCAGGTGGTTGGGACTGAGGAGAGGGGCAAAGGGGGTTATGATGGAGGAGAACATGGAGCCCAGAGGACAGGCAGGGAGATGATTTGGCACAAAGCAGGAGACTTGAGGAAATGAAAGCCGGAGACAGCCTGAGAGAGAGGAAGGAGGCAGACAGGGCCAAGTCCCTGCTGCAAGAGGAACCTCATCCCTCTCCTGTGATTCCTGGGCTTTGCTTCAAGGGAAAATGCCTCCCTAACTGCCTCCTTCAGGAATGGCACCTGAGGAGCCCCCTGCGGGAGCTTACTGTAGCCAGTTGTGATCATGAGCACTCTGCATTCAAGAGTCAGTTTGCAGATGAAGTCGGGCCTGTCATAGTTTGCCAATCCTGTTTGAACCATCACGCCCAACAGCTGCAGGTGCTGACCTCACTTCATTCTTATCAGTTAGCATCAATCAGTGTCACCCAGTCAGTCAATGCCAGTCCATATCAGTCAGTATCTGTCAGTCAATTTCAGTGTCATCTAGCCACTTGTGAGTCATCGGGTCAATGTCACTGAATCTGTGTCAGTTAGTCAGTCCATCCATGTGGGTGTCAGTGTCCGTCGGTCAGTGTCTGTCAGCCAGTATAAGCATGACACTCACTTGACCTCTGACCATGAGGCCCATTTCCCTTTTTATTTGTTTACCCAGCACCTTTCCTATTTCTGGGAATTAAGATCAGTGTGTCTCTCTTCCTGAAGATAGAACTCGGGACAAATTAATTCCTGAGCTGGGTCAGGCCCCTAGTTTCCAGCTGGGCCTCCGGCAGCCAGGTGAGCTGCCAGGATTCTGGGAGCTTTCTGAGCCCTGTTCAGAGGGGAGTCGAAGGGCTGGTGGTGCTCATCTGAGCCCAGCTCTAGGACTGGCACAGTTACCAGGTGATACCTCAGGCCCCACAGCAGCAGGCTGGCCCTTCTGCCTTCCTCCCATGGAAGGCTGTGCTGTCTGTGGATGGGCGGACTCCAGGGAGGCTCTTCCTAACCCAGCTCTTCCTTTTCAAATAGGACCAGAGCTGAGTGGGGGGAAGGATGGGCCCTTGGCCCAGTACCCAGCATTAAACTTTATTGTGGGTGTGTGTTTTGTCTGCCTGAACAATACCCCCCTTTCTTTAAGAGAACTGCTCATTCCCTGCTTGCACCCCAGTCTTCCCTGTGGGCTTGTGCAGGAGCTCACAACCACAACACAGGCCCTCATTCTAACCAGAGGTGGGAGTGTTAGAGTCTGTAAACAAGTCAAAATAACACCTGGCATTTTGCCAGGGGAATGTTAAAGTTCGTAAACAAGTCTGGATGGTGCCTGGCAAAATGTCAGAGGGAGTGGTTTGAGAAGTAACAAAACCGAGCCATTAGGTGTAGAGATTCCTGATTGGTTGACTGATGTATCTAGTTTATGCTAATTAGATAAGCTGTGTGGAATGTATAAATACTGCTCCTGTCCTGCAATAAACGGCTCCCACTCCTGCTGTATCAACGTACACAAGTTATTCGTCACCCTCCGCTTATTTTGCCCAGCCAGCCGGGCTGCGGCATGGGAGTGAGACCCAGTCTGGATTAATCTGAGTACTTCCTTATCCCACAGTGATTGGGCCAGGGATGGTCATGTGACCCAAGCCCAGCCACTCAGAACCCTTCCCCAGAATTTCTCAGAAGCCGCCTCCTAAGTCCTTTAGCTGGAAGGATATGTGCTGGCCAGCAGAATGGCCCTCATTGTGTAGGGAAAGCTTAGAAGGAGACAATAAACAGAAGGAAACAGGTGCAGAAGGAAACAGACAAGAGGAGACTGACAGAGTTTCCAGCAGCTAATTCCAGTCAACCCCACAGCTGCCTCCATCCCTGGCCCCCTACCATTTGGTTTTGTGAACCACAGTTGTAGCCAAAGAACCTTGCCTAATACAAACAGTATAACTGCTGCCAGTTTTAGGCATCTGACCCATTCGGAAGTAGATGAACCAGTTTGGGATCTTCCCAAGCCCCACAACTTCTGCCAGGGAGCCCCTCAGTCCTCAGGTAGATAGAGTGGGCAGACCCTCAAGTAGAGGCCTGGCCCCAAAGCTCCTGCCCCCAAAGCTCATGGCCTTTCCTAGCTGGTAGGTGTGTGCATCCTGGGCTCTGACCTCCTTCACTCAGTGTTTGTTATGAACACACTGTAGGAATTGAGGCTGTCCTTTTGCTTACCTTGTTGGTGACTCCAGGTCGGCTGGCTTATTAGGCATATGACCTGTGCAGTGATCACACAGGGTCTTGCCCTTAGAAGTACCTCATGCTGTTCTGCTGCCATCATCTTGAAATTCTTAACCATTTTGAACAAGGGGGCCTACATTTTAATGTTGCACAGAGCCCCACAAACTATGTAGCTGGTCCTGGCTCCATGCAGTCCCTCCTGGTGGGATTTGTTATGTACGCGAATTGCTCCAGCTCCCACAATCTCTGTCTCCATTGGCCCCGTCTTGTGTCTTCCATATTCCTTAATGCCATTGGCTTCCCTCACTCCCCACCCCTCCATAAGTTCTTTCTTCCCAGAATGCAGCACATCTGTGGCCTCCTTCAAACAGTGGCCTCCTTCAAACTGGACCCACCCCAGCTGGTAGCTGGCTCATTGCT
Source organism: Marmota marmota marmota (assembly GCF_001458135.2). NCBI lineage: Eukaryota > Metazoa > Chordata > Mammalia > Rodentia > Sciuridae > Marmota > Marmota marmota. The sequence continues at coordinate 64,044,325 of NW_025999842.1, forward strand.
CTCCATCTGAGAGAAAATAAAAAATCCAGGCTGGAATTCATTTTATTTGGAACAATGCCGAAATGAGGCTTTTCTTGCTTCTACCCTTGAACCACCAACATTCTGCAATTTGGCTTCGAACCTTCCAGACAGAGTCCTCTGGGAAGGCTGAGCCGGGCAAACACAGGACAGCCTGAGCTCCTCTGAGAGGGCAGGCAAGACCTCTGCTGCAGGTTTCCACAAGAAGGACTGCTTTGTAGGTCTGCAATGAGGATTTGAAAGTCTAGCAATCAGGTGAGCGTCTGGGTCCTTGGGGATAGCCTGCTGAACAGCCAGCAAAGGTGTGTGCCTGGCTCCTTCTCCAAAGGAGGGAAAAAAGTGGATTCTAGCCTCTCACATCCACTCCCAAGGGAGGAATAACACTGAACAGCAGCTGTGAAACCAGCCATGGCCCCAGGCTTCACACCCGGGGGGACTGACTGTGAAAAACCAGTGGAGGAGGGAAGCGGAGGGAGAAACTGATACACAATTTGACAACGGAGTCCAGGTGTGGTAAAAGTGATTTATTTCTGGAACACAGTAACAGCTATGCAACTAGGAACATTCCATTTACCCGCCCCATCCGTGTTTTTGTGTCACAAAGACATACTAAGACTTTGGAAATTTTCCAAAGGGGATGACACTTGAAATGTGCTGTTTCTTCACTTTTTTTTTTATTTGTCTTAATCACAGCAAACCAAGGAAAATAGCTTTACAGCTTACTAAAACTCAAACATATCCTCATAGGAAGCAACTTAAACATTCCCAACTGTAAATTAGCAATGCAGTGATTCCCCATCAAAAGCCAGGGAAACACAAAGCAGCTCTAACACTGAGCTTATCTTGTCCATTGTGAGGAAAATCTGAATGATACAGGATGATAAAGCAACACTGCAGGTGCAGCGTCCACTGGGAAAAAGAGGTAGGGGACAGATCTGGCTGAAACCATACTGAGAATCTGATTTTTGTTTGCTTGTTTATTTTTCCTTGTTTATTTGGTTGTTTCAGCACTAGGGATTGAACCAGAGACCTTATGCCTGCTAGGCATGTACCCTGCCATTGAACTGCATCCCTAGCCCATTTTTAAAATTTGAGACAGAGTCTAGCTAAGTCATCGCAGATGCTTCAAACATGCATTCCTCCAGCCTCAGGCTCCCTGAGAATCTGACTTAAAAAGAGGAAGAAATCACAGGAAGGCATAACATTGCTTGTATCTCCACAGAGCAGCATTTACCATAAATGAGAGGGCTTATAATAACCTAGAAATCCACCAGAAAGAGTTTCCCAGTGTGTGTGCCAGATAGCAGGAACTTGCAGGTGTTGGGGACTGGATCTCCACCGGCGGGTGCCTCACCTGCTCTCTGGATGGCTGAGTTACCAAGTCTGCAAATGCACAACCTGGAGAGCTGCCACTGTACAGAATGGGTGGGTGCCACCCGGCAATGCCAGGGCCCCTGAGGATGCAGGCGTCCAGGTCTAGTGGCACTGTCTCATTTCTTGTCTCTAGCTAACAGGTGGGCCTCTTTCCCCTAAGCCCCAGAGCAGTAGCAACGAAGCAACACAAGTGGGAAGTGGTATAAACCTCCAGGAGAGCCCAGCTCTCCACTGACTCACCTGGAGGCTTTTGAGGAAAAAAAAAAAAAAAAAGCCTGATTCTTGGACACCTGTTTATTTTAAGTGGCTTAGAAGGGCTTGTTCTGGAAACTACCATGATGGATGACTGAAAAAAAAAAACAAAACAGAGGCAAAACCCTGAGTGAAGCAGTGTGTGTGTGTATGTGTGTGTGTGTGTGTGTGTGAGATGTGTTATATTTGAGTGTGATGCTTGGTGTGATATGTGTGTGGAAAGCGGGTGAAGTCCCCATGAGCAGACCCTCAGGATCACATACACCTTAGCGCAGCCCAGCCACACAAGGCTAGGTTCCCCTTGTGAGGGAGGTTAGCAATAGCCAACTTCCAGATAGCAGAACCTCCCCAGGCCACCTGACTACATCTTTCAAACATTTCTTGAGGCAGTGAAATGCAAGATTCTTTACGAGTCTCTATCAAACTTTTGACCATGACCCAAACTAAGTTTACACATTAAAGAGAGTTGATACGCAGTCTGAGTACATGGATTGTCTATGATAGTTCCTATTCTGCTGTCTGTGTGTGGTGGTGACCCACTTGTGGACACCCCTTCTACCGAGACACAAACACAGCTTTGTTTAGAGCTTGGTGTGGTGACGCAGCCCTGTAATCTCTGCAACCCCAGAGGCTGAGCCAGGGGATCACAAGTTCTATCCTAGGTGGTTTAACGAGACTCAAGTCTCCACATTTTAAAAAGGGTTGGGGATATAGCTCAGTGGCTGGGTTCAATCCCCAGTATCCAAAACAAACAAACGAAAAACAAACGCTTTGTCTTGGACAAAGCACTGGAGCTGCAGTAAAACCTGCAGTCTTCCAAGCACATCAGAAACCACTCCCTCCACACTGCAGGCCCAGACCTCAGTGACAATCCTCAAGTGAGCAACGGGAAGCAGGCTCCCCTGACCATTTTACCCGATGGCAGGGGAGGGGGCTGCTCAGGCCCAGGCTGGCAGCTGTTTGTTCACCAGCCCAAGCGGCAAGGCCATTCCGTGCCGTGGATGGGTCCCTTAGGGGTTTCCCAATCGCGCGTCAGCCCTTTGGGATCGCTGCATGAGAATGATGATCCTGGCCAGGTCGGAGAGGGCGGGGAAGGACGCCATCACGCTGTCCACCTGGTCCGGAGGGAAGACGCTACAGAGAGCAGTGCGCTCATGGGCGCGAGCGTCCACCTCTCTGTCCACGGCCCTGGGAGCAGACCCCAGAGTTCCCCCAAAGGCGCCGTCGCCCCAGGACGGCTCCGCCCAGACCGAGCCACCCAGAAAGTGCTCGGATCCGGACAGACCGACCCACGGGTCGTCGGGAGGTCTGCGCTGGGGAAGCAGGTCACCGCGCAGGGCCCTGGGCCCAAGTCCGCCCCGCGGCTGAACTTGCGGCGACGGGAGGTCGCCGGGGACGAAGGGGCTCTGCGGTCCTGGGAGGCTGCGCAGGCCCGGCGCCAGCGCCCCAGGGCCGGGAGGCCCCGGGGTGGCAGAGATGCCCGCCGGCGAGGAGGAGGGCCCGGGCGCCCAG
>NW_025999842.1:64048889-64086768 GCF_001458135.2 Marmota marmota marmota
TGCCGCGGCTCCTCGGCGCCCCGCCGGGCCAGGCCCGCGTCTTGGCCCGGAGCTCATCAGCCACAGCCAGCTGCGCGTGGTGCGGCCTCTCAGGGTGGTAGAACTTGCACTTGATGCCGTAGGTGCATTTCTTGCCTGGAGGGGCAGGGCAGAGAGGACGCGGGTTGAGAGCGGGCGTGGAGAAGCTGTGCGCACAGCCTCTGGTCTCTCTCCATGGAGATTCCTCACAGAAGGCCCCCAGACCATCTCAAACTCTGCCTCCTTAGCTCCCCAGAAGGGCCTGAAGATCTGGACTGGTGACTAAAGGGGGAAGGGTTCTGGAGCATGGGCAAAATGTCTCATGGCACATGGGGCACAATAACTCCCAAGGTCTGCAGAGTGAGCATCCGTGCAGGAACTCCCTCTGACCAGGGTCTGACACCAAATTCCTGGATTTGATGACCTTCAGCCTGTACTTCCTAGGGGACCCTGTGCATAGGACCAACCTTGAAGATGTGTGGGGAGCAGGTGCCCCATGGTACAAGACTGCTCTTCCAGTGCTGCCACAGTTTCCACCACTGTCTGCATCCCTGATACTGACCACTGTCCTCTCCCTACACACTGTTCTAATAGAGGTAGTCAAATGACAAATAATTGATCATCCAAGCCCAGGCATTTTGGAGCTTAATGGTCTAGCCTGAAGTATGGTTACCTTCATTCTAGCCAAAAAAAAGGCTTTTGAGTGCCATCCAAGGTCTTTAATTAGACTTCTGGAAGCACAAAACCAAGACCTGGAGTCATTGAATAACTTGCCAAAGCAGGTTAAAGAGCTTGCTAGAAGGTCATTCTGGATAAAATCCTTGACTTCATGGATAAGGTGTATAAGGGCCTGGGGGAACCGTGGTGCAGGATGAAGACATGAGGTGTGAGTGGACCAGGTGAAGAGACTGAGAACTGAAGCTGGCACCCCCACCTCCCTGCTTCTCACACACAGTACAGCCGTGCCTGTGTCTGAGTCCTACGTCCAGCCCTCACACGTTCCTGTCAGGAAGTAGCAGTCCAGAAGAGCTAAGCTATCTCTTCAGGGTCACACAGCTGGTTAACTTGAGCTGGAACCCAGACTGCTGACTGTCAGGCCAGGACTTCTGGGCTGCCCCACACCAGTCCCTGAAAAGGGCCCATGAGGCCCAGGGGGCTACACACCATAGGGGCAGTGCTGCCAGGATGGCTCTGGAGGCCTCGGCTTCCTGCTCAGGAAGTTGCTCAGAGTGGGTCCACGTCGGCCCAGGGGGTCATCAGGAGGCATAAATCTAGAAAATAAGCACAGAGGGGCAATTGCAAGACCACAGTGGGACTGGCCACTGGCATCTATATGGGGGTTGAAGCCACCCAGAAAACACCAAATGACATAGACCATCCGTCCCCACAGAGGGTTGTCATAGCATCTTAAAAAGCACACCCTTTCTCTACTGAGCCCACGCAGAGCACAGCACCTCTCCCTGAAGCTCCTGCTAATGTAGTGCAAGCCAGCAGGATCAGAGTCACCTGGAAACTTGTTTAAAATGCAGCCTCTGGCTTCCTCCACACATCCTTCATCAGACTCTGAAACTGTTAAGGACTCTGTATTTTAACAATTTTTTATCCAGGAAAATTGAGGTATAATTGCTCCAGGCTCACCGCAGCTTCCCGTTGTCCTGATACAAGATTAGGAACCTCTATGGGGTTAACAGCTCATGGAAGGATTTGGACTTGTACCAGCAACTTGAAGCTTGGGCCCCTATGTCCTATGGGCCTCACACCATAGCAGTCTCAGCTCAGGGCATGTGCAGGCCAAGGGTCAGCACTGCAGAGTCTGAAACACCAGCAGTGAATGGGCGAAGATGCAGATTCAGAGCCCGCTGCACACGGTGCCTCGGCACCAATGGCCTGACCTCTGCATACCCCAGGGGCTCCAAGCTTGGTCTCAGCTCCTGAGGCTGCCACACTCTGCACGGGAGGTTTTCTGATACCAGTTTTCCCCCTGCCTGCCCCTCCTCCTCCCCGGCGTGGAGCCCTGACAAGAAAGGGAATGCACCCTCAGTGTGCCTAGGTCTCAAAGGGGAAAACAAAATTCCTCAGAAGGAAGACTCCCATTTAGTGAGATACATCTTTTTCAATGGATGCTCCTGTTCCCGCCAGACACTTCCAGACACTTCCACAAATCCATACAAAGGATTTCTAAATGGTGGAGGGGCTGTTTTCATGAGTTGCTGCCCGCCCCCCAACAAAAAGTCCAAGAGTCATGCTGAGGTCCCACCCTGCAGAGAGCTGGGAGATTCCAGGCTCAGCACAGCCTCTGTGGCTCAGCTCCCAGCTACACAGCGGGCTTCTCAGAGTTGGGTCCTGACCAAGAATCTGGGGAGCTGCCCACTGCGGTTATTAAAAGTTCCCAAAGGCTTCGCCTCCTGTTCCCTCAGGAGCCGGAACTGTGCCAAGAGGGCCCTGTGGACGTGCCCAGGACACCAGGGTGAGTGACCTCACTCATAGGCAGGCAGGCCCTGCCTTCTGGCTGCCCCTGAGCAGAGGCCAGTGCATCAGGAGGACTTGGCCTGGGCCACGGACTGTCACCAGGCCAGCAGCAGCCATGACCCACCAGCCCTCAATGAGGATTTCTGGAACCCACAGTGACCAGACTTGCCAGATTCCTCTAGGCCAACACTGGACAGGGAGAGCCGCTGGCCTTGTGCATCTGGAAGCAACAATGGGGTTACTGCAGGGTGGCTGCTGCCGAGCACCTGCCCTGGGGCTCAGGAAAGCAGCTTCACCTCTTCTGCTGCAGGAGCAGGCGGTGGAGGACATCCTGGTCTGGCCTGGGAGTAACTGCTCTTATGTCTGGGGCACAATTTTCTCTAGGCTCATGATAATCTCACAGGTACTATTGCTAATCCCTTCTCAAGGTGAAGAGTCCCCGAGGTGACTGATTGCCCCATGCCACACCACCTCGCAGGGCAGGGGCTCAGTTGGAAACCTCCACCACACCACACTGCCTCTCTGCTGCTGTGTTGGGGGCAGGTGGCCTGAGCCCAGCCCACAGGGCCCTCCTCTCCCCTCCTCCTCCCCTTCTTGGAGCCACATGCTCACCCATGCACTCACACGCTCATTCACTCCTGTACCACCAGTTAGGGGACTTGGCAGGTAGACAGTTACAGTCCCTGCCCTACACATTCTGAAAGAGCCCAGAATGAGAGCTGAGCCGTCAGTGCCTGGAACACTAACTGCAGTGGGAGCCCAGGCTGCTGTGTGCTGCACCTGTCCAGTCCTCAGACAGGCCCCCTGTCCAGGCCCCCCGGTGCCTGCTCCAGCAGAAGATGAGCCATCAATTCCTCCCCACCTTTGCTTAGGCCAAGGGCTTTCCGGTTTGTGCCTTGCAATCCTGATGTCCTTTCCCTTCCCCCAGCAGTAGCAGGTTGGTCCCAGGCTTGCCTAACTCAGAGGACCAACCTAGGGACTAGGCAAACCAGTAGGTTCTCCTGACTGTTTCAACCAAGAGGTGTGGGAACAGTCTGTTCCTGGCAAGTTAAGATCTTTGCAGCCCAAAGAAAAGATCTGTTCTACTGCACATTCCCACATGTAATTAAAAACTTAAAAAAAAAAAAAAACTTGAAATAAGTGAATGGAAATACAACAGAGTTCAATATTTTCCCATGGTGGCTATTCCAGAATTCTTATTTAAAAGATTAAGTTCTAAAACAAAAAAGTTTGTGGTGGGCTAAGCATCCGAAGCTTTGCAGTGACTCAAGTAGACGTGACCCTGGGAACTTCAAGGTCAAGGACAAACTGCCTGTGGAGAAAAGGGCCTAAGAGAGAAGACACCCAGAGAGACAAGTGACAGGGCAGCCTGGGATGGCCGAGTGGGTGAGCTCAGGTTGACTGTGTCTGCAGGTCTGGATGTGCCCACCACCAGGAGCCCGCTTTGCCAGGACCTGGGAGTGGCTTTCTGCCTTCTCCCCAGTCCCCCAGACCCCTAGGCCCCATACCTATCATTGACAAAGGAGAACATGAGTAGCCTCTGCTCAATAAACCACTTCCACTCTGGGTTCTCATTCTGCAGGTCACGGTAGTTGTCATTGGAGACGATGATGCCATCCTTCTCGTAGGCCACCTTTACGATGTAGCGGTCGTCATAGCAGACCACCCGCTTGCCGTTCACCTTGCGGGACGGGGTGTAAACCAGCACTGCCTGTCGCTCCAGTTCCTCCAGGACATGCTGCTCTGGGGCCACACACGGAGAAGCACATGAGGTCTTTGGGAAAGGACACTCGCCCCACAGACCAGGGACCTCCTTGAGCCTTCCTGCCTTCCCCCAACCCCAGCTGGTTAGATGGGGGCAGGGAGGTTTTTCAGGGAAGGGAAAAAAACACCAGTTGCCACCCCCCCCACCATTCCCTAATGTTCATTTCTTTCATCAAATTTCACTGAGTTTACCAGTGGCCCAAGGTCAAGGAGGCTCTTGGCTTGGGTCCTGCCCATGATGGAGTCCAGAAAATGGTACCCAACAAGGGAGAGCCCCTTCCGAAGGAAGATTTTAGCCTCAGCCCTGCTGTTTTCAGAGTTACAAGCCACATTGGCCCGACTATAGCAGACAGAGGCCTTCTGGAGAGGGATGCTCCTGTTTGAAGTGGAACCCAGTGAAGCTTTAACAATGATTAGCAGCCTGGCTTCCACCCGCAAGTTTCCTGTGAGAGCCCTTCAGTGTAACCACGGATCCACCTTCCCTACCACTCAAGAATCTGCCTGGCCAACATTGAATATCCCACAACCAACATCTCTGAGTGACTCGAGAATGTAATGGAAGAGTCTGGAACTAAGAATGCACAGGATGCTGGGCTGAGCTCCAGTCTTTATCCCTCCCTAATGTCAGATGTTACCTTCATAAAATGAACACAATAATGTCTCCTTTACCTTTCTCACAATGCTTGTGAGTAGCCTGAATTAAGCTCAGGTGTGGGAGAGTTTTTGCAAAAACTAGGAAGGAAATGGACATGTGTCACTGGTATAAGTATCTCCAGGTCTTTCCTATGGGATTGAAGTTGGCGTCCCAGGAAAGTCTAATGTTTGGTCTTAGATTTGCCTTTGGAGACATGCAAGGAAAATCCCTGCCACACATAATAGTTATTTGGCACTTAGAAGAGTATTAGCATATTCTTTATATATTTTTCTTCCCTCTAGTCTAAGTACTTTCCAATCTGACATGATTTCCAGACTTGAAAAAAGATACAGAATGCATTTGTGGAACAAAGTACAATAATAATAATAATGTTGTGGACTTTGAGAAGCAGAAGGTGGGGTCATGCTCGGGAAGTCCCTAGTGCCCCTCCCAGTTGGCAGTCTGCTCCATTCCCCTCAAGATGGCCCACGTTCTGCAACTGAGTGTTTATAATTCCTTTACTTTTATTTTTAGAAATACATATGTACAAGGACAATTTTCATTGTGGTGACAAATCAGACCCTACACAAGTGGCACCATCCTACACAGGCACTTGCCCTGCTGCTGTTTTCATTGCACATTGTGTTTTTGAGGTTTGGTCACATGGCCAATATGTTCACTGCTATTAGTTTTTATGTAAGTCCCTGGCACAGAAGTCCAAGGAACTCTCCAGAACATGTCTCTAAGAATTTTCCCAACTTGGTGAGTACAAAACAGTCTCTTATAGTGGTTTTATTTTGTGTTTCTCTGGATACTAATGAGATTGAGCACCTTTCCTGTTTTTATTGGCCATTTATGTTTTCTCTTCTGCAAAAGCCTTATTCATGCTTTAGCTCATCGTTTTATTGGTTCATTGATCTTGTCTCATTAATTTGGAGAAGTTCTTCACAGATGCCCCAGTTTGAAGTTGACCCTTTTTTCCTTCCTTCCTTCTTTTGTTTCCTTCTTTTTCTTTTTTTTATGGTAGCTCTTAATGAACAGAAGTTTTTATTATGTAGTCAGATTTATTTATCTTTCTCCAATAGAACTGCTCTTGTTGTAGTTTGTTAAAAATTCCTTCTCTACTCCAAAATAATTTTCCCCATTCTTTACCTATACTATATTTCAATATCACATAACTGAATGGCTTAAACCTACCAGTATCCTTGTTTAGAGCATAAAGAATTCTTTGGGTAACCAATTCCTGATGGAGAACAGAATGCAAGTATGTATCCCTCTCTCATAAATCCCATTGAAATGACAGTTTTAAAGGTGGGAGATCCATAATCACATTTAAAATGGGCTTGAAGACAGCAGTAAAGCCAGGGTTTGGACAAATTTTAGGAAGATAGAAAGCAGGGAGGGACATACTAACCCTACAGCATGGAGGGACCACAGCCCAGAGTGTGGAGAAGATTGAAGCAGACATGGGAGTCATTTCCCCTGTGAAGCTGCAAAACACTCTAGGCGTGGCCTGGGTGGTAGGCGGGCTGAGGCAGGATGGCTAGTGGAAGGGCTGCTTGAAGGCAGTTGCTCATGAACCTGTACTCACTTCCTAGCCCTATTGCCATAAAAAAAAAAAAAAAAAAAAAAAAATGAAGGCACAGCTAGGAAGGAGTAAGCGTCTCATTGTTTCAATCTGCTAGAATAAAACCCTCATCATTTTGTCATTGGAATATGTGACAGGCAGAAGTGCCTTACTGCCTGCCTGCTCCATTCAGGGTATGCAGAAGTGAGACCTGCCAGTCAGCACCAAGAGTCAGCCCTGAACAATCCCATTCCAGGAGAAAACTTATCCCAGAGGCTCGAGAGGCTGAGGCAGAAGGATCACAAGTTCAAAGCCAGCCTCAGCAACTTAGCAAGGTCCCAAGCAACTCAGCAAGACCCTGCCTCAAAGTTAAATATTAAAATGGGCTTCAGGGGAAGGCACCTCTGGGTTCAATCTCTGATACAAAAAGGGGGAGGGGAGGGCTGGGGATGTGGCTCAAGTGGTAGTGCGCTCGCCTGGCATGCGTGCGGCCTGGGTTCGATCCTCAGCACCACATACAAACAAAGATGTAGTGTCCGCCAAAAACTAAAGAATAAATATTAAAAAAAAGAACTTTAAAAAAAGGGGGGGGGGAGAAAACTCATAGCACTTGCACAGGTATATATTTAACCAATCTAGCTCTCTATTCACAATTAAAATGTATATACACAGATCACCAGAATTTTGAGAGAAAAACCGAGAGGGGTGGGGCTGGGATGAACAAATATAAGTGACCCCAGAAAAATTTAGATAACATTTGTGAAAATTATGAAAACTTTCTTAAAAAGTCTATATAAGTTTATAGAAATATTCAAGAAGAGCCGGGAGCAGTGGCACATGCCTATAATCCCAGCAGCTCAGGAGACTGAGGCAGGAGGATCATGAGTTCAAAGCCAGCCTCAGCAAAAGCGAGGTGCTAAGCAACTTGGTGAGACCCTGTCTCTAAATAAAATACAAAATAGGGCTGGGGATGTGGCTCAGTGGCCGAGTGCCCCTGAATTCAATCCCTGGGGCCAAAAAAAAAAAAATCAGAAATATTCAAGAACATACTGCATCCACAGAACAAGAACAACATTTTGTTTACAAAACAAAGAGAGATTAATAGAGAAGTAGCAGCAACTGGTAACCATTAACAGATTAAAAACAAACCAAAGACAAAAACCTCTGGTGAAAGATGAGAAGAAACAGTCAAGGAACCCTCCCAGTTTGAGCAAGGGCCAGCCCTCCCGTGTCAACTATGAATCCATGCTGACAGCACCTCAGTCTCTTCTTGTTAGGAGAGCTGAATAACAAACAAAACCCTGCTTGTTGAAACCACAGTGTTCTATTATTTGTAGCTTAAAATAGCCCTAGCTTATTTGAGAATTAAAACTAAAGAATTTCCTGGATCTCAATTTCCGTTTTTTTTTTTTTTTTATGAAGAGACTAGACTAGGTATTCAGTAAATAATAAACATTCAGATTCTACAAACTACTAAGGATGGGATACAGAGATGGTCTTTCTTCAGAGTGCTAAAAGTCGGAACTTTGGGAACTTAATCCTTCTCAGTAAGCAAGTCCTATCATTCATCTATGCAATAGCTATTGATTAAGCACCGACCCTACATGAAGGGTGCTGGGTGCTAGGGCTAGGTGCTGAACAGCTGCATGGGGTTTTTAGTGTAGGGAGGCAGACAGACATTGCTAGACCAGTAACTTAACAGAGCCACCACTGTGGGAGCCACCAAGGAAGAGCGCACAGTGCCTGGGGCGTGTACCTGCCGCAGCATACCTCTGATAGGGGTGTCAGATCGTGATGGCTCTTTCCTCCAGGATGGGACAAAAACCTTGATGTAGGTGTGACCTCTCTCCCTGAACCAGTCCACAGCCAGCTGGATTCCCCGGCAAGAGAAGGCTTCTTTATTTCCATGGCTATAATGGGAAAACAAAGAAAGCTGACGACACCCAGAGAGTGTTGGTTCCTAGGAGTGACTTCCCTGGGAACATTCTGGACCCAATCTCATAACCAAGAGGGAAGCAGGCAAATCTGAATTTTAAAGATAGTTCTCTGCATAAACTATAGAACTATAGCCTTTAATTAGAACCAGGCTCCTGGTGATACATACATACAGGATCCCTTGCTCCAAGGGAGAAATATTCCAAGGATTAATAGACTAGATCAGCTCTTTAGCTAAGCTAAAAGGATCAACATAAAATGGAGCAGAGCCATCTTCAGGATTACTCTCACCCAGAGATGGTTATAAGTGCATTTCTCAAGTCCAAGCAGGGAAATCAGTGCCCCATCAATGCCACTGAAGACATTGATGAGGCAGCAAGGAAAGAGCGGTGTGGGAATGGGCAGGGACTGGTGGGCCTCATCGAAGGTACTCCTCCTTTCTCCTAAGAAGCCCAAGAAGCCCTGGAAGGATTCTAAGGCGGGAAGTAGATGTGATGTGGTGATGTGACATGATCCGATGTACATTTCTCAAAGATCAGTCTGGCAGCACCAAGGACAATAGAAGGGCAAGAGCAGGTATAGGTACCCGTTTAGAAGCTGTAATAATTGACGGTGACTTGGACTCGGGAGCTGGTGTTGGGTGAGGGAGAGAGCAGGTGGACTTGAGAGGCATCTGGAGGGTAAAATCTCCAGAACTCCATTTCTGACTGGATACAGTGAAAGTGGACAGTGGGTTGATCCCTGGCACAGGGATTCTGAGAGGGAAAGATCACTTATAGGTTTGGTTTTGGACACCTACTGAGTAGAAGGCTTTGTGATCCCTGAGTGGAAACGCTAAGTGACCAGGGAGGGTTCAGAGGTCCAGGTGGTAAGTTATAGGTCCACTGAGTTTAAACACTAATTGAAGCCACAGCATGGAGCAAATGATCTGACTGCCGGAGAGGAAGCAAGAGGCCCAGGCTGGCCATGAGGAACCCTGCGCTGTGTAGCTGAAGAGAGAGCAATCCTACCCAAGGGACAGAATGGATCTATCAGAGGAAGAGGGAGCCGGCTGGGTGCTGTATCATGGAAGCCAGCAGGAGGAGGCAGCCAAATGCTCTCCCAGGGACTGGTGAAGCCTGAAGGCATCCATCCAACTTAGCCAATGGGGGTCAGTGGTGTTTTGCTGGAGAGGGAGAAAATGGGTATATATGAGAAGACAAAATCTACTAGACTAGCCACGGGACCTTTGTACCAGGTATTCCTTCCTTCTCAGCCCATCCACTCTTCCTCCTCCTTCCAACCTCAGCTGCACTTTTTTTTTTTTTTTTTTTTGAGTTGAGGTGTCCCTGTGTTTCTCAGATGATCTCAAACTCCTGGGCTCAAGCAATCCTTCTTGCCTCCTGCCTCATCCTCCCCAGTAGCTGGGACCAAAGATGCATTGTACCTGCTTTTGGCTGCTTCTTCAATTCCTTGGCACAGTGTCTCCTGACCTCCTAGACTGTCAGGTCCCCTGTTCCAAGCACCAGTAGTGCCATGCCACTCTCCCTGGCTCTTAAGAAGGTTCATCCTCAGCCAGGGGTCAACTGGGCCTCTCTCTGCTCTACATCACGGGTCCCCCTTGATCACCACTGAGTTCCCAGCACCTGGCCCTGTGCCTGGTAATTGGTAAGGGATCAATTGAATTTGTGGGTAGACCAATGACTGAGAAAAAAAAAACAAAAACAAAAACTAGCTGTGTCAGCAGCTGGAGAAGGAGAAGCCCAGAAAAAAGGGACAGTTCCCTGGAAAGACCCTGATGCAGGTGGGACACGGCATGCTCCAGGGACAGAAGCGAGAGCATGTGGAATGAAGAAAGGGGAGACAGCGGCAGGGACAGGTGGACAGGTCCTTGAGAGCCCAGGGTCCTGAGGGCCTGAACAGAAGCAGCCAGCCCACTTCCGACGGGACTACACCCAGTGTCCCTCCCAGTGCTTTCCTGTGTGTGTGACCTTCCCTACAAGTTTCTCAGGAGGCTCAGGACAGTCACAAGTTTGTAAAGCAAGAGAGGAAGGACGACCCTGGAAGCGCTGGTCAGCCGTGCTGGGTGGCAGGCCTGTGGAGCCGGAAGAAGCCACACACGCTGCCAGGTCTGGGACTCTCCTCTGGCCAAAGAGCAGGCCCTAGGAGGTGTGTGCAAACAGAAAACAGAAAGTGCTGATGGGATATGTGTGGAAAAAGGAAGAGGAGGTGGAGCACTGACCCCCTGCCCTGCAGAAGGCAGAGGAAGATGGGAGGATGAGAGGTCATTCACGTGGTCACTCAGCCCCTCGCCCCACCCTGCTCCTCCCCGCTGAGCCCGAAGAGAAGGGGAAACATCAGTGTGGGCGTGAACAGGAGGAGGAAGCCTCCTGTGTTTTCCAGCTTCAAACCCCCCAGAGAAGCCTCGTGTCTGCAGGGCGGCCTTGGAGGGAAGTAGCCTATAGGTGATCCCACAGCGACACCCAAGTCCCCTGCAGGCCCCAGGCCTGGTGGGTTAGAAGAATCCTAGGGTGGACCAGGAGGTGCCTACCAGGAGGAGAGCATTTTAAGTCAGCATGGCCCCCAGGGAGCCTGGATGGGACCAATGAAACTCCCACCCTCACCCAGCCACTCTCGCAGAAGAGCCCCGAGGGACAAGACCCCCTCTTCCTGCCAACACCAGGTCTCAAAGCCCCCAGAGGCCATTTGGGAGAAGAGCACAGGGAAGGAGGGGAAACACGGAGCCTGAGTCTTGGGAAAGACAAGACACAGACATCTGCAGACCCTGGAAAATGTCAGGCTGGCCCTTCCCCTGCTGAAGAGCTGGGGAAGAGATTATGTCTGTCACAGGAAAAGAGGTGCATTTTCTGTGCACATGGCAGTACTGTGGGCAATGGACCACCCACCCCAGCACACGCATCTGTTGACTGCACCAATCCATTCTGTCCATTCCAAAGTAAAAATGTCACTACTGCAGTTATTTTAAAAACCATTTGTTAACTGATCTCTTTCCCAGGGCTCTTCACAGATCTGTTTGAACCACTCAAAAGCCAACGTTCACTCCCGACATTTTCTGTGGGTATATGATTAGTGGGGGCCAGGGAGGACATTCAGTGGTGAGGGAGAGGGAGGGAAAGAAGCCCTGGCAGAGCTCCCAGTCAGGCTGAAAGGCACGGACAGTCCCTCTGGGGTCCCTGTCCAGCATCCACTGGGAAACACAGAAGCCAAAGGCTCCCGTTCCTCTGTGCTTCCTCACAGCCTCTGCATGGATTCGTGGACATCTTCCACACAAGGCTGTGGCCGGCCTGTCTGCCAGGTCACTTGGCACATTCATCTCATTTAACTATTACAAGCCTTTGAGGAAGTGACCTGTACCCCCCATTTTACCCTTGAGGAAACAGAAGCAAAGAAATGTTCCCGGCTCTCTGTTGAAGTGTCAGACCTCCAAATGCAAACTCATTCCCTCTTGGCCCCAAGACCCCTAAGATCCAGAGGGCAGCTCTTTTGGAGCAAAAATGTTGCCTGCGGTTTAAATGCTCTTGCTGAGCCAGGCGCACGCCTATAGCCCCAACAGCTCAGGAGGCTGAGGCAGGAGGACTGTGAGTTCAAAGCCAACCTCAGAAAAAAGCAAGGCCTAAGCAACTCAGTGAGACCCTGTCTCTAAATAAAATACAAAATAGGACTGGGGATGTGGCTCAGTGGTTGAGTACCCCTGAGTTCAATCCCCAGTACCCACCCCCCAAAATGTTACTGGGGTGGTGGCAGGGCCCTTCATGGGGTTATGAGCAGGCACCAGGAACCAGCTTCTCAGGCAGCCTGCTGAGAGGCCTAGGGGAAGAGGAAAGGGGAAGTGGGTTGGCGCCTTAGGCAAATTTCTACTCGACAATTGTGCCTGGGGCAGCTGCAGATAGGGTGTTGTCATTTCCAGAAACTAATTGTACACCCCTGTATCCCTATATCTATGTGGAATTTAGAGGTCACCAAACAGCCCTATGGGGAGGGAAGAAAGAAAGAGATGAACAATGGTCCATTAGTGGTTTGGGATGTAAAAGGACACCACCAGTTTCACTCTTGTTTCTTATTTGAGGTCAAATTACCAGCATGTCAAACCTTAGTCAGTGGATCTCTGCCAGATCCAGTCAGGGGAAAGAGAGAGGGTGAGCAGGGGCTGCCCGCATCATAAGAGAACTAGGTGCAGACTTAGGTAGGAGCCCAAGGCTCAAGTTAGCAGAGGAAGACAGGTGGGATTTCAGCCTGAACTCTCTTCACTGAATGAATGATTCCTTCCTCCAGAAGCCAGAGTCCACCAGATGGTCTAAGTTTAAAAATTAAATAACAACCCAAAACAAAAAGTCCAATACACCCCAAACAAGACATGCTCAAATGGAACCCTCCTCTGGGGCAGGAAGAGGAGGTAAAGTTTACCAGGTGGCTTCCCGCCAAACTCCACACTCCCAATCCCCCCTTGTTTCTTGATTTGCCTACAGGATGTAAACAGGTTGGACACTTGTGAGTTTGCCACTCCCAACTCTCACAAAGAAATGCTGCGCCCATGGCTACCAAGAATCTGTGTTCTTCCAAATACCAAGATGCAGCTTCTAACAGGATTTCAAGGAAAGCCACCTCTTTAAAACGTTGCTGCAGATTTTTCTTAAGGCCTTGTGTCCACAGTTATTCTCTCTCTCTCTCTCTCTTTCTGTCAAACACACACACACACACACACACACACACACACCTTGAAGGTACAGGAATTGTACTTGAGAATTGTCTCTGGGATGCTATTCCATCAGTGTCACCAATGAACGCACACATGTCACCTGCAGGTCCCCAGTCTTGGTGGCAGCAGGAGTAGATCCCAGGTTCTAGCCCTGCAGGACCCTGGTGAGGGGAGTGGGGGGCCTCACGCCTCCATCTACTGCTGCCAGGTCCAGGGCTCATCCTGCTTGGGCAGGGCTCTGGTCAGCACAGGCAGGCTCTGGCCCCAGGACAAAGGCCCAGGGTCAGGATCTCCCACCCTCTGGCCAGACGGGGAAAAAAGCCATTGGATGTGATGGGAGGCTTTGGAAACAGCACAAAATCCAGAGCTGGCATTTACTGCTCTGGGACCTTGGGAAAGTTATTCGCTCTCTCTAAACCTCTGAAGAAAAAGAGAAGTCCCTTTATAAAAGAAATTTCACTTATATCTTTCTACCACACAAAATAATCACCTGGAATCTCAGCATATCAGAGATGAAAAAAGCCAACCTCTTAATTATCCAGCTCTTAATCGTGTAACTGTGTGAACAGGACCCAAGAAAGTCAGGGATTTGCACAGTTGGTAAAGAAAAGCCAGAGCTCCTCTCTCCATGTGTGGCCTGTGGGCCTGGCTCCTGGGAAACCCCGTGCAGGATACAGAGACATCACAGTGGGAGAACGGACAGGGAACCGAGTGCAACCTTGGGCCCACCCTCTCCCAGAACTTGCGTTTCAAGGGAACAAATTCAGTTCCCTGAACAAGTGGTTATTGTGCAATTTCTCTTTTTCCTAACTATTGGGACCCAAGGGGCAGGGGGAAGGGATGTTTGTGGGTGTGTAAGCCCGTGTGTGTGCGAGCGTGTGCATGTGTTCATGCGTGTGAATGTGTGTATGTGTGCACGTGCATGCACCCATATAGAGAAGGCATATTGGTTGATCAGGTGTTTTTTAGGCCCCAGGTGTGTGACAACATCCAGGCTCTAACACATTCTTTGCAGTATGTCTGAGTAATGGTTTCCATTTATATCCCACAAAGATTGAGCGAGAGAGGAGCAAACTGATTACAGGTGTGAGACTGGAGCTGGAGGTGACAGGAACAAATGGATTCACCCAGGACATTTCATGGTCATGTGCAAATAGAAGCTGTAGTTTAAGTTTGAATTCTAGGCAACAACAGAGACTCCCATCAAAAGAAAACCCTCCATGGCCACACTATCAGAACGCTAAAATTCTTCTCTAGCCCCCAAGGAGAGAATGCCTATGGCCTCTGAAGTCATCTGTTTTCCCTATAGCTATTCTGCTGTTTTGACTTGAAACAGTGGACTCAAATAATCTTCTGGCTGGGAAGATCTTTGATTTATGTAATATCATCCTATAACCAAAACCCTCTTAGCAGGGCATGGTGGCACACACCTGTAATCCCAGCTACCTGGGAGGCTGAGGCAGGAGGATCAAAAGTTCAAGGTCAACCTAGGCAACTTAGTGAGACCCCGTCTCAAAATAGAAATTTTTAAAAACAGGGTTGGGGGATGTAGCTGCTGGATTCTAAAATTACTTAAACAATCCATAAATCTTAAACTTAGCAGGATTTCATAAACTCCCCTGTTTGGTGCTTGCTGGGGATATGAGTTAGAATATGAGTGTGACCTGGTGGAGCAGCTCCTAAGTCCAAGAGGGCAGCGGGGACTCAATCACCTGCTAATATAACCAAGCTCAGAGAGATGGGCTGTCTAAAAACAGAACAAACATTTGGTACACACCACGCAGGGTGTATAGGGACAGTCCCTGAGGCTGGGCTGTGTGGGGTGAACCATTTCAAACTTGTGTCCTGCAATGCCAAGTCCAAAGTGAGCTCCAATCCCCAGGGACAGCTTGGGGATGCCTGACACTTTTGGGGCCGCTGATAACTGCTTTTCCAAGCTCCTACTCAGCTTCTACAAAAGGAAGTGCAAGTGTGTACAGCTGTGAGTGAACAATTTCCTATGACTCTGCCCTTTGCCTGCCTGTAACTAAGCCAAGTGGTAGAATAATCCATTGGTTTGGGCAATGCCCCTCCTCACCAGCTCAAAGTGCAGGAGGCTGCAGACTGGCAGTGGAGTTCAGTCAAGCTGGCACCATAACCACATAGGGCATGATGCTCACACCCCTGAAACACAGGAAGATGCCAAGACCCAAATGGGCACACTGCCTCTCCGCAGCATAAGGCGGGAGGGGAGGACCACAGACACTTCTGTCAAACTTAGCAAGGGGACTGCAACCTCACCGCCCAGCAACCCCCAGCAGAGGGTTCCCAGCACCATTCAAATGCTTCTTCCCATCTGAGTCTCATAACCCACAGGGAGACAGAAGGGAGGTCTATTGACCTCTTTTGCAGAAGAGGAACTGAGTAGTTTTGCTTTCCCAGAGTCACGCAACCAGTTAGGGACAGAGTCCAGAGAAAAAGCCACATCTGTTAACACCTGACCCCAAGTCCTCCCCATTACCCACTACCTTCCCCAGAAGAAGCAGCTCCTCTGGGTGAGTGTAATAATATCACCCACTTGAACACTCACTCTGCATCAGCTCCAATCCTCACAACATCCTCCAAAGAGGGTGAAATCCAACATTACAGAGGGAGAAAGTGAGGCTCAGAGAGATTCAGTGACATACTTAAGGCCACACAGCTACTCAGGAGATGTAATAGATTCAAAGCCCAATCCACTAGCTCCAACAGTCTTTGGACCAAACCAAAGAGAAGGGGTGGTTCTCAGGGCTCCTGAGAATAGGTCCCTCACCCTGCCTCCCACCGTAGGTTGAAAGAAATCAGGAAAGCTACCTCATTGCCACATTGCTGCCGTCGATCACTATGGGACGCAGGGAGCTGGCCAAGTCTCCACAGTCCTCTTCTAGGGCTGACCTCAAGCCCCGCTGGGCAGAGTCTGGGACTCCACAGGAGCCCCGGGGAACGAGCAGAGGCCCAGTGCTGCTGGCAGGGCTCTCCTGGGCCCCAGGGCGGCTGCCCGTCTGGATCAGTTCCTGCAACACGTCATTGACCAGGGCACCATCTCCCAGCTTGCCCAGCACCCTGACCACATCCTCCCGGCTGTAGCCCAACTTCTGGAAGAACTCCATCTTGCTCGGGCGCTCCATACTGTGCCAGCCACCTCCTGGCGTGGGTCCTGCCCCCAGCTTCCTCCTGGCAGAGCCCCACGGGCATGAGCTAAAGAGAAAAAGTGCCCATCAGGTAGTTTCTGGGCAGTCTGGCACCCAGGATGCCAGGTGACCGAGAGTAAGTTGTATATGTGCTCCCTCCCTCTGACCTTATCTGTCAGGAAATCATGTCAAGCCTAGTCCCCCGTGGGGATTTTCAGTTGCTCAGTGTGGTTTGTGGAGTCACAGATACAATCACACTGCTTCTACTATGCATTCTCTGTGGCTGTCACCCCAGCGCACCTGTGCAGGGAACAACAACCCGACTCCAGGGTGACAGGGGCTGAGCAGGGAACCCACAAGTTGGGACAGGCCAAGGAAATATTTCTGAGGCTTTGTTACAGGTTGAATGGTTTCCACCCAAATTCCCATGTTGAAGCCTTAGCCTCACCCCGCCATACCTCAGAGCGTGACTGTATTTGGAGACTGAGCCTTTAAAATGAGGTTGTTAGGGTAGGCCTCCTCCAATGACTGTGTCCCTGCAAAAGGAAATTTGGACACAAACACACATGGAAGGATGACCACATAAAGATTCAGGGAAAAAGGCAATCATCTGTGAGCCAAGAGTCAGGGCTCAGGAGGAACCAGCCCTCAGATCACCTGGATCTGGGACAGTGGATTTCCAAGGTTCCTGCTCCAGTCCCTGGTGCTCTGTTAAGGCAGATGAACACAGGCTCCTGGGTTTACACAGGGAGAAATGCCCTCTGGAAAGTTCTATCTCCCGAAAGACAATGCTCCCACCCAACCATGTGCTTTGGCACAACTTTAATTCAGACCACACTGAACCTTGAAGATAGAAAGTCCTAACTGGTATTTGACGGTTTCCCCTCCAGGTACCCCTGAGGATGATGGGAGCAGGGACTGTAGCCTCAGAGATGCTGTCAGAAGGGACATGACTAAACCAATAGGAACACTCCAGACAAACGGGGCCTGTCTCTCTTTTCTACCGCAAAGACCTTCATCTTACACCTTTCAAAAAACATTTAGAAATACAGACGTAACTTTGAAAACACATTTGCTGTGAACAATTTGAACAATGTCAAAGTATAAAGAGCAATGCACATAGCACATCCGTGGTGCCTCTCCTGCCAATGATCTGCTCCCTCTCTCTAGCACGTTCTCTGCACTGCTCTGCATGTTACCAGATAACAAAGCCGGCTTTAGGACTGTTTTGCTTGATTTGTACAGAAATGATACCATACTGCATATAAAAGCAATGTACTTTTCTTATCAAAAATGCCTTTTGGAATCTTTCCCTGCCAAGTTACCTGTTCTGCTGACCACTGTGTATGCCCAGCATCTAGAACAATGCCTGGCACAGCTGAATCCCAATGCATAGTTGTTGATAACGAATGAATGAATGTGCTATCCAGCATTTAACCCTAAATCAAACCATGGAAACCATAGATTGCCTTTGGTTTTTCACTGTTAGCAAATCCTGCACGCTGAAGATATTTGTGCATCTTCTTTTCACCCCATCCTCTTCTCGGCATTTCGAGCTCCTCGCCTTTAGATGCTATCTCTGATCTGCAGCAGTCATGCCTCTGTGGTAGGTTCCCACCTCAACTCTCCCTGTAGTGCAGGAATCAGAGCACGGCTAACAATGTCAGGGTTCCGCGGGGGGAAGGGCATTTCACAGCCAACTTTCTGGGCAGAGAGGCCTCCACTGCAGCCCCCACCTGCCTGCTTCCGAAATCCCACCTCGGCCACTGACAACGGGCCTCCCAACTGGAACACTAAATCTCCCCCTCAAGGTCACCAGTTCCTTCTAACTGAAAATCCATCCGAATCTTCACAATCCTTGCCTACGACCTCCCTGCCACTTTTGACACCGTGGACTCACTCACTCTCCAAATTGTCATTTTAAATTTTTAAAATTATGAGCTGTCCCCAACTTGAAACTCTCTGTTCCCCCAGGTTGCATAACTTGGCCTGTCTCTCCTCCTGTATGTTTCCAGCTCTTTCTCTGCTCCCTCCATCAGTGTTGGGGTCCTGCCCAGGCCCTCCACCCGTCCCTATATTCCCATGGGTCCCACAGCTTCACATCTGGCTCCCACCTCTTATGGAGCACCAGGCACACACACAGTTATAAATCCATGCAGTACATGCCAGGCATGCGGTTTTAGCAAAATGCAACAGAACTCAGAACGCAGACATTTGTTAAGTGTCTACTTTAGTTTTTCTCAAAATGAACTCCAGGGAAACTTGGGAGACCCCAAGCCATTTTCAGGGAGTCTGCGAGGTCAAAACTACTTTCATAATAATGCTAAGATATAATTTGTTTACTTCATTCTCAACCTCTCAAGAGTATACAATGGAATATTCCAGAGACTACATGCTGTGGATATTGCAGCAGTTTAAATGAAGAAGCAGATATGAGAATCCAGCTCTCATCCATTAAGACAGATATTAAAGAAACTTGCAAAAAATAAGTCAATGCCACTCTTCTTACTAATTTTTATCTTTTTGGAAATAGAGTTATTTCTCATAAAAGCATGTCATTTAATATAATCGATTTATTGCTATTTAAAAGTAAATGAATTTAAAAACTTAGTTTCTAATAAAGTAGACAGATATAATCTTCATAAGGAAAAGCTCTTAGGGTTCTGAAAATAAAAGTTTCTTCTTAAATCCAGCCTGTTCCTAAGATATTTCCACATATGTGGTTCCACGTAGGGAGCCTGGAGACGGGTGGCTCTCCTCCTCAGTCCCAGGCAAGGAAGCCCAGTATGTCCCCCCTTCAGTCAGGAGGTCTCAGGCCCACCTCCCGTAGCTCACCTGCCCCCCACTACTCTGCAGTCTCCTTGGTTCCTTCCTCACCCATCTGCCTGTGGCTGGCTTGGAGCCAGCATTTCTAACACAAAACTGGCCACAGCAGCCCCTGCCCACGGGTGTCCTCCCCACCCTGGGCCCTTGATGACTACAACACAGATGCCAAATTCCTAAGCAGGCTGAGCAACTGCATCCCGTATGCTCTGACCCTGACTAAGTCACAGTCACCAATGGCCCACCTGGCCCTTTCTCTAGAGACACACTGAATTTATCCCTGCTTCCTAAGTATTCCAGAATGTTCTCATGCACATACTCTTTTGGGCTTCGAAAACATCAAGATTCAGCTCACACATCACTTGGAAAGGGCGTGTGATTGTGACCCTGGTCATCTCATCTACCACAGCCCATGACCTTTGCTATCACACATCAAATCATCATGTATATGTTTCCCAAGAGACTGAAGGATTCAGTATTCTGACCTACTCATCTCTCAGTCCCCAGTACCTGGCATGGTGCCTTGTGTATTTAAGGGGTTTATTAGATATTTCTTTAATAAATCACCAAAATATATATTCTCTCCTCAAATAAATTTTTCTCCTTGGGTTCCCAATCTGATTGAACAGCATCCCCCAGAGGCCCAAAGAAAACATCTGGAAGTCCTGTGACTCCTTTCTCTCCCTCACATCTACATCTGATGGATCGTTACCTATTTCTGGGCATTTCCCATAACTAACCTCCCTCGGTGCTCATTCTGCCACCACCCGGGTCCACTCACTTCTTCCTGGAACAAATCTTGTGCCGGGGCCCAGCTCCATAAAAACAAAACAAGACACAATCCAGTTTCAACTTGTTCACAGTCTACTCAGGAAAAACAGAACCCAAAAATGTAAACAAGAACTTGTGAAGATAAGGGCAATTCTTTTAATTAAAAAAAATGTGCATTCAAAATACAAGTGAGAAATGACTCATCTTCCATTGAAGGCAAGGACGGGCCCCTCACAGAACTGGGTAACAAAGGAAGGGCTGCACCATCACTCTGGGGACTCCTGGGAAGCCTCCGATGGTGTTCCAGCACCCCACACTTCACCACTCACTGCACCCCACCCAGACAGTCCACGGCTCAAACACTTCCACGTCCCTCCATCCTGTGCAGAGTAAAGGCCAAAGCTCTTCTGCATGGGAGTCATGCCCTTGCAATCGGGTTTCATCTACCTCCTATCTCTTGTGCACAGGCCTCTGGTCGAGCCTTGTGTCTCTCTGTGACTAGTGACCACTTCTCTCCAGACCATTGTTCCCTCTGGCTGGGGTCTAGCTTTGGACCAAACTCCAGGCAGGAAGAAGATTTTTATAACAAACTGACAGTCCAGCTTCACACCAGGGGTCACACAGTGACCCAAAAGGCCTTTATTCAGGTTCCTTCTCCCACCTAGAACATGGGTCCCTCCACCAAGCTAAGCCCACTCCTGTGGGAAGGCAGCATAGATACAGGTATTCTCCTTACCCAGATGAGGAAAGAGAGGCTCAGGTTGGAACGGAATGATGGTTCTATAGCTAATAAATCTCAGAGCCTGACAATCAGTATGTCTCCAAAATAGCTTGTCAGTTTGAATAGCACTCAGGATGAAGGTGGCATCTCATTGCAAAAATGGAAAGCAAGAATACAACTGTTCAGCTGGGCGTGGTGGCGCACACCTGTAATTCTAGCGGCTCGAGAGGCTGAGGAAGGAGGAGAGTGAGTTCAAATCCAGCCTCAGCAAAAGTGAGGCACTAAGCCACTCAGTAAGAACCTGTCTCTAAATAAAATACAAAACAGGGCTGGGGATGTGGCTTAGTGTTCAAGTGCCCCTGAGTTCAATCCCTCGTACCAAAAAAAAAAAGAATACAACTGTTCAGGTGACTTTTCTTTGATCACAAAGGAACAGATATGAGTAGAATTTGTTTATTTTATAATCTTTCATTCAGATGTGACAAAAACATGAACAATTCTAAAATGAAAAGACGTGGTCTTTGACCTGGGCAGGCAGGCAGAGTGACCACACCAGGTCCTTGTTCACAGCTGAAGTTTTCCACGAAGCCCAGAAGTTACCACCCAGGGCTCCTTTTCTGAGGATTGTCAAAAAGATTATGCATGGGACCAGACAGCTGTTTTCACACAAAATTAACACAAAGAATTCACCTACTTCGGAGAGTCCTCCCTACCCCCATCCCAACCCTGGAACTTTAAAATCAACTTCCTTTCCTTTTACAACGAATTTCTTCTAATAAGGGAGTAACCAGGGTCAGGGGTTGTTCTCAGGAGCTTCCCTGGGCCTTTGGGTGACAATTTCCCCTTGGATGCAGTGGTCCATGAGCTCCCATCCCCCAGCTGCTTGCTGGGTCTTTCTATTTTTAAGATCTGAAAGTCTGAAGAACTTTATCTCCGTTTCCTTCCTCAATCTTGACTGGAAGTCACAAACAGCAGATTAGTAACAAAATCTTCAAGGTTGCCTCATGAGCTGGCCCAGCGGTCAGCATCCCACGGCTTTCTTCCTTATGGTCAGTCAAGGCGACCGCACCCTGGACTTGGTGTGGAGCCCAGAGTCAGAGCCACCTATCAGGACAGCCAAGGGAAGTGGGGCAGATTTCGCAGGTGGAACAAGGTAGCCAGGTCAGATCTGTTTCTTCTAGAATCAGCTGACCTAGGTTGGGGACCTTGGGCCAAAGGTCTGGGGCGCTGACGACTGAAAGAGGAAGAAAGAGGGAAAGGAAAGCAGAGAACCAGCAGCGCCCACGTGCACGGCGCCGTCTGTGTTGCAAGAGGAAATCGCACCCTCCCTGGGAAGCCGAATGTGCTACCTCATTCCTCAGAATGCAATTGAGGAAACAGGAAAAGACAGGCTTTGCTGACAGCTGGGACCCACAGCTGGCCAATGGGAAAGACCCGGCCGTGAGGATTGACGCCCAGGTCGGAGGGCGCCCCCCAGCGGCCGCCTCAGGCCGTAGCGCCGTTCTGGGTGGCCTCTGCCAGCGCTAAATCCATGACCTTAGGTCCGCTGGAAGTCCTCCAAGTCGGCGTGTTCCCAGTTTCTCTGCAGAGTCCAGGCAGAAGTTTGGGGGTTCAGCTCAGATCTTCAGGCTCTCATTGGAGTTGTCAGTTCAATTTTGAGGAAGTCACAGTCAGGCAAGGATTGCAGCCCAAAGGACTGGTGGTTTGACTGTTTTTTTTTTTTGTTTTTTGGGGTTTTTGTTTTGTTTTGTTTTGTTTTTTTGTAATTTTTAAAATTTTCAAAAATTGTGATAAAATATAGCCAAACATAAAGTTTACCACTCTAATAATTTTAAATGTATGAGATCTGTAGCATTAAGTACAACTAGTTGGACAACTCACCACCATCCCCAGAACTCTTCACCTTGCAAAACCAAGAAATATAATCAAGAATCAATAAATGGGATGGACTCAAACTAAAAAGCTTCTCCTTGGCAAAAGAAACAATCAATGAGGTGAAGAGAGAGCCTACATTTTGGGAGCAAATTTTTGCCACATACACGCCACATAGAGCTCTAATCTCCAGGACATATAAAGAACTCAAAAAACTTAACATCCCCTCCCCCCCAAAAAAAACCCAATTAATAAATGGGCTAAGGAGCTGAACAGACACTTCTCAGAAGAAGATATACAATTGATTAACAAATATATGAAAAAATGTTCAACATCTCCAGTAATTCGAGAAATGCAAATCAAAACTACTCTCAGATTTCATCTCATGCCAGTCAGAATGGCATTTATCAAAAAATACAACCAGCAAAACCAAAACTCCGGACCCATTAAACAGTACCTCCCGGCTCCGGCTGCCCACCAGGGCTAGTGACCACTGCTGGACTATCTCAATGAGCACAGCCCCTTTAGGTCCCACCAGTGCAATTAGAAAGCGCTTGTTCTTTTGTCGTGGTTTATTTCACTTAGTGTAGTTTCTTTGAGGTTCATTCATGCTGGAGCAAATGTCAGAATGTCCTTTCTTTCCGAGGCTGAATAAAAAACCGCTGGGTCTGTACAGCACACGTTGTATCAATCATTCATCCACCGATGGGCACTTGGGTTGTGTTCACCTCTTGGCTGCTGTGGAGAATGGGGGTGTGCTGCCTGGCCTTTCATTTTCCCCTCAGAGCCAGTCCCCTGCTCCCCTGTGTGGCTGTAGGTTGTGGAGGGGCATACACACAGGTATTTACAACCTTGATCCACATCCCAGAGCACCTCTCCTGCGTTCTGCATCCTGACCTAGTTACATGGCAGTCAAGAAAAGTCCATAATTGCAGGGGATGGGGGCAAAGCTGAGATTTCTAGTAGCTCAGCTGAGATTTCTAATATCTTCACCTCAATCAAATTAAGACTTAGTTCAATTTTCTCAGTAGCTTGCTTGACGCCCACAGAGCCCTCCTCTAGAAGAATAGTGTTTGGGGCTGCTGCCAAAACTTCTGGATCTAGTTTTCTCCCAGAAAAGCTGAACTACCTTCTCCCAGAAAACTAGAGGCCTATGAACCAAGTTCTAGACAGTCGATGCTTTCATGAGCATGGAGACAGGGTAAAAAGAATTCCACTCCTTCTGATTTCATAATATTAACATATCTGTAAACAGGGCTTGCTGGGTACAGTGGGAAATGCCTGTAATTCCAGAGACCTGGAAGACTGATGCGGGAGGATCTTAAGTTTGAGGCCAGCCTCATCAAGTTAGAGAAACCCTGGCTCAAAATTTAAAAAACAGGACTATGGATAATGCTCAGTGGTAAGCACACCTAGGTTCAATCCCCATTAGCATCCCCCCACACACACCGAGGGCTTTGTTAAAACACCTGCAAACAGTCTACTTAACTATAAAGCTTAATCATTCCCCCATAAAAATCTTTGCTAAAATTGAGCAAAACTTGTGCCTAAAGGAAATTAAAGATGCTTACCTTGTTTTTTTGAGCACTTAAAATAATTTCAGGTGTGAGAAGTCATATTGTTCAGGAAAATATTCACCCAAGTTCTGCTCTCCAACCAGCCCTCCTCTTGCCCTGAGATTCTGGACTCTCTCCTCCTGCCCACTTGGCTGAAGTCTGCACAGGGCCTGCCACTTGCACTTACCAGCAGGGTGTGTCCCTCCGGTTCTCAGCTGCCTGTAGCCTTCACGCTGATGCTCTCCAGCCAGTAAGGGACCCAGCTCCCCCAGAGGTCCCTGGAGTCAGAGGAGGGCAGCAGGCCTGGTCCACACTACCGCTAGAAGCTACTGTATGCCAATGCTGCACTTCCTGTGCAAGAAGCCACGTTCCCCTGCAAAGGTAGTTCAGCTTTGAGTTCAAAAAAAAGGAAAGGAAAAAAGCAATCAGATGTGGGAGGAGGGAGGAGGACTCGAAAAGAAGTTTGCATCTCAGCATGAGTCACCGAATCAAAGTTCAACAGCTACATGCAAAACAAATTCCCCTGAGGGTGGCAGCCTGCTCCCCCCCACACCACACACACACACACACACACACACACACACACACACACGAAGGTCAGGAGAGTCCCAGAGGAAAAGGTGAACAATCTGAGGGTAGGCACTGCTGCTCCAGGTTCCCACTCCTGACTCCAACTGGGAAGAACATCTGCTCCTAGAAGCTGCCAGGGAAAGTTGGTGCTCACAGCCACAAGACGACAACTTGCAAAGAAGAGAAGAGAGATGGCTGTGGTGTGCACAGGGGACAGGGGCATGAAGGAGGACTCTGTCCTCCTTCACAAAGAGAGGAGTCTCAAGCAAATCATGGCGTCCTTTGGAATAGGAACCAGGCCTCGGACTCACTCGTTGGCTCACCTCACTTCTGCCCTTCATGGATCAGGTGGCTGCTTCTCTCTCCCTGGGGCAGGTGAAGTCTGACCCAGGCCCACCCAGCCACGGCATTCTTCAGCTGGTCTTTTTGCTGCCAGCCTTAGCAAGTACAGAACTCTGTCTAGTTCCTGAATTTGGCAATACCCAGGTTAAGAGGAAAGATCACAACCACACCATGCAACAGCCCAGCTGTTAACAATCAACAGGGTGGCCAACAGTGACTGACCCAAGGACACAGCCAGCCAGTGGGTCATACCAAATGAGAACCGGGGAGCTGGTGATGAGGAAGTAAGAATGGTACAAGTCAGTTGCTCTACTTTATTTATTCCATCTGTCTCCCAAAGAAGAGTTGAAGCAGTCCAGAATATTCAAACACTTACAGAATGGGATAGACGAAATATAACTCTCGAGCGCAATCAGAAATCATTAGAAGAAAAAGAACATCCTACTAAAAAGCTAGATTAAAATAGTCACCTCATTGAGACATTATAATAGATTTTCTGATAACTACTGCCACTTTTACCATTTATAGTACATTTGATACACTCCATCAAAATATCCCAAGGAAAAATTGTGTCCATTTCGAGATGAGGTCACTGGGGTAGAGACAGGGACCCACACTGCCCAAATTTACTCAGCAAGGGATTGAGTCATGAAAGGTCACTGGGCCCCCAAAACATATTTTTCAGACCATCTATGTTGCCTCTAAGCTCTTAAATCCCAGAGAAAGCATGTAGAAGTTTCAAGAGAAATAAATATTTTCCCAGGGTTAAATTTTAAGGGAAATCTAAATCCTAATGCTGAGTAGCTTAGCAGACAATATCTCCAGCTCCAGCCTCATAGGAAATGCCAGGGTGCTCTCTAAATGCCCGTCCTTCACTGGAAGCCCAAGCAAAAGCTAGTATGTTGCCTCAAGCCTCATCTCAGGGTGGGCATTTCTATGGGGGAGGTGAGTGAGTGTTGCCCAAAAGCCATGTTCTCTGTCTAACCAAATAAAGCAACAGAACTGGAAGACACCTTACATGGGGTCCCTGGATGATGTCTTTCAAACACAAGTGAAATTTTTGTAGGTATAGGTATAGGACAGCAACCAGTAAAAGAAGAAATCCTCTGACGGACTGCCAAGTGGCATGCTGCCATGCACTTCATGCAGGAAAACGCCCTCCCCAGCAGCTTGGGAGGCTGAGGCAGGAGGATCATGAGTTCAAAGCCAGCCTCAGCAATGGTGAGGTGCTAAGCAACTCGGTGAAACCCTATCTCTAAATAAAATACAAAATAAGGCTAGGGATGTGGCTCAGTGGTCAAGTATCCCGAGTTCAATCCCCAGTACAAAAAAGAAAAAAAAGAAAAGAAAAGAACTGCCATCCAGGTTCTTTCCAGTGTCTGATCTAGGATCTGTGGATGCCCTCACTGCTAGAATGATTCAGCCGCCACGACTCTGGGAAGCCAGATGAATTAAGGCACTATTTAGGTGACTTGTTGCCCACTTGATCAAGAAATGAAGACAGCCAGGGTGACAGCTCCAGATCCAGCGGCCATTGCCCTCCTGGAATGGTCTTTAGACGCAGAGCTCCAGCTCTCCAGTGCCAACAGTGCCAGGGAAGGAGGAGAGTGAGCCCCGTACACTTGCCTCCTCTGCCCTGTTTGGACTTGGCACTGGGTCTGCCCAGTAGCCACTTCTGCCTACACTGGCCCTTGTGGTGAGACTGAGGTTGGTGCTTTCAGGAAGTGGCCCAGAGGTGCTGAGACTGGATGGTGAGCATGTGGGTACAGACCCTCACCACGGAGGAAGGCAGGGACGTGCAGAGAGACATGCACCAGGGAGCCCCAGGAGCCCATCGTGGGCCTAGGCAGCGACTCCCTCATTGGCTGCCTCCTACCTACAGCATCAGCAAACAGTGTTTGTAGTCGTGATCAGGCTGTGCACAGTTTTGACCCTAACCCATCACTGCCCAGCTCTCCATTCACATGTCCACCAGCACTGCGCGAAAGTTCCTGGTTTTCCAAGTCCTGCCAACATTGGGGATTGGGAGACATTCTGCTTTTGGCCAATGTGACATCTTGGAAGGGTTGTACCGAGGTTATTTTACCTCTATTTCCTTGGCTAGTGAACTGGAGAGTTTTGCACTTGGTTGTTGGACATGTACTTTCCCCTTTCCTTCCTCCACCTCCCCTTTGCCTATTGTCGGCCTTTTACATTTTGATTTGTCTTAACTTTTATGTATTCTTCATACTAAGCCCTTATCTTTTTTGTTTATGCTTCAAATATCTGCTCCCAGTGTAACATGTGTCTTTTAGTTTTGTTTATGATGTTTTGGGTCCCTCGGGTGTTTTTACTTTTGTGTAGTCAAAATTACTGACTTTCTCCTTCCTAATTTGTGCTCCTCAAATCTCATTTAAGAAATCTTTCCCTATCCTGAGGTTGAAAAGACATTTTCCTATATTTGGTCTAAGGTTGCAAAGTTTCATTAAAAAAAAAAATAGTGATCGGGTCTTTAATCATGACCTAGAGTTTATTTTGATGAATAATCTGAGAAAGAACCTAAGCTGTTTATGACAGGCAGTTTGGGATCGTGAACTTGGACTTTTCTGCTATTTATTAGCAGAGTAACCTTGAGCTCATTTATCTAACTTCTTCATGCTTCAGTTTCCTCATATGTAAAATGAGGACAATAATCTTATCCATTTGATAAGGAGAATTACATTCAGGCCATAAAATGCTTAGAATAGTGAGTGTTTCTACGGTCAGTACTCAATAGATGGCTGTTAACATTTTTGAGCACAAGTTGTTGTTTTTTTTAATTTGTTCTAATTAGTTATACATTACAGTAGAATGCATTTCAATGCATCATACATAAATGAAGTATAACTTCTCATTCTTCTGGGTGTACATGATGTAGAGTTTCACTGGTTGTGTAATCATATGCACACATAGGGTAATAATGATTCATTCTGCTATCCTTCCTACCCCCTTAAGCACAAGTTTTTGTTTTTGTTTTTAGTTTTAGGTGGACACAATATCTTTATTTCATTTTTATGTGGTGCTGAGAATCGAACCCAGTGCCTCACGCATGCTAGGCGAGCGCGCTACCACTTGAGCCACATCCCCAGCCCTTAAGCACAAGTTTTAATGAAGACAGGATTACTAGAACTTATGTGGCAAAGTCTAACACCCCTGAAACACTGAAAAATTGTCAGAAGACTATGAAGAGATTCAAAACACCCTCCTAGTCACCAGTAGGAGTGTGTGTGCCCGCACCACAGAGAAGCAATTGGAGAGCAGCTGTTTCAGTACATTTACTATCTTAACAATGTGATTTCACACCATGCGCTGCACTGAGAATATAATCACCAAATGAATGAAGTTTCTGCCTGAGTGAGTAGAAACTTGATGGTACACAAATAGTCACGGTCACATGGTCAACATCAGGCTGCACAAGGCTTGTCACCTTCTGTGCTACTGACATTTGGAGCTGAATGCATCCACGTTTCTGCATCTGTAGATTCAACCAACTGTGGATGGAAAATATTTTTCTAAATGTGTCTGTAACTGAACATGTACAGACTTCTTCTTTTGTTGTTATTCCCCCAAACAGCACCTTATAACAACTACTTACCCAGCATTTGCATCGTATTAGATATTGTAAGTAATCCAGAGATGACTAAAAGCACATGGGAGAATGCACATGGGTTATATACAAGTACTGTGCCAACTTATATAAGGGACTTGAGCATCCTTAGATGTCCCAGCACCAATTCTCCCTGGACCTGAAGGGATGATTGTAATCGTAAGCCATGGGGGCTCTTCTGGGCTTTCTGGAGGGGTAGGGGCACTGGGGATTGAACTCAAAGGCACTCAACCACTGAGCCACACCTCCAGCCCTATTTTGTGTTTTATTTAGAGACAGGGCCTCACTGAGTTGCTTAGCACCTTGCTTTTGCTGAGGCTGGCTTTGAACTGGCGATCCTCCTACCTCAGCCTCCAGAGCCGTTGGGCTTTTTAGGATGTCAGCAGCTTCCCTGTCCTACCACTGGCTACCATAATACTGTTTTTTTTTCTCACTGTGACAACAAAGAGTGTCCCCTGACATTGTCAAGTGTCCTGTTCTGGGGGGGAAATGGCCCCTGTTTGAAACTGCTGAACTAGAAGGCAGGTCAGCTGCCAAAGCCCCATCAAAGAGGAACAGCCTGACAGTACGAAGAGGCCGAGCAATCCTGGGGAGGACTGGAGGGCTCAGTTGCCCTCAAAGGATGAGCTGGAGCACCCGGTAAAGACATCTGGGGCTCTGTGACACTCCAGGTGGAGGGAAAGTCCAGGAGTAGACTCAGAGGCCCAGGGAGGCATGACATGGTCCATATGCCTGGGACTGTGGCTCTTGGTGAAATAGCTCAGCTCAGGAAGAACAACAAGCTTTTTTAGGAAGCATTTTCACTTAAATAAAATTAATTGAATTGTTAATTGCATGAACCTTCACACACAGGCTATTTTGTTTGGGTTTTGAGACAAAATGCTTGCTATTTCTAGTGCTCAAGGCTGAGAAATAGGCCCTGGTGCAAGGAAGGGCCTGGCCTTCTAGAGACTGGCTCAGCCCAGAGGCTCTCTGACCTTCTCACCAACCACGGTGAGGAGGGAACGACCTTCCAGGGCACTCTCCATCCTGCTTTATGCTTTGTCAACCTTGGCTTCTGAGTTTGTGGCCCTATTGTCCAGTGTCTGGTTTACCCAGGGCTCAAACGCCTGCCGGGTGTTTGGTCCTGGAGCCGTCCTCTACTTAAAGAGTGAAACTGCGACTATGTAACCCAAGTAAGTGGCTTTTGGAAAATCTCTCTGCAGTTGCTATAAAGCATAGCTCTTATGGGCTGGAGTTGACTCTGAGGGATCTGCCATCTCTGGAATCGATAGTTCTCGCTCCTAAAGCCCTGAGGAGGGTAGGAGATGGTCTCTGCTAACACTCGGTCAGCTTCTAGGTAAAGGGACTATGAATGAAAAGACACCAGGCCTGTGGGAAGCAGGTGGAGGAGCCTAGGTTGAGGGAGAGGATGAGCAATGCTGCTCCTGTGTTAGGATGAAGCCCTAATGGTCTTAGCTATCAGTGGACCTGGGCACTAAGGCCCAGCCCAAAACCTTTGCTGATCTCCAGCCAAAGTACTGCAGAAGTTATTTTCTTGAGCTCTGAGTGAACACCTCACCCCTGTGGAGATGGAATTGTGACCCCTAAAAGAAATGTTCCAGTCCTGACCCCCGCACCCCATCTGTGTGAGTTTATGTGGAGTTAAAGAGTCTTTGCAGATATTGTCAAGGTAAAACACAGTCACACTGGTTTAGAGTGGGCCATAAATCCAACCACTGTGTCTTTATAAGAGAAGGGAGTGGGGAGACATAGATACAGAGACAGAGAACAAGGTCACATGAAGACAGAGATGGAGCTTAAAGCGATGTTGCTATAAGCCAAGGAACACATCAGAAGCTAGAAAGCAGCAAGGAACTGTCCATTCCTGGTGCCTTCAGAGGGAGTGTGGCCCTGGCTACACCCTGATTTCAGACTTGTAGCCTTGTAGCAAACTGGTGTTTCTAGGCAAAATACATAATAGCAATGCAACCTGTTTTCTTTTGCCTTTCTTTCCTTCTTTTTTCTTTTCGTTTTTTGGTACTGGAGACCACACCCAGGGCCTCATGCATACTAGACAAGGGTTCTACCACTGAGCACCAGCCCTAGTCCCAGCAATACAACTTGTTAATCGCACACAAAATACCATTTAAAAGCCCTACCCGTCTCCTCATTCAATGAACAAAGGATAGGAGTAGGAAAACATAAAACAGTTCACCCTCAGAACTGTGAGAGAATACTCTTCTGTTGTTTTTAGTCACCTGGTTTGTGGTCATCTGTTATGGCAGCCCTGGGAAATGAATGTGCTTCTCCACGTCAAAACACCTGCCCTCAGAGCTCTGAGCTGTGGGGACCATCTGGTCCAGCTGAGCACACTCCTGCCGTGCAATGGGAAGCCAGGAGGGGCAGCTGTGGAGTGACCCCTGGGCCTGAAGCATTGGCTGGCAGGCCAGAGAGAGTTGTGTGTGTGCTGCGGAGTGGGGGTTGTGCAGGGAGAGGGACAGGGTGGTGACATCTCTTCTTGTTACTTCCCATAAGCACCTGTGGCCCTTGCCACAGGGTCAGGGAGGACATGGATATCTGTTTCTGTTTTGTTTGATCTCAGTGACTAGGAGATAATCATCTGAGTAATAATGATACATCCCTCATGATGAAGTTAGAAGTACATCCCGCCACCCAAGGAACTGTCTATTCCTGGTGCCTGGGGCTGTGGTATGTGCCAGGCCATTTTCTGCTATATGTGAAGCACTGCCTACATGCCAGGTGTGCTGAGATGAGTCTGATGAGGCACCTGTCCCCAGGAAGCTAGCACTATCCTTCTGCCACCTGATCCACTAAGGTGGCATAGACCACCTTGACCAGGCAATTCCATCGACCCTGCTTACACCATATCAAAGAAGCTTTAGTAAAAGCTCGTTTATCTGTGGCCATTCCAAAGACATTGGAACTGTTTTCTGTGATGACAAGTGAGTGATTATGTGCAAAGACTGCATGACTTTTTAGAATTATTATTGTTGGGATGCCCGTTCTGTGTTTTAGCACTGCACCAAATGCAGTGTAGACATAACTTCTCATATCTGGGAAGCCTGCTTTGATGGAAATCTGGGTCTGGGGGTACGTGTGGAGCAGATATTGAATGAATCATGTTCAGTGCCGTCCGAGGAATGTGGAGCTGGTCCTTGGCCAAGGTCCTTTATACAGCTCCCAGAGTTACATTTTCAACTATCCCAGGGCCTCTCCCTCCCTAAGAAATATGCTCAAATTTTTTGCCATCCAACAAATCGAACCTGAGATTCTTAGTTTAGTGTTTGGTGTCCTTCCCATCCCCATCTGCTCCTCCTTTTGGCCTTCCTTTCTCTTTGAAGTCCTCTGCCTCCGTGAGACCTTCACATGGCTCTCCCTTTGCATCTTCCCGGTTGCAGATCTTCATATGCCTTTGCTCTTTTTTTTTTTTCAATTTTTAAACCATTTATTTTTTTTTTGTGAGGTGGTACTAACAAGTCTTAAGATTCTAACTGAAGTTGTCATTTGAAAGCCTTTGAGGCTCAGTTGTATGTCATGTAGCGAGGAGTAGCACTGAATTTGGCATAAGACTTAATGACCTTATTTACAGCTTCCAAGAAATCCTTCTCAGTAGCAATTTTTCGCCGTGCTCGGATTGCAAACATACCAGCTTCTGTGCAGACACTTCTAATCTTGGCACCAGTGCTATTTGGACATAGTCGTGCTAACAATTCAAATCTGATATCTCTTTCAACACTCATTGAACGAGCATGAATCTTAAAGATGTGAGTCCGACCCTCTAAATCAGGTAAGCTAAATTCAATCTTTCTATCCAATCTCCCTGGCTTCATCAGTGCTGGGTCCAGAGTATCAGGTCTATTGGTGGCCATCAGCACTTTAATGTTGCCTCGAGGATCAAAACCATCCAGCTGATTAATCAGTTCTAACATTGTTCTCTGTACTTCATTGTCACCTCCAGCACCATCATCAAACCGAGCCCCTCCAATGGCATCGATTTCATCAAAGAAGATAAGGCAGGCTTTTTTTGTTCTGGCCATTTCAAAAAGTTCACGAACCATTCTTTGCTCTTGACTTAAAATTTCTGGCGCGAATCCCAAACTCTCTACCAGATCAAGGAAACGATACAAAACAAAACATTTGTTTCAGGAACCAGAGGTCATTGTGGTCTTGTTCTAGATTCACAGCAATTTTCTAACTTCTCCTTTTATGCGAATTATCTTTGCTAGTGTGTTACTCCATGTGCAATTGTGTGTGTGTGTGTGTGTGTGTGTGAGAGAGAGAGAGAGAGAGAGAGAGAGCGCATGCACGCAAACTGGTGTTTCTAGATAAAATAAATAATAGCAATGTAATCAGTTTTCTTTTTCCTTTCTTTCCTTCTTTTTTCTTTTCGTTTTTTGGTACTGGAGACCACACCCAGGGCCTCATGCATACTAGACAAGGGTTCTACCACTGAGCACCAGCCCTAGTCCCAGCAATACAACTTGTTAATTGCACACAAAATATCATTTAAAAGCCCTACCCGTCTCCTCATTCAATGAACAAAGGATAGGAGTAGAAAAACATAAAACTGTTCACCCTCAGCAGTTCTCCCACTCATTGTCCTGTGTGGGCAAAATTGGTAGGAATAAAGATTACCCCATGAGCAAGAAGAGTCCCTGAGCTTACTTGCTTTAAAGAGACAATTTTGAAAATGAAGGGGATCTCCACATTCTATCATTTAACAACAGGAAGCACAAGCTTCTCTCAAATTTCCCATCAAAACAAGTTTTCGTAGCAACAGTCACCGAAAGGTAAGACTTCTGTGATTTCGATTTTACTGTCTGTTATGCATTCTTTGTGACTCAACCTAAATGGGTAAGAAATGTCAAACTTGAGATTAATATTTTTTATGATGAGTGGAAAACAAAGATGAAATGTATCTTCCAGTAACAAAAGAACAACCAGTTTATTAAAAGAATTTGTGAAAGTATGATTGCTGACTCTACATAAAGTTTCTCTCTTATTTATCCTTTAATTGTCTGATCAAAATCTTTGAAAATTCAACTGCTAAGAAAAATTAAGCTGAAGTTTCACAGTGAAGTTATAATTGACAAGCAATTTTAGGCTCAAAATAACTATTTTTAACCCCCTCCCGCACACACACAATCTGACTACCCACAGCTGACTCAATTTTTTCAGCTTTAGTTGGTAGGAATTATCACTGATGCCTCGTTTAAGAGTTCCCCTAAGCCTTGTGAGGTGGGACATGCCTGTAATCCCAGCAGCACAGGAGGCTGAGGCAGGAGGATCACAAGTTCCC
The DNA here is from genome assembly GCF_001458135.2 of Marmota marmota marmota. NCBI lineage: Eukaryota > Metazoa > Chordata > Mammalia > Rodentia > Sciuridae > Marmota > Marmota marmota. The sequence goes on from NW_025999842.1 coordinate 64,082,704, forward strand.
AGGCAGCCCCAGCAACTTAGCAAGGCCCTGAGCAACTTACCAAGACAAAAAAAAAAAAAAAAGTTCACCTAGCTGTAGTTTAGCATGTGTGAGGCCCTGGATTCAGTTCCCAGGGAAAAAAAGAATTCACCTAAAATCACAGGAAATGTGGTCACTTTACCCTAGATATTGGCAGGATTACCACAGATCCCTGGATCTCATCAAGGATACTTGATAAACACTATGATTAAACTCATTTTCTCATGAATGTAACCGTTTCCATGCAAATATCTTGTTAAAACCAACTTCTCATAATTTGCAATTAAGCATAGCTTTTCCTTGAAATGCTAGATTCAGAAATCTTTATTGTTTTGATTTTTCCCCCACTGAATGTATTAATTTTTATTTATTTATTTGTGTGTATGTGTGTGTGTGTGTGTGTGTGTGTGTGTGTGTGTGGTGCTGGGGATTGAACTCAGGGCCTTATACATGTGAGTCAAGCACTCCACCAACTGAGCTACACCCCCAGTCCAACTTGAACGTATTAATTTTGAGTTTCTTGTCAGAACAATATTTCTTCTCACTGCTTCCATCACATACAACCAACATTTCTCTCTTGCTCATTTATCCTTTCAGACCACATTCTAGAATCTTCTAAATGGAGGATGTTTTTATTTCTACATTCAGGATTTCTTATCTAGTTAAGGTTTTTTTTTTCTATTGATGGCCAGAAATTATGTACACTAAGTGGAGAGACATCTGCTCTGGGCAGTACAGTGCACTGAATCTTCTGAACCGTAACCACCACTCCCCCATACAATACCCTCATGCCAAGTATAATACAGCTAGCACGCTTTCAAATGCATTAATGAGATTGCAAGTCACGGACATATCTTGCAAACCAAAAAATACAAAATAGTAAACAAACTATGAGCCAGGGTGGCCCTGTGTGTAGAGCTGGGGCCTCAGGTCACCTTGGTGAGGGCCAGTGATAAAAGTGAAGTGTTGGACCTGAAGGAGTTGGGAAGGTAAATCTAAGATTTCATATAAAGCAAAGGGACTTGAAGGGCTCACCATCAGAGAAAGACTAGGCTAGGAAAAAAACATTTGTAGGAGTTGTCCCCAGCTCTGCAGTGATGGGGGTATAGATGGGAACCTTAATAACAGACCTTTTTTTTTCTGATATTTTGCCAACTCTCAGCTGAGGAACCCAGACCCCTCTGGCCTTCTGTTTCTGTGTGCTTTGGCGATGCTGGGGGTGGGCCAGGATGTTTGACAGGTGCACAACGTGGCCAAGACTACGATCCATGACCCCTGGTCTCCAACATGCGCAGGCACTGGCTTTCACTCCAGAAGGGCTGATGGCATGAGGATCAGGCCTAGGTTGCCCAGCATATCCCCCACTCACGATCTGGAGCTTTAGGTGTGTATATTCAGGGCCTCCTGGCACGTTCAAGCCCCCAGAGCATTCCTGTCTGAACTCTGTGCCCTTCCCTGACCCCCATGCGTTAGGGCACCACCCCTGGGTGGACAGTGCCAGTTCTGAACCCCAAGGTAGTGTTCCTGAAGGTTTTCCATCAGTTGACCTTCCTTGCCGAGTTCCTCGGGCCTCTCTTGGACCCTGAAGACAAGTGTGGCAGTGATCCCTTCTGCTTCTTCCTGGGGGCACCCTATCACCCCTGAACAGCCCACCTGGCAGCAGGGTTTCCACCACCTTCCCACAGGGCCTCTGGTCTCTCTGAGCTGTGCCAGTTGCCCTCCCAAATGTGTCTGGTGATTTGGGCTCACCTCTTGGCCAGTGTCTGGGACTTAGAATGGTTCCTCCACCTGGAACACACTCCACCCCCTGCCTTCCTCAGAGCCACCAACATGGCTGTCTTCCTGGAACTTGGAGGGGAGCACAGGCTGGCAAGTTGACCCCCTGGTTGCACTCTGGAATTTTGTGTCTGTCTTTTTGATATCCTAGTTGCTGCTGCTTTGTGTCTTAGTGACTGTAGTGCTCCTCTTGTCATTCATGGCAGACTAAAGGCTCCCAGGAGAGATGTGAGGCCCCAGAGTCATGGCTAGTGGGGGTGTCATGACCCACCAGGCACAGAACAGGCCCGAGGGGCTGTCCCTGGCCTAGATTCATCTTGGTGTCAGTGGGGCTTTGCGCAGGTGTCTTGCTCAGAAAAGGCATGTGTTATTATGTATTTCACTGGATTTAGGATACATAGGTATATTTAGATCATAAACTGGAAGGGAAAGAGAAAAGTGGCCCCACCCCCACTCAGTGGAGACCTCATGAACATACATAATGAACCCTAACTGAGAGCAGTTGGCGAGAGGCTGCAGCTCAAAATTCCATGGGGGCATGCGTGAATGTCGTCTGCCTAAAGAGGATATTGATGGACGCTAAGAGCTAACGGCCCCTGCTCAATACGAAGTCACAAATCATGAGCGGCCCTTCTGGACCCTGGCCCTACTCCCAGCTTGGTGAGATTAGTTTTCTTGAGACTTGAATGATGCCAGCGGCCACCTCTCTGGTTGGCTTTCTTAGCCTCTTTCACAGCAAGGATTTGTTTTTTGTTTTTGTTTTAAATACAACTCTGTTTTTGAACTCATGTGCACTTTCCCTGATGTGAAATCAGATGTATTCAGGTTTCCTAAACGACTCATTTTAGACCATCTTGCAAACAGAGGAATTGGCTCATTGTTCCTGGGGACAGTGTGTTTTCTGCTTTGGCTCTATTCCGAAAGAAGGCTTTGGATTTGAATCCTCTAAGGATAAGGAAGTTTGTAGAGTTTGTTTTCTGAAAAGAATGGTGAGGGATGGGGAGGTGGAGGGAGCACCGAGAAGATTCAAAATACAAGTGTGTTCTGCAGCTGAAAACATACTCTTTTCTTTCCTTCCTCCCTACCAAGCCCTCAAAATGAACTCAGCTAATGTTCAGTAATAGGAATAAATAACACTTCATGAGCATTGTCTCTAGGTGGAGCCATACCTCATCTGCCAATCAAACCTACCACTTCAAAAGAGTGATTATTTCTGTATTCCTTCAGCTCGAGAGATAGTCAACAGCTGGCCTCAGACAACATAGCTTCCCAACAAGAGCTGGGATGTCACATAAGAAAAGCTTTGCAAGGCAGAATGGCCAGTGATGCTTGTTGAAAACACAGATTCTTGCCACCACCCCCCCACACACACCCCATCATGCTTGATTCTGTTGTTTCCTGATGGGGCTCAGGAATTTGTATTTTTAAAATTTTCCTGCCTCATTTTAATGGGCAGCCTGAACATACAGCCTCTCAAGGAAATAGAACTTCTGCAGGCAGGCCAGTGTCCAGGCGAGGGTCCACTTCATAAGAATCAGCTGATGGATGTGAGGAAGTTCTGCTAAGAAAAATAAAGAAGGAGGTGGTTTCGCATGGCTCACCCAGTGCTGAGTGAGACACCGATGGGTGCCTGACGTTTTCCAAAGAAACCAGAAAGTGGCTTTGGGTTGGCAGCGGAGTTAAGGACCTGAGGACTGCTGGTGTTAGGGGGAGAAGGGCTGTTCCTGGAGAAGGGGGGCCCAGTTACCAATGAGTGAGTTGAAACCCAGATATGTAAAAAGCATCTGGACCAATGTAGTGGTGTTGTAGGGACAAATGAGGCAAGGCACCGAAGATAGCAGGAAACAGTTTTATTTGGCTGCAGCCAGGTCCAGAGGGTACAGCCTTTGCTGTAATCAATCAATCCCCTGAACCCTGAGTTCAGGGAGTTTCAGAGTTTTATACCCAGCATGTAAGGGGAGGGGCTCAGAAGTTCACAGTCTGCAGAAGTTCACATCAAAGCAGCCTTTTCTTTCCCTTTTTGGGCAAGTTAACTCTTCAAGGACAACCCTGAGAAGGGGAGAGCTTCTTCTCCCCTTTCTTTCCTCCCCCTGCCAGCTGTTACCATGGAGCCCAATTGTAACTTATCTTAAAAATGTAGACATCTCTGTGAAGCCCAGCTCAAGGCCAGAGGCCTTGTTTGCACATTTCTTCAAAGTACTATACTGGATACGTTTGTGAAAACTAGTAAGGGGGTGTCCAGCACCTGGAGTGCTGGTGTCTTCTTGGCCA
>NW_025999842.1:64086790-64158730 GCF_001458135.2 Marmota marmota marmota
TTTGTGTGTGTGTGTGTGTGTGTGTGTGTGTGTGTGTGTGTGTGTGAACATCTTCTTCATTCCACGTCGAGGCAGGAGAGACTTTCTAACTAACTCTTTTTGCCCCAAACTCAACTAAGAGCATGCCCTTCATTTTGTTTGCAAGAAGATAGGAAAACTGCTGAACATGGTGGACAATGCAGGGAGTTTATGCTATGCCAGGCAAACAAAGGTGGACTCTCAGCCTCCAGGGTGGTCTGGAGGGGCACTGAGTGACAATAAGGAGCTGAGGCTGTCTCCTGAAGTCCTGTCCCACGTGTCTGACTAAAGACTGAGTTGGTGGCCGCAGGAGGTGTCAGTCAGCTCTCCTTCACTGTGACAAAAATACCTGAGAAAAACAACTTAAAAGGAAGAAATATTGAATTTGGCTTAGAGTTTCAGAAGTTCTAATCCATGTTGCTTCATCCTGTCACTTTAGGCCTGTGGAAAGGCAGAACCTCATGGCAAGAAGCAGATGGCAGAGCAAAGCCACTCACTTCATGTAGCCAGGAAGCAGAAAAAGGGGGTGAGGAAAGGGATTAGGAACAAAATAACAAAATCTACCCTTCTCCAAACAAAGTATTTCAAGTGAGTTTATACCTTTAGACCCACAAACCCATGATGATAGAAGTCTGGCCAATTACTGTACCCTTAAGGTATTTTTGTATTGTCCCAGTGCCAAGTACTTAGCTTCTTTCTAATAGTGTTAATCTCTTCAGAAACCACATTCTCCTTTGTCTCAACTTTAAATGTTATAAATGTTAGAATTTCACACATTATAGTGAAATTCTAGAATGCCAAAGACAAAGAAAAAACCTTAGAAGTAGCCATTCTTTTCAACAAATGGTGCAAGTGGGTGTTCATCAGAAAATATACACAAGCTTCAGAAATGGGTTAAGAACTGTCAAACTACTAAAATTTTAGAAAAAAAAATCTGAAATGTAAGACTTATGAAAAACTTTTAACTTTAAAAACAAAAACTTCTGGAGCGAGGACTAGGCTGAGTTCTTATTTTGGGCACAATCAGCACAATCCATCAAAGTCCTCCCAGGGGATATTATCAAAAGAAAACTCCCTCTCCATCCTGTGAGGCTGCTTCTTATAATAAAAATTTCTACAAAGGATTGGAGCTGTAGTTTGTGGTAGAGAACCTACCTAGCATTTCTGAATCCCTTATTGATCCCCAGTCCTGAAAAACAAAACGAATGAAACACAAAACTCCCTGAACATCAGCAAAATTGAAATATATTGTTCTGCAAAGACTGTTAAGAAGATTGACAGGGGCAATAAAAAGACAAACCACACAATGAGAGAAAATATTTGCAAATAATATATCTGACAAAGAATTAGTATATATAAAGAACTCTAAAAAACTCAAAAGTAACCCCCACACTCAATCCAAATAGCATAAAGTGACATTTTACCTAACAGGATATGCAGATGGCAAAAAGAGTATAAAAATATTCATCATTAGCAATTAAATAAATGGATTAAGATCCAAATGACATACACACACACACACACACACACACGCATCCTCCTTATCAGGGTCCCTAAGGTAAAACAGTGACTACACAAAATGCTGGTGAAGATGAAGAGAAACTGGATTGCTTTGTACATTGCTGCTAGAACTGTAAATGGGTTTATAACCCACTCCAGAAAATAGTTCAGCAGTTTCTTAACAATCTAAATGTACAATTACCATATGACCTACCAATTGCACTCCTTGGAAGTTATCCAAGAAAAATGAGGACTATGTTCACACACAAACAACAGCAGCTTTATTAAAGTTCCAAAGTGTACCCATTTTCCCATGAGGAAGAATGGCTTCATTTAAAGAGGCTAGAAAAGGAGGGCAAGGAAATTTTTCAGCAATTCAAAGAAAGTAAACTCAGAATGGCTCATGTAAAGGAGATGTTAAGAGAAACATATGAAGAGCTGGAGGACATAGGCCATAGACCAGGCCTTTGGAGACACACTGTACAGGATTGAATCCACGCAGCTGTATGTAGCCCAGCCTGTGAGTCCAGAACTCAGCCCATCACTGGAATAATCGACAGGCTCAACTGCTTCTGAGTTATACTACTCTGTATCCAAGAGAGCCAACAGTTGTCTTCCTGTATGGAGAGTTGAAAGCATGACTGTTGGGTGTGATCCTCAAGGTGCCTCCTGGATCACTCCAACATCAGAATGCTTTCTTGTCGGGATATTCAGAATTTTGCCACTGGAAGATATTACTGGGAGGTGGATGTGGGAGACTCTTGGAAGTGAGCTTTTAGAATCTGTAATTATTATTGGAAAGAGAACAGGGATGACAAGATGGATGAGGTGGAGGGACTTTTTCTCCTTGGGTATGTTAAGGAGGGCACCCATTACACTCTCTACCACCTTCCCTACTTGTTCTTCAGTATGTACCAAGGCCCTCTGGCCAAATAGGAGTATTCCTGGATTGTGAAGGTAGAATCATAAGGTTTATTAACATTGCTCAAAGTTCCCTGATATTCAGTATTCCTTCCTGTTCCTTCTCCCCATCTCAAGCCTGTCTTTTGCTGTAGACATACTTCTGACCAGACATACATAAGGACTTGGACCCTACGCTTTATGGGAAATCCAATGTCTAAGGAAGCCCTTTTCTTTAGGTCCTATCAAACATGACAAACAGGTTATATTTTATTAACTTTAGGTTCCTTCTAATGTTGTGAAAACCTATTTACTGTGTTATTAATTATGGTGATAATATTAAAAGCCCATATACTCTTAAACTAAAAAAAAAGAAAAAAGTTCCAAAGTGTAAACAACCCAGATGTCCTTTAATGGTTAAAAAAATTGTGGTATATTCATATCATAGAATCCTACTCAGCCATAAACATAAGGAAACTATTGATACATGCAATAATCTGTAAGAATCTCTGGGGAATTAATTAGGCTGAATGAATGGAAAAAAGAAAAGCTAATCCCATCAGGCTATATACTAGATAATTCCATTTACATAAAAATTCTTGAACAGACACTATTATAGAAATGGAAAATGGGTTAGTGGTTGCCAGAAGTTAAGGAAGAAATAGAAGTGGCAGGGAACAGGAACATGAGGGATTCTTACAGGGAAGGAAATGTTTGGTGTCTTCACTCTGTCAATGCCAACATCCTGGCTGCTCACTGTACTGTACTTTTGAAAGATCTCATATTGGGAGAAACTAGGTACAGGGTACATGGAATCTCTCTGTATTACTTATAACTGCATGTAAGTCTTCAATTATCTTTAAAATTAAAAATGTAATTAAAAATAAAAAAGCAGCCAGAAGTTACATTATACCCAAAAGAATATACTAAGAATGACAACAGACTTCTCACAGAAATAAAAAGGGAAATGACAGTTGAATGATACTTTCAAAGTACTGAAAAAAGAATAACTGTAAATTTTTGGGAAATACAGAAAATCAACTTTAAAAAACATGGTTGAATTAAAAAATCATTTTGATAAATAAAAACTAAGAGTTTATAATCAACAGATTATTGCTAAAGGAATATATTTCAGAAAAAATGAAAATTATCCTAGGTGAAAGGTCAGAGATGCAAAAATGGTGAGTACAGAAACCATTTAACACATGGGTAAATCTAAACAATTATCTGAATTAAAATAGTAATAGTCACAAGAACTAATTTTAATATTAAAAATCAAAAGTCCAAACTAAAATACTGAGTGATGGTAGCACAAAAGTTGAAAGAAAGTCAGGCATGGTGGCGCACACCTGTAATCCCAGAGGCTCGGGAGACTGAGGCAGGAGGATCGCAAGTTTAAAGCCAGCCTCAGCAAAAGTGAGGCATCAAGCAACTCAGTGAGACCCTGTCTTTAAATAAAATACATAAAAGGGCTGGGGATGTGGCTCAGGGGATGAGTGCCCTTGAGTTCAATCCCTAGTACCAAAAAAAAAAAAAAAAAAAAAAGTTCAAAGAGGGTAAACATATTAAGTTCTATCATCCTAGATGTGGGGCACCAATAAATACCTAAACTGAGCAACAAATATACCACTTATAGTGGTTTAATGTGTTTTTAGAGTTCTATTCTTTTGAGAAAATAGAATGATTAGAACATTTAAAAAAAATATTTATTTGAGGCTGGGATTATGGCTCAGCGGTAGAGTGCTCGCCTAGCTTGGGTGGGACCTGGGTTCGATCCTCAGCACCACGTAGAAATAAAGGCATTGTGTTGTGTCCATCTACGTCTAAAAAATAAATATTAAAAAAATTATTTGCATATGAATGTGAGTATGTTATTTATGGATATACATAAAGAATATGTAAGTTTTAGATTATGATTTCTAACCTATTTTAATGCGCCTGTGCTAATTTCACTGAAATATTCATAGAATTGAAAAATTGGGCTTTAATGAGTTAAGTATGGATGGTGAAAGTGAAAAGCAATTTCTCAAATGGGTTGAACTAACATAATTTTTAAGTTAATTTAAAAGAAAATAGGGTTGGGGAAGCCAGAAAAAGTACAAAATGAGATAGCCAGCAAGTACTACGAGAATACTACCAGCTAGGGATGTAGCTCAGTGGTAGGGTGCTTGCCTAGCATGTGCAGGGCCCTGGATTTGATCTCCAGCATTGCAAAAACAAACAAAAATAAAGAACAGTCCAAATGTATCAGTACACATCCAAATGTATCAGTAAACATTACAATGCATTAAACTCATCAGTTTAGATTAAAACTATATGCTATTTATGAGGCATACTAAAACAGTAATGTAAAAATAAAGGGATAGTAAAAATCTACCAGATAAAGCTATGAGCAACTGTGAGTCAATCAACCTAAAAACTTCAATGAATGTGATAAATTCCCAGAAAAATGTAATCACCAAAATGCTTACACTAAAGACATAGAAAGGCTAATAATTCACAATCATTAAAATGTAACAAGAGTTGAGATTTTTTTTTTTCACAAAAAGAAATACAACATTCAGATAATTTTGTAGGCAGACTCTACCCAACTTTTAAGAAACAGATAATTTAAGTCTTTTTCTTCTTTTCCAGATGAAGGGTGGTGGCGAAAAGCATTCCCTACCTCATTCTATAACTTGGACATTAAAACTAGACAAAAACAATAACAAAAAACTGCAGGCCATTTTTTCATCACTGTACTGGAAATTTTAGCCTGCTAAAATAATAAGAAATCACCATCCTATTCAACATTATACTAGAATTTTTTTGCCAGAAAGCACCATAACACTACCACATATAATAGCTATTTTTAAATAATTAGCAAAGAAAAAAAAGACTGTCATTATTTGCAGATATTATTGTCCACATAATAGACCCTCAAACCCTACAAATTTTAAATATAAAAAACTGAGTGAAATGGCTGAATATGAATAGTAATCAAAAAAACAACTTGTCGGCAAACCAAAAATTTATTTTTAAGATGCCATTTACAATAGCACATTTTTAAAAAGGAAACAGAATAAATCCAACCTAGATGATCAAAAGCTTTATTAGGAAAATTCTAAGAACTAAATGGAGAAGTATGTAGCTTAATGAATAGAAAGATTCAATATTATAAAGATTACTTTTTCCTGAAAGTAATCGACTATTTTAATGCTAATGCAATTAAAGTCCCCATAGAATTCTTCAGGAATCTTGATAAGATGGTTCTAAAGTTATAAAGAATGAAGAGTTAAGCCATTCCTAACAGATAGAAGGACCTGTTTAAATACTGAGACTTTCTGTTAAGTCATAGAAATACATGTGTTTGGTACTGGCTCTGGGACAGACAATAAACCAAAGGAATGGTGACCCCATGAAATAAAACCCACACATATACAGAAACTCATATACAAATAGAACTGTAGATCAACAGAGAATGGACTAAGCTTTGAATAATGGGCTTCAGGCAACTGGTTATATCCAAATAAATGTTAAAAACAAACAAACAACAACAACAACAAAAAAAAACTAATGTAAAAAGTGAATTTGGATCCCTGAATCATAAAACACACACACACACACACACACACACACACACACATCCAATATAGATTTAAATGTAAAAATACAAAGCCTTATAATTTTTAGAACATAATTTATCTTTATTACTACAGAATAAGTAATTTCTTTTTTGTTTTTGTTTTTTTTTCATGGCACTGGGGACTGATCCCAGGGCCTGATGTATGCTAGGCAAACACTCAGTACCACTGAGCTATACCTCCAGCTTTGGTAGATTTCTTCAACAGAATACAAAAGCACAAAACACAGAGGGAAAAGGTTGATACATTTGCTATCAAATTCTAAATGTTCTGCCTAAAATGTATGACCTAATTCTCTAATTATACATCTACACCTAACTTCATTTACAGAAAATAGAGACTAGAGGGGACCATGAAGATTCCATCAAATAATTCCAGAATGTACAACATTTTTGTTGTTGTTCTTTTTATTTTTTAACCCAATATTACAAAGGAGGTAGGGAATGAGGGTAGAGAATGAATAAGAACATTAAAGCAGCTATTAAAAATATACTATAGCCGGGCACGGTGGTGCATGCCTGTAATCTCAGTGGCTTGGAAGGCTAAGGCAGGAGAGTTCAAAGCCAGCCTCAGCAAAAGTGATGCACTAAAGCAACTCAGTGAGATCCTGTCTCTAAAATACAAAACAAGGCTGGGGATGGGTCTCAGTGGTTGAGTGCCCCTGAGTTCAATTCTTTGTTACCCCTCCACCCATAAAAAAGAGAGAGAGAGAAGACAGAAAAAGACACAAACGAAACTTCTAAAGATTAAAAATGTAATGTCTAAGGTAAATATTCTTTGGATGGGATGAAATGACTAGATCCTTCTCAGAAGAAAACATTAATGAACATGAGGAGGCAGCAATGGAAACTACCTCATATGAAACAGAAAAAGACTAAGAAACTGAATGGAGCATCTGTGTGCTATGGGACAACTTCAAGTGTCCTAAAATACAGGTAACTGGAACCCCAGGAGAAGAGGAAGAGGAAGAGAGGAACAGAAAAACATAATTGAAGGACTAATACCAAACAATTTCTAAATTTGGTGAAAACCATAAACCCACAGGTAAATACTGGCAGAAGAAATGTGAACAAAACTATACCAAGTACATCAAAATCAAATTGTTTAAATGCAGTGATAAAGAGAACAGCAGTCTGGGAAAAAACTGACAACTTACATATAAAAGAACAAAGACAGGAATAATATAAGTCTTCTGGATGGAAATCACAGTATCACTTAACATCCACTAGGCTGGTAAGGTTTCAGGTCTGAAAGTAAGAACTATTGGAGATGTAAAACAAAGATAACAGAACAAAATAATGCTGATGGGGTGTAATTGGGACAACCCCTTTAGAATAAAATTTGGCATTATCTTGTAAAGATAAGATTCTCAAACCACATGACCTGGCGATATCACTCCCAGATAAAGAATGTTCATAGCAGCACTGCCTGCAATAGCACAAACAAAAAGAGCAAACAAAACCCAAATATCCATTAGCAAAGGAATGGATAAGTTATGGTATATATCCATACAACACTACATAGCAATAAAAATGAAGTCTTTGAAAAAAATGCTAATTGAAAAAAAGTCACAGAAGTAAACATAATTATGCCATTTATATAAAATTCAAAACCATACAAAATTAACATTTCATTTAGGGATACATACATATGTTGTAAAACTATACCAAGAAGCAAGAGAATGACAAACACAAAACTCAGAATAATAATTACTTGAGAGGGACAGGTCATATATGTTAAATGTAAGCAATGTTCTATTTCTTATGCTAGCTGAGGGGTATATAGCTACTTATATTTATTATTCCTTATACCTTATATATACATGTTTATGCATTTTTATAATATGAAAGACTTCATTTTAAAAAAGAGTAAAACTGTGAAAGACAAAAATGAATTATGCCATTTCTGTATAACAATAAAATTAAGTGTTAAAAAAAAAAGAATGCACAGGAAATGTTCAATTTTTTTATCTCTCAGTGCCCTATGCCATCAGTGTTAATCTAAAAGGGCCATAATCCTAGAATGAAAACGAACACACAGACTTTAACTGCTTTGATACAACATCTAAACATCTGTTTAAGTCAAGAAGCACGTCAGCCACTCATTTCTGATTCATCTTTCATCTGTACTTAGATTTTTCTTTGTCTTTGGACTTCTTTGGACTTCTGCTTCGGTCCCTCTTTTTACTCCTTTCTCTTTCATAAGGATCTGTTTGGTATTTGGGCTTATGACTGTTACTGTAATGGCCATCCCTCTCACGAGATCGGCTGCGACTTCGGTTCTGAGGTCGATCTCTCTTTTCACTCTTTTGTTTCTCCCAACAGCTTTCATCCTCTTCATAATGACCAAACCCCATTTCCCTGTATATATCCTGTCAAGGAAATGCAGAAAGAGTTAAGAGTTACCAGTAAAATAATCACTTTGTGAGCACTGTTGGTTAATAAAATCTAGAAAAGTCCACTATTAGCAAGCTATTGTAACAGCTCATATTTATTTTTTTTAAATATTTATTTTTTAGGTGTAGATGGACACAACACAATGCCTTTATTTTTATGTGGTGCTGAGAATCGAACCCGGGTCCCACCCATGCTAGGCGAGCGCTCTACCACTGAGCCACAATCCTAGCCCACAGCTCAAATTTAAATACTCCTGGTAATGCCAAGAATCAGACATAAAAAGCAAAATAACTCAGAAAAAGATTTAACAATTTTACTTCTCAGTCTCATTGCTTTGTATCTGCTACTTAGGTTGAACTGAAGAATCATATCCACAACATGGAACTGAAACTGCCAAGTAAAATTAGAACAAGTGTTTAAAGTAACGTTGCTATACCCAAATTTCTAATTACTACAGTTACATTTCCACTTTCTCTTTCTCCATTCCCCCAAAAGTGTCTGTCCATTGATCTTCAATGGAGCTACTACCATCCCCATAAGAATTCTATAAAGAAGATATTTAAATAACAGCAGGAAGAGGCCTTAGATAAGTCAATCAGTTTAAAATGAAAATAGATACTGCTTTACTTTGGTTTGGGTGATTACTTTTTTTTTTTTTTTTAATTTAAATTTTTGTTCTAGGGATTGAACTCAGGGTCTCCCACTTGCTAAGCACAGGTTCTATCACTGAGCCACACTCCCAGTCCCAATTAATTTTCAAAGGGGTTTACTGCATAAATCTCCTCTCTAGATCTTCAAATATATTTTCTATGTTTAGGCCAGGCTATTACATATTTTTGTTAAAATTATTACTACACATTTCTTAAAAATTAGTTAAGAAACACTGGAATACTTCATTGTCCTGGAGACAACACAATAGGTATATTTAAAAATTCTATTCTTAGTGATTAATTAGTATAGTAATGTTTCCATACAGAAAAGAACTATTTAACAATACTTTTTGTTGTGTCTTCTCTTTTAATTGAAACAAGTATTTCAGAAAGTGGTTGAAATCCAGAAAGACCAGAGCTAATCCTTTCAAGAGCCTGTAAAATTTGGATTCCTTAAACATTTTTCAAAGAAAAGGTAAAATTCTGAGAATTAAACTCCTAAAAGTCCTGATTCCCTCACTGTTAACATTATTATAGTAGATATAACTGTCAAGTTTAAAATCCAGAGTGATAGACCATGACTCATGGTTAAAGGCTGAATTTTATGCAGATAATTATTTCATAAACGGTATACCTTGCTTTGAACCTGGAATAGTTTATAATATATAAAAATAGATCTAGCATAATTGTTATAATGACACTGTTTGTAGAATATAATATAAACCAATTCATGATTTTCCACACAATTCAATAGCTCTAATCATTCTATAAAAGTCTATGAAATAGATTAGGTGGGCATGTGGCTCAGTGGTAGAGCTTCCCTCCCATGTGTGAGGCCCTGGGTTCAATCCTCAGTCTCACAAACACACAAGATGAATAGGATTGTGGTTTAGTCCCTTACCAACAATTTTCTAGCAAAACATGACATTTGTGGAGTGGCATACTTTGAATTCTGGGGGCTTCTTGCAACATATATTCTGCCTCAACACACAGTATTTATTTCTATATTGATTGAAACAATAAAGTTTTAAAATGTAGACACTGCCTGGTTATGGTAGCAAATGCCTGTAATCCCAGTGGCTTAGGAGGCTGGGGCAGGCTCAAAGCCGGCCTCAGCAACTTGAGAGAGGCTCTAAGCAACTGTGTGAGACCCTGTCTCAAAATAAGAAATAAAAAGGGATGGGGCACATCCCTCAGTGGTTAAGCACCAGTGGATTCAATTCCTGGTTTTAAAACAACAACAACAACAACAAAAAGCAGACACTATCAGCAGATGTATAAAATTCTCAGCACATTATTATACAAATAGGCACTTTGATGCTTTAAATGTTTTTTGTTTTTTTTTTAAAGAGAGGAAAAAAAAAAGTCATGGGGCTAGGGATGTAACTCAGAGGTATAGCACTTGCCTAGCCCCTGTATGTGGACCTTAGTTTGATTCCCAGAATCAAAAGGGGGAAATGTTATGAAACACATACTTCTTTGAAAATTTGAGGAAGCTGAAAATCTGAAAAGGACCAACACTTTCAATCCACTCCTACGTGGAGTAATTTTAAAAGCTACACAAGTTTCGTAGTCAGGCAGATCTGGGTTCAAATAAATGGTCTTTGCCATTTAGGAGATATACTAAACAAAAAATACTCTTGAGGTTATATTTATCAGGGAAGGTTTCATGAAGTTAAAATTTGAGGTGAAGCTCAAAAAATGAAAAAACAGAGTTTACTGACTCTACTTAAAAAGTGAAGCGCAAAATAAAGAGAAAATAATCCTAGTACACATATCAAGGCAATAAAAAAATCCACAGGTTTTCTTTAATGAATAGTTGAACCAAGATTATTGGAACAATAAAAGAAGGTAAAGCTGTGTTTGTATTTGAGGGAGGGATAAATCTTCATCTTGAATTATGAGATTAAAATCTAAAACATTTTAAACCTTAAATAAAATTTTAACAAATACTGGGAATATATAAACACATTATCCAAACCCTCCTGAAATCCATTATGAAATCTAATCTGAATATTCATGAATATTCAATGTAAATTTCAAAGAGCAAACTTAATTTCAGATAAACCCAAACACAGAATTAAAAAAAAAAAAAGAGTAGGTTTGGGTTTGGAGTGGCTACAAGAAGGCTGATGGAAGTAGTGCATGTGAGAACTGAAAAACAAGGAAGAATTAGTTCTGGGCGGATGCAGGACACAAATTTGCAGGGCTGGATGAAGGCGTATTTGAATGGACCCTCTAAGTATGTGCTAACACAGCGCTGTGCTTCAGGAGTGCAATCTTAACCTCATTCTAGCAATAAGGAGACTTCAGACTTTAGAGATCTATACAGGTCAAAGATAATTAACTGATCAAATCACAATAAACATTAAAGTTCTAGGTTTCCCCCCAACGTACAAAAGTCTCAGAGTTTATGGGACAGTATCTTTACATCTAATCTCTGGGATTAAATCAAAGATTTTATAAAATCTGAATCACTAAAACAACATTAAATCATTAAAATGACAACAAAAATGTTCACGTGCCAAATTACAAGAATATACATACTACAAACACCTCAGTGGAGAACTGACACCTAGTCTGAACACTTCTCAATCAGGCAACCCGAGGCTGACTACTCATTTCCTGTAGCCCCAGTAAAACCCAAACTTCAACATAAAAACCAACTTTGGAATTAAGACATTAGGTGGAAAAACAAAGAAGCTTTCAAATTGAATATTAAGGCTGTCATTCAATAAAAACAATTTGAAGAAATAAGTTAAAACTTTCTGAGGAAACTGGACTTACCCAGCAAAATACCAAGAAATAGGAAAATATGAACTATGCCTAAAAATTTAGATAGTACTAAAAAATGTGCTTTAACTATTATTGTCTTTGAGACTGAAATAAAAAATGCTGGTGTTGAATTTTATTAAAAAGAAGACAAAATCATTATAGCTATGTTATTAAATCAAATATAATACTCAAAATATTTATTTTAATACCCACTTAGAGGAAAGAAATAAAGTTAGAAAATTATTATTCAAGATTTAATAATTTTATAGTTACCAAATCCCTTAAAATTCTTCTAAAAATGTTAGTAGTATTGTCCCCAAAATGTGATGCTTTTTACTCCATGCCAAAAGAGAAGAATATTTGCCACTGTAAGATTACAAGTAATGATTAACAGCAGGATCAAAAGGTTCATAAAAGTTAGGTGAGGACAGAATTAAAATGCAGTCTGTCTTTGAACTGTTTAGACCTCTGATTACCTTAAATACACCAATGTTTACCTCAGGCATCACTTCATCAAAGATTCCACATACTAGTGCAGGACAAAGAACTGTAGCTAAAAATAGCACATGGTTGGAGGGGACGATTATGGGTTTCATAGTGGAAAATGTGTTAAACATATCTCAGGAATGTGATATAACCACCATTAAAAAAAGTCTGGGATAATCTCTGACTAAATTAATAGAGTACAGAAATGAAGAGACAGGAGACATTCCTGTTAGATCCTACTTGGATATTACATATGGGGCAAACTGTCTCAGATAACTGAGGAAAGAAAACTGACAAGAATATATTCTAGGTAAGAACTGCAATAGAGCAGTATGAGTCTGATGTAAATGTTGATTCTATTATTTACTACCTATGTAAAGCTAGGGTCCAGTAGCTTAAATCTTTTTTTCATTTTTCAGTTTCTTGTTGTATAATGGGAATAAGAGAACACACCTCACATCATAAGGACAATATGTTAGCTACTATTGCTTTTATTACTACTGATTCATAAGGAATATTTGCAGAAACAGACAAAGGTGCAGTACAACCAGGACAATGCATGAACAATGTAATCTGTAAATAGCTAACTGACAATGGAAAGAGAGATTATAATTCTGTTACACAATAGCAAAGGGTAGGGATGTATGCTTTCTGGGACACAGCTAAGAATACTTATCAAACATTCTGCTGATTTTTTTTTTTTTTTAAAATGAATATAAACCATAAAATGGATACTTATAGGGAGGAAAAGAAAAGGAAGAGGGACAGGGGTAGAGAAGCTAGGTTCTTTGCATGTACCATTTTGAAGATTTTACTTTTGAAGCATATAGTTTTAAAAACTCAAACCCAAAACTATTTAAACAATCCTTTAATAACAACAACAACAACAAAAATAAAACAAATTAACTGAAATGTGAACTCAATTAATGGCATAACCTCAGGGAAACCATTAAAGTAACTAAAAAAATAATTTGGTGGTGGGTACTGGGGATTGAACTCAAGAGCACTTGACCACTGAGCCACATCCCCAGCCCTATTTTGTATTTTATTTAGAGACAGGATCTCACTGTGTTGCTTAGCACCTTGCTTTTGCTGAGGCTGGCTTTGAATTTGTAATCCTCCTGTCTCAGCCTCCCTAGCAGCTGGGTTTACAGGCGTGTGCCACCATGCCTGGCTAAAACAGAAATTTGATTATGGTAAAAATAGTGGTAGAAAGAAAAGTCAGTATAGAAAAATGTTTGAATACATGATTTTTTTTTCCCATTTAATCTTAGCAACACGCTTGTGAAATATTTATGTTTCACAGAGGAGGAAACTGTGGCTCAGAAAGATAAATAACTTGTCAAGGTCTCATCATGACTAAAAGTATAGAAACATAAGCCTAAATCCCCTGACAGCACACTCTTTATTTTGCCTACCATACTACATTTCTCCATCTGTGTCTTTGCTGGACATTCTCACCTTCTTCCTCAATTTCTTCCCTCCTCCCCTCAGGCGACTGAAGTCATGGTCAACCAGGGACCAGCTCACATGTCTTATGTGTGGTAAAACAAAATCAAGCCGGGCAAAATGGCACATGCTTGTAATCCCAGTGGCTCAGGAAGCTGAGGCAGGAGATGGTGAGTTCAAAGCCAGCCTCAGCAATTTAGCAAGGCCCTAAGCAACTTAGCAAGATACCGTCTCTAAATAAAGTATAAAAAAGTCTGGGGATGCGGCTCAGTGGTTGAGTGCCCCTGGGTTCAATCCCTGGTACCAAAAAAAATGCTAAAACAAAATCAAAATCAAGGAGCTGGGATGTTACTTGCTTTTTGTTTAATGGAGAAAAAAAGACACACATTAGAAATGATTTCTTCTTTTTATAATCAATTCCTTCAGGGAATTTTTGTTATAATTTTAGAAAATTTGCTCTTCTGAAGAACTTTGGGATGATAAATTATAAGTGCTGTTTTTATTTCATATATACAATATAAAAGGTCATAATTTTTTTTATAGCCATAAAATCTCCAGGTCTGCAAGTTCTATATGTGAAACCCCTGTTGACAAATTAAGCTAACAACCGAGAAACATTTTTTCAGCAGTTAACTTGTTTTAGAGCATTCACAGGGATGGAAATTGCTCTAGTTTCACAATGTGGAAATGTATAACTTAAATGACTGTGAAAACATTTTTTTTTTTTTTTTTTTTGCGGGGAGGAGAGGGCAGATATCGGAGATTGAACTCAGGGGCACTTGACCACTGAGCCACATCCCCAGCCCTATTTTGTATTTTATTCAGAAACAGGGTCTCACTGAGTTGTTCAGCACCTTGCTTTTGTTGTGATCCTCCTTCCTCAGCTTTCTGAGCCTCTGAGATTACAGGTGTGCCCCACCCTGCCTGGCTGAAAACAATCTTTTATAACTTGGAAAAAATATGCTTGAAAAAGTCCATTACCCCTGTACAATCATTCTAATTTTACTGCTAGGAACTAATACCTATCCTTGTTCAGAACTATCCTTTACCTCCTAAATTGTGTCACTAACGTGTCATTTATAGAGGAATAAAATATTTATTTCTTTGAATCTAAGTTGGACATCTGAAGTACCTGGTTAGTATTTCTGATTGGCATGTAGTCCTCATCTTCCTTCTCTTCAGAGCAGTGCCGGGTTTTCTTCTTGTGTTTTTTACTTGTGTGTGAGTGACTTGATTTTGAGTCTTCTGCCTGCTCATCTAGTATAAGATCATATTTTGCACTGCAACACTTAGTTAAGGGCAAATATGAGAAATGACAGATAAAAACACCAAAACATAAGAATCTGGTAGATATGGGAGGTTGGAAGGCCAAATGTAACTTTTTAGAGCAAACAGTGGGCCCCTCCAGGGAGCACAGCCCATTGGAGGGGGACCAGTGAGTGAGTCACTATGGATTAGGATGTCATAGCACAGCCCCTGGCGCCCTAAGTTAGAGGGGACACCCTGGCAGGGGCTACTTTCTACAGACCCAGAAATGGCATCTGTGGCTTTTAGGACTTAAAATGGCTCAGGCCTGCAGAGCTGCTAAGGAGTCTGTCTACTATACCACCGTGGATAAGTAGCACCGTCTCTTATCTGGCCTATACACAGGCACAGCCACCCTGGTATGGAATGGAAATACCATTTCAGGACAAGAGTTCTCCAGTGAATTCCAAATCAATGTGGTAGACTGCCAGCCTGTTCATGAAGCCACAACGAACCAAACAATAGTCCTTGTTGTGATCTGTGACGTTTGAGGGCAACAAACAATGGGACTTAAACCAAAACCTCTTCCTAAACTGCTAAAATAATACAAATGTTGGGGGATAAAAAGCAAAAGCAAATAGCACCTCAAAAGCATAGAGAATATGTCTAAAATAAACAGTTATTTTCTTTCATTATGTAATAAGGAGAAATGGAAAAAACTTTACAGTTTTTTAACAGTTAATTAGTAAGCAAAAAATATAAAGGGGGAAATAAAAAACAATGTCCACAAATGAAAATACAACTAGCAAAAGAAATAAGGAAACATGCTGGACACAGTGCCTGTAATCCTAGCAACTTAGAAAGCTGATGCAAGAAGATCTCAAGTTCAAGGTCAGCCTCAGCAAGTGAGACCTAATCTCAAAAATAAATAAAAGAAGGCATATAGTTCACTGATAAAGTGCCCCTGGGCTTAATCTCCAGTATCAAAGAGAGAGAGAGAGAGAGAAGAAAGAAGGAAATATATTTGTTAATAATGAAAAACTTAAAACTTAGAAAACAAGGTCCATCTTTAACTAGAAAAAAATTAAAAATTAAGATAGTATAAACCCAAATACCAGAAAAGCTATATATAAACCACCAGCAATTTGAGAGCTGAGGAGGAGAATAATAATTTCAAGGCCAATCTAGGCAACTTAATGAGACCCTGTCTTAAAATAATAAATAAAAAGGACTGGAGATGTACCTCAGTGGCCTAATGCCTCTGGGTTCAATCCCTACTATGCCCCACCCCAGCCCAGCCCCAAAAGAAAACAGGTACTCCCATGGTTGTTCTTTCAGACTGATGCTACAGAAGGAAATTCAGCAAAGTATATCAAACAGTTATCATGTTTAAATTCCAATAAGAATTGATAGAAATTAAAATAAGTTAAATGAACAAAGATATAGATAGCAGAATTATTTTTAATATTAGAGTAGGAAAATATTTAGTAATAAAGATAATTAAATACAGTATTTCATCATGATATATTCTAAAGAGAGTTGTTGACAAATGATAAATGCTCTAAAAAATGTGGAAAGATGTCTATGAAAACTAAAAGTAGAAAAAGCTTAAATCAAAAATTGAATATACCATACAGTGATTATAACTTTATATAACTTAATAAAAAGACTTCATAAAAAGGCTTGAAAGGAACAAAAAGAAAGAAAACACTATCACTGGCCAGGATGGTGCACACCTATAATCCCAATGAATCAGAGGCTGAGGCAGGATAGCAAATTTGAGGCCAGCCTAGGCAACTCAGGGAAACCCACAGCAACTTAGCAAGACCCTGTCTCAAATAACCAAAATAAAAAGGGCTGGGGATGTATCTCAGTGGTAAAGTATTCCTGGGTTCAATCCTCAGTACCAAAAAAAAAAAAAAGATAAAAATCATTATTTTTCTAGGAGATAGAACTGAGTGAATATTTCCTAAAGTTCACATAAATACATTATTAAAATTTTAATAATGGGGCCATGGTATAGTAGGATGAACCTGCCCAGTATGATGAAGCCCTGAATTCAATCCATAGGGAAGGAAGGAAGGAAGGATGGAAGAAAAGAAAGAAGGAAAATTAATATGTCTTAGAATAGAGAAAAGATAAAATTGTTACAACTTCTTCTAAAAGTAATCTCAACTTCTAAATTAGATTTTCAGGCAGGCTGACATGGGCTACAATAACAGTTTTCAAAAGAAAGCTTATGAGGAAGCCAAAAATACAGGAACTATTGTAGTTGCATGTGGAACTGGAGTAAACAGACACACTTCCTTCAGGACAAGTCTCATGTCTGTTTTCACAAAGCCACAGCTCATGGCTTTCCTCAAGGATGTCTCTTGTCTATATAATACCAAATAGGAACACTATGCCTTCTAGCTTTCCTCCAGATGGCTAAAAATGCTCGTCAGCCCATATTAGCCTTATCACTCCATTATCTCAAACTTTTTTTCTCCTGTATACTATGGCACCCAGAGTGCCTTCTGGATCTTCTCTCAGATACAAATCCAACAGCCCTTGTGTGCCCAGTACATGGGGCTCCCTCTGTCAAAGATGTTTTGCAGCAGTGTTCTTCAAACCGAAGGTCGTAATCCAACAATGGGGCTAAAATCCATAGGTTATGATCAGCATTGTTAGACATACCATAGAACAGAACATGGAGTATAATGGTGACTAATAAAAATACTATTTTATGGCAGGCACAGAGGCATATACCTGTAATCCCAGTGTCTCAGGAGGCTGAGGCAGGAGGATTCCAAGTTTGAGGCCAGTCTGGACAACTTAGTGAGACCATGTCTCCAAATAAAACGAGGTGGAGAATGTAGCTCAGTGGTATAGTACTTCCTAGCATAGATGAGGCCCTGGGTTCAATCCCCAGTATCTTTCTTAAAAAATACACATACAAAAGGTATAATGTTTCTTAAATGACGGACCAAAATTAAATAAAGAAGTTGACTGACTCGGCGGCTATCCTCTGCCCTATATTCAAGTTATAGTTTGAATGTTACTTGACAGAATTCCTTCATATCCCACAAATGTACTTTTTTAAAAAAAATACTTTTTAGTTGTCAATGGACCTTTATTTTATTTGTTTATATGCAGTGCTGAGAATCAAACCCAGTGCCTCACACATGCTAGGCAAGTGCTCTACCACTGAGCCACAACCCCAGCCCCACACAAATGTACTTTTTAACAAAAAAATGTTATCTTGCTATGTTGGCTAGGCTGGTCTTCAACGCAGAAGCTCAACTGATCCTCCTGCCTTACTCAAACTTCTGAGTAGCTAAAATACAGGCACGTGCCACTATGTCTAGCCCATGAATTTACTTCTTTGCAATGCTCCAGCCTATTAATGGTAGTTATTTTATGTTAGTATCCCACCTGCCACACTCCAAAATAAAATGCAAGTTCCATGTGGTTAGAGACAGAACTTTTCACTGCCAAACTGGGTATTTAACAGTTTCTAATTAAATAATTGTTGATTACCCATTATACCACTAAGAGACTTGTTCTGTCTCTTCCTCACTATCTTCCACTTAACTACTAAAACCAACACTTTAAAATCTTTTGTATAAAATACAAATTTGTGAATCTACTGACTTGTTTTCTCTAATTTCTTCCCTAAGATCTAAACTTTTCTAATATTTTTAGTCTTTTTAATTAATAATCTACATTTATAATTTCTCTTTCTCTCAAGATCCAGAACATACATCTCCATCATGCCTTTTAACTGACTTCAGACAACTTATCTGTACATATATTCAGATGTCCTCTGAATCCCCTTCCCTTGCCATAAGTAACAAATCACTTAATACATGAAAGGAATGTAAGAGAGTCTGTGTTGTGTGTATGTAGCTTACATACTATAAACATGTTCTCTCTGCTGTTCTACCTGAGAAAATAAATGCCTCGCTAAAACGAAAACTAGTAACTACCAAGAAGATAAAGATTATCTATTAGGTTAGATTCATGAATATCCTCTTTCCTGTACAATATTCTGTCAATTATTTGACAATGGATATCAGGACATGTCTGTCTTCTACATCAACTTCAGAAGACTAGAAGCTGTACTGTTCAATACTAGAAATATGCAATCATATGATTAAAATTTTAAAAAATTTAAAATTCAGCTCCTTAGTCCATCTTATAAGCTCACTAGCCACATGTGGTTAGTTGTTAAACTGGACAACAGAGTTATAGTACATTTTTATAAAAGTAGAAAGTTCCTTTTTGGTACTGAGGATTGAATCCAGGGATGCTTTACCCCTGAGCTACATCCCCAGCTCTTTTTATATTTTTACTTACAGATGGGGTCTTGCTAAGCTGCTTAGGGCCTTGCTAAATTGCTGAGGCTAGCTTTGAACTTGTGATCCTCCTGCCTTAGCCTCCTGAGTCATTAGGATTATGGGCATGCACCACTGTATCTGGCTAGAAAGTTCTATGGAATAGTACTGGATTAGAGATTAACTTTCAAATATGCCTAGTTTCCTTTCTTAACTCAGAAATCTATTCTCTTGATTTCTTTCTTTTTTTTTTTTTTTTGGTACCAGGCATTGAACCTAGGGGTGCATAACCACTGAGCAATATCCCTAGCCCTTTTTATTTTTTATTTTGCTTAGTTGCTTAGGGCATTACAAAGCTGTCAAGGCTGGCTTTGAACTTGTGATCCTCCTGCCTCAGCCTCCTCAGCTGCTGGGATTACAGATGTGTGCCACCACATCCAGCTAAAACAATCTTAAATTTTAAACATTTTTAATGCTATGCATTCCTTCTTTTCAGCCTCCACGAGGAAAAAGAAACCTCCCTCTGCTTTATACTCTATAACTGTACTTCCTTTTGTTTGCCCTCCACATTCCCCTTCTTCTAGCTACAGTTACTAGTAGGTAGCCTAAACATAGCTTAAGAGATTTGGTAGATAAATCTCAAGTGTATTTATTTCATCGATTTCTCTTATGACTTTGACTTTCAGTCAGATGTCCTCTAATGTGGCTCTTTTGGGGCCAAATCTCAGCTTGTTGGTCTGTTTGCCTGTGAAAGCTTCTGATGTTGATTTTGTCAGCATTCTTCAGAATTTACCTGGCACTAATATCTCACAATGCTTTATGCACTGCATAGACAACCAACAATATTTTAAAACATAAATATATAAAGGTCAACCTGATATTCATCTCTCCTTAAAAATACTTGGAAAAGAAATGTCTACATAGCATAGGAAAAAAGAATCCCTGAAACACCAACAGAAAGAAGGAAACAAAGACACCATTTACCAGAAACAATCACCAAAGAAATAACCTTTGCAATGTGTGGAGTGATAGATTTATAATGGAAAAAATCAGTGAACAAATTAAATGACATAATATGAACAGTATGTTTCATTGCTTTTTACTTGTCTCAACCTAAAACTTGGAAGAATTTGAATTAAGTAGTAACTTAGTAGATTTCTTTTCAATTCTATAAACATCAACTCTTGCATTCAACAGCAGCTCAATAAATATTTGTTATTAAAATAAAATGTAGCATGCAGTAAAAAGCAACCTAATCTCTTAACAAAGAACTATAGGATTTTCTTACCTAGGTAAGGAAGTTAAGCATAAGAGAATGATTAGCACAAAGGATTTAGCTTAGCAATAATAAATTTCTAATTATGAGGAATTTAAAAAATTGCAATTATATACAGAAAATTAACACCTGACCCTGAAGATCATTTGGGAATATGATAAATAGGAAAAGACTTAGGTTACTAAGATTCCTTTTGAACTTAACTTTATAATAGAATTAATTTAAAAAGACTAGAATGAAAACACAAAGTATATGTAAGGTACTGAAAAAAAATAATAATAAGAGGTTGGGGTTGTGACTCAGTGGTAGAGTGCTTGCCTAGCATGTGTGAGGCACTGGGTTCGAACCTCAGCAGCACATAAATAAATCAAATAAAGGTATTGTGTCCATCTACAACTAAAAAATGTATTTAAAAAAAATTTTTAAAAAGATAACAATAAGTTACTTTTTTACAAATCATTTAGATTCAAGAAACTTGCCTTTATGACATTTTATAGCTCATCACATAGTACACGTAATGGGTGATCAATGCACATTGATTAATTGATTCTTATTAAGGATACTCCTGTTTGGGTTTTACTTTATCTTTCAGGACCAAATTCGAAGGTTTATCCTGTTCCTTTTCATATTCTTTGAAATCACTCTTGGTGTATTTCCCACCTATTTATTAAGAGAAAAAAAAAAAAGGAGTTTAGTAAGAAAAGTCACATAACTAATCAAGAACAATAGTTATTTTATAAAATATATACTTTAAGAGCTATTTTATAAATGGTATTCTATTAGTAAACAGAAAAAGGGTAAGAAAAGAACAAAAGAAATCACAGAAATTTAATCTCCATTATTATTTTAACTGATATAAGATTTTGCTAGATAGCCGTATACTGCCACCTAATGACATATGTGAATATTACATCAAACTTTCAAATAAGACACATACAGTGCAATGTTTAAGTAGATCCAATAAACCCAGGAAAACATAAGTCCAAGGGAAAACTGAAGATCTGGAGCTTGAGTTTGAAAACTGAATGACTTATTAGTTTGGAATAAGATGTTAAAGACAACTGACTTGTTTCCAAACAGAGCACCAGACAGGTAGGAGATAACAGAATGTGCACAGAAGTTCACTAAAGAGATGTGAAAGAGGGTTGGCGACAGCACAGTAGAGAACCATTGCCCCTTTGAATTCTCACCTATAGGCACCTTTATTCCTCCCAACTGCCAGAAATGAAATCAATAATCTCTTCAGGATAATAAGACTATTGTTAACATCCAACTACTCTCCAGTCTAGTCTCCTACCAAATGAGGATTCAGATTCCATCCATGTCCCAGACCTGCTAACTGGCCTACCTTTTCTATCCCTTCAGCTACCATGAGGAAGTGCTTCTTATGGGAAGGCTTCCTATAGCAGAGCCCTGGATTGCAAGGACAAGAAAGGAAAACTAGAAGTATACTGAGAGATGTCTTGATTATGAATATTGCATATCTTGATTGTCAGGGTTTTAAGGAAGGGGAAAACAGGAATGAAAAAAGAGGATAAAAGCTGGGCACAAGGGTGCACGAATATAATCCCAGCTACTCAGAGGCTAAGGCATGAGGATCACAATTTCAAGGCTACCCTGGGCAACATAGCAAAACTCCTCAAAAGAAAAAAAAAGTGGTGGTGGGAGAGGGCTAGATTCCGGAGACTCTGAAAATAAAAATGGTCAGCAAACAATGTTTCCTATAATGTGAAATAGACTTGTAAGAGTTAAAATAACTGGAAACAGTAACAAACAGGTAGCATTTTGTGGGGTGGGTACCAGGGATTGAACTCAGGGGCACTGGACCACTGAGCCACATCCTCAGCCCTGTTTTGTATTTTATTTAGAGACAGGGTCTCACTAAGTTGTTTTGCATCTTGCTATTGCTGAGGCTGGCTTTGAACTCGCAATCCTCCTGTCTCAGCCTCCTGGGGCCGCTGGGATTATAGGCGTCCGCCACCACACCCAGCAACAGGTAGTATTTTATCCCTGAAAAATGATTTGCCATGTGTCTGTTATTAGGAGTTTCAGTATGGATGCAGCAGTTATGTTATATAGAAAGGGTAACAGATTAAAGCGAGAGATTTTAAATTCAAATCTTGGCTCTAGTGGGAGTAAGACATTTCACTTCTCTGCCAACTCATTCTCTTCATTTATAAACTAAAAATAATATCAACATTTCACATTGCTAGTTAAAACACTAAATAAGACTGTGGGAATGTATTTAGCACTGTGAAGAATATACATTCAATTTTTAAAATGTGAGTCAATTACATGTATATTCAAAATTATCTCAGAATTAAGAGACTAACAATAAACTACGTTTATGATGGCGTCTGTGAACCCAAAGCATCTCTCTCCCATATGCTGCATTTTATTTTAGAAAACAGCATGAATAAATTCATGTAAAAATGATCTTGTAAATAAACCATGCTGAAACAACTTAGGAAAGTAGGATCATGTCTTCAACGTGTCAATGGGTTGGGAAGAAAACAAGACTGAGAGAAAAAAAATCCAAACTAGACTTAAGGTCTCCAAATCATCATAGTATATGACTCTGGGTAAATTATGTCACAAGATTATGCCTTAAGTTTCTTATCAATAATGTAAAATTATAGTTAATATATTTGAAACAAATGATAAAATTAAATTAGCTCTGTGGAAAAAAAGCCCTACATAAAATGCCACTTGGCAGTACTACTGGAACAGAACCACATCACTTCAGGCCAGCAACTCATCACTACTACTGCTTTTTTTTAGTTGTAGATGGACACAATACCTTTATTTTATTATTTATTTTTTTAAATGTGGTGCTGAGGATTGAACCCAGCACCTTACATGTACTGGGCAAGCATTCTACCAATAAGCTACAACCCCACTAAGCTTACCACTAAATATACTTATGTGATGTATTGTTCGTAAAGCTGTAACATGTGAAAAAAACATTTTGGTACTTCATCATAGTTTTCACAAGTCACTCAGAAGCATTCATGGGAGGAAACAAGTAGTACACAGGGCCCCAGCCCCAGTCACTCTCTCCTACCACAGGGATCTTGGCTTCCACTAGGCTTTCTTTGCCTTCTCCAGTCCCTAACAATTTCTCCCTTCTCTGAACCCCCATACGGTAACACAATCTACTAAACAATTTAGCACTTCACTACCAAACAGTGTTCTCAATTTCTTTCTAGTAAAAAAGACTTCATTAAAATCATGGGAAATGAATTGGGCATGATGGCATATACCTGTAATTCTAGCTACTTGGGAAGCTGAAGCAAGAGGATCCCAAGTTCTAGGCCAGCAACTTAGTAAAACTGTCTCAAAACTAAAGTTAAAAAGAAAGAAATGGTTGGGCATGGTGGCACATGCCTGTAATCCCAGCAGCTTGGGAGGTTGAGGCAGGAGGATCGTGAGTTCAAAGCCAGCCTCAGCAACTTAGCAAAGCCCTCAGCAACTCAGACCCTGTCTCAAAATAAAAAAATAGCTGGGTGTGGTGGTGCACACCTATAATCCCAGAGGCTCAGGAGGATCCTGAGTTCAAATCCAGCCTCAGCAACTTAGCAAGGCCCCAACTAAGTGAGACCCTGTCTCTAAATAAAATATAAAAAAGGACTGGGGACATGGCTTGGTGTTTAAGGTGCCCCTGAGTTCAATTCCTGGTACCAAAAAATTAAAAATAAAAACAAGCTAGAGATGTGGCTCACTGGTTAACTGCCCCTGGGTTCAATTCCCAGTACCAAAAATATATAACATAAAGTTAAAAATTAAAAAAGTGCATGTTCTTTCAGCATCCAATAGACCCAACCTTTAGTTTGGCATGCCACTACCAGGAATTTATTTGATATGCATATGCATATGTGGGACATGTCATATATATAGGAATAGCAAATAGTACTGTAGTACAGAGAAGAGTAAAAAGTTAGAAACACTGAATGTCCATTAATAGACCTGATTAAAAAAACTGTGATACCTACATTCTATAGAAGACTGAGCAGTCTGGGGCTGGGGATACTTGCCTTGCTGAACAAGGCCCTGGGTTCAATCACCAGCACCACAAAAAAAAAAAAAAAAAGACTGAGCAGTCACTGAAAAGAATAAACTTGCATTTTAGGCAGGTGCAGTGTTGCACACCTATAATCCCAACTCTCAGGAGATTGAGGCAGGAGGATCACAAATTCAAAGTCAGCCTCAGCAAGTTAGTGAGACCCTCAACAAGTTAGTAAAAGCCCGTCTCAAAGACTGGGGATGTAGCTCAGAAGTAAAGTGCCACTGGGTTTAAATTCTAGTACCCCAAAACAAAAACAAAAACAAAAAAAAGGTAAGAGTGGTTATTTCTGGGAAGAGAAACTAGGTAGATAAGAAACAGGAGTGGAAGAGATTTTTTTTGTCTTATACCTTTTCATGAATCTTCTCAATTTTTTACCATGACCACTAAAACACACTTAAGAAAACTTTTAAAAAAGAGTTTTGTATCTAAAAGACCCAAACAACCTTAAAATCAGAGTCACTTTAGAAACAAATCAAATCTATAGTCAGATACTACTAAACATCTTCCAGAATGGATATAATTTAAAAGACTGACCATATTAAATGTAATACAGTTAAACACAGAAAATGCAGATCTTTTTCATTAGTTTCAAATACATACAGCTTAGATTCTAGATAGCAGATGGGTAAAATCATGAATGGCAGGCGTTTATGTCAATTGACATTTCTCCTAATTAACAGTATCAAGTAAAAGGCTACATATGGAAGCATGCAAAACATGCAGAACAGAAAAAAAGAAGTTAAATCAATATACCTTTTCCTTTCCATTTAACCTTTGCAACAGACTGGCTAAAATCCACGTGTATTCTTCTGTCATCAATAAGTACATTATCCATTTTGAAGAATGCTTTCTCACAATCTTCTTCCTATTGTAATTATTTTAAAAAGCATAAGTTTTTACAGAAAAGATTTCTGTAATAAGAACAAATTCTGAAAATACATAAAATTTATTGTTATTGAAATTGATATTTGAAAAATTCTTATACCAGATGTTGTATTTATCTATTGTATGCACCTATTATTTATCTCAACTAACTCTAGTAACAACCCAAGAGGTACTAAGAGAATTTTAGAGAGGTACTGAAGCTGCTAAAGATTACACAAGGGTCAAAGCCAAGAGTTTTAATCAAGATCTGATTGACATATAGATATCCTTGCCTATACAATTCCATACTCCTTTTCACTTAAAACTCCAAAATACTGTATCCTGAAAAGTGCAAGCGTTTTTTTGTTTGTTTGTTTGATAAAAATTCGGTATTAAAAGTAATTGGGTAGCAATATCTGACCTAATGAGGTTATGGCCTTTTTTGATTCTTAGTATGAATATTCATTTGCTTCATTGCAGAAATATTTTTGTGATACATTACAGAATGCTGGCCCAGAGGAGTATTACATAAGCCACAGATGTAATGTGTATTTGACTATATCCACACACACAGTGTACCTTTCAAATCTAAAAAATTTCTAAATTTAGAAGCATAGCCAGTGCTTTTGAAGTCAGTGCAATGGCACACATCGACAATTCCAGAGACTTGGGAGGCTCAGACAAGAGGATTACATGTTCAAGGCCAATACGGGCAACATGCCTCAAAATAATAAAAAGGGCTAGGGATGTATCTCAGTGGTAGAGCGCTTGACTAGCATGAGCAGGACCTGGGTTCACTCCCTCCACCACAAAACAAACATCTAGACATGGTAGGCAATCAATATTACTGCTGATTAATCTGATTAATTAAGTATGGGCAGTGATAATTTACACTGTGTCATTTTCCCAAAGAGAAAGTTTCTCAGATCATTTTTTTCAAAAGGATAGCATTTGAAAATAGTCAACAGACTTACATCTAAAAAACAGTTAAGAATTTCTTCAGGTATGAGGGTGTAAGAACGTGTGCTTAGCTTGGGCCAGGCCCTAAGTTCAGTCCTCCAGCCTTCACTGGGCTGATCTCCCTGTGGAATGGAAGAAAGGCACAGTAGTGCCTTTCAACAACAACAACAACAAAAGAGGAATGTCTTCAAAATTGAGAAACTGATTGAAAAATGCATTTAGAAATGTAAAAGACAAAATAGCCAAGAAAATCTTCAAGAATAAAGTTGGAGAACCCACACTACAAGATATCAAAAAACTATAGTGATTAAAAAATGTAACAGTGATATAAGAATAAACAAATTGGGCTGGGGATGTAGCTCAGTGGTAGACCACTGGCTTAGCACGCATGAGACCCTAGGTTCAACCCCCAGAACCACACACTGCCAACAACAATAAAAGAATAGACAAACTGATCTGTGCAACAGTACAGCATCCAGAAACAGACATTGCACATAAATAGAGAGCTGATTTATGATAAAGGTGGCCCTCCAGAGCTATGGGAACAGAACAATCTTTTTAATAAGTGGTGGTAAGTCACTTGCCTATCCCATCTAAGAAAAACAAACCTTAAATGTAATACACAATAATCAAATTACATATCCAATGGGAAACAGTTTACAACAAAGCTGCTAAAAAATATAATAGGAAAATATCTTCATGACTTTGGAGAAGGCAAAGATTTTTTTAAGCAGATTCAGAAAAAAAATATTGACAAATTTAACTATTAAAATTAGAAATTTCTGTTTATCAAAAGACACTATTAAAAAATGGGAAAAGGGGGCTAAGGATGCAGCTCAGTGGTAAAGCACTTGCCTAGCATGCACAAGGCTCTAGGTTTTAACCCTAGCACTATCAAAAAAAAAAAAAAAAAAGAAAGAAAGAAAGAAAAAAGAAAATTCATAGAAGATAACTGCATAAAACATGCCCCCCACCCCTGCAAAAAAGAGCTTGCACCCAGAAAATATAAAGAATTCTTAGAAACCAGTAAGTGAAATACACAATCAAAAAGTGGGCAAGTCTTGAACAGGTACTTCATTTTAAAAGTACATTTAAATGATAATAAATTTTTGAAAAAGTGACTCAATGAGGGAAATGTAAAGTAAAGCACAATAAGATACTACTAAAGATCTTCCAGAATGGATATAACTTAAAAGACTGACCATATTAAGAGTTGGTCAAGACATGGAACAACATGGAGTACCAAACACTACTACTGGAAGTGAAAATCAGTATGACCACCTTGGAAAATTAATTGGAATTGTCTGCTAATGCTGCATCTACTGTAGGACCCAGCAATTCACAACTAGATATACATTCTGCAGAAATACATACATACCACAACATCAGAAGGTTTCTTTACAGAAATGATTAGAAAATTTAAAAATAAATAAAAGACACAGTAGATCAAACAAAACAACAAAACTTTTTTATTTTTAGGTATTAGGAATTGATAGCACTTAACCACTGAGCCACACCCCTAGCCCTTTTAATTTTAGTTTTGGATAGATGCAGTACTTTTATTTATTTATTTTTATGTGGTGCTGAGGATCGAACCCAGTGCCTCACACGTGCTAGGCGAGCACTCTACCACTGAGCCACAACCCCAGCTTTCCTCCAGCATTTAAAAAAAAAAAAAAAAAAAAAATCATTCATTCTTTCATTCATTTATTGGTACCAGAGATGGAAGCCAGGGGTACTTTACCACTGAGCCACATGCCCAACCCCCCCTTTTTTATTATTATTTTGAGACAGAGTCTTGCTAAGTTGCTTAGGGCTTTGCTAAGTTGCTAAGGCTGGCCTTGAACTTGCAATTCACTTGCCTGAGCATCTGGTATTATCCAGTCTGGTATTACACACATGTATCACCAAGCTTGGAACAAAATTTACTTTCTCATAGTATCGCACATTGTAGTCAAAAATTGGAAAGGACCTAAATGTCAATTAACAGCAGAATGGAGATCTAAATCATTTTATATGTACACAATAAAATACTATGTCAAAAAAAATTAACTTTAAAAAGTTAACTTTAAAAACCACATACAGTAACACATATAATCTTATAATACTAGCAGAAGAAGCAAGACATGACAGCGCATGCCTGTAATCCCACCAACTCAAGAGGATGAGGCAGGAGTATCCCATGTTTGAGGCCAGTCTCAGCACTTAGCGAGAATGTCTCAAAATAAAAAATAAAAATGACTGGGTATGTATGTAGCTCAGTGTATAAGGCCTTCAGTTCATTAAATCCCCAGTACCTAAATAAATACTAACAAAAAGAATCAAGATGCAAATGAACACATTGTGTTCCCATTTATATCAAGGTTAAAATTAGACAAAACTGGGCTGGGATTGTAGCTCAGTGGCAGAGCTCTTCCTCACACACTGGGTTTGATTCTCGGCACCCATAAAAATAAATAAAATAAAGGTATTGTGTCCCTCTATAACTAAAAAAAAATTAAGACAAAACTAATCTATGAGCTGGGCATGGTGGTGCACGCCTATAATCAAGCATCTTGGGAAACTGAGGCAAGAGGATCTCAAGTATGAGGTCAGCCTCAGCAATTTAGCAAGATGCTGCCCCAAAATAAAAAGAAAATAAAAAGGGCTAGGGATATAGCTTAGTAGTGGAGTGCCCCTGAGTTCAATCCCCAGTACAAAAATAAAAAAACGAAACATATTCATAAAATAAACACCAAACCTAATATATCTCATTTATGCATACCTTTTCAAATTCAATAAAAGCATAGCAGAGGGACTCTCCTGTCTTCCAATCCCGAATAACTTCACAACTGAAAGAAAGTTTTAAAAAGTGACTTTGTTTTTAAAAAAGGAAAGTATTCACTCATACTCTTCGGAACTAAATAACATAATAAGCCAGTTATTAAAAGGCAAAGTTAAGCCGGGTGCTGTCCTGAACCCCCGTAATTCCAGTGACTCAGGAGGCTGAGGTAGGAGGATCAGAAGTTTTAGGTCATTCTAGGTAACTCAACTCTATCCCAAAATAAAAAATAAAAAGGGCTGAGAGGTAGCTAAGTGAGGGAGTGCCCCTGTTTCAATCCCTAGTACTGAAAAAAAAAAGGCCAAATTAAACTCACCATATTTCTTAAATAACAAGTCTTCTTTTTTTTAAAAAAATACTTTACTAACCCAGTAGACTCTAAATGACCTAGATAGGCCTACAGTCCTTAAATTCCCTAAGCACTAAGGAAATAAAACAAAAATATTTAATTTTCCTTTAACAAAAATAAACTCCTATAAAGTTTTTAAATCACAAAGATGAATTACAACATACACATATAAATGTTTAAGCAAGTCTACACTTAGGAATTTTAATATCAAGGTAAAATTTAATACCGTGAGTATAGCTTTTACATGGAAATAATCTATTGTACAATAAACAAGCAAAATGGCCAATAAGCTGAAATTGACTTGTTTATTTCTCCATGTACCATAGTCTTACTTCAAAAATAGTAAAATAATACATTTTAATCAATTATAAAATAATCATCTTTCTCACAGAAATACTGCCTTCATAGACTTTTGCATTAGTAATGCAAGGAAAATAAACCAAAAGAAAAAAAATTGAAAAATTTAAGTTTGAAACAGATTGCTGGTAATTTTAGGAGTAAAATGAGATAAGTATTTTAAATATTAAAGAGGACTGTTGAAAATTTATAAAAATAGACCTAAATTATCCCACTTATTTCCTGTTTTAAAGTGAAAATTTTTGCGCAGCGAGTAGAAACATCACTCAAATATTTTTCTTTATATATTCTTTTCTTTCTTACTGTTCATTCACTTGTAAAAATTCACCAGCATAAAATTCAACCAAAGTTCACAGACTCACCCAAAATATGTCATTAGAAAACCATCAATACCTATATTTTTCCAAATTTCTCTTTTATTAATTGCAGGATTTACCTTTTTTTTTTTATATATATATATATATTTTTAGTTGTAGTTGGACACAATGCCTTTATTTTATTTATTTTTATGTGGTGCTGAGGATCGAACCTAGCATCTCGCACGTTCTAGGCGAGCGCTCTACCACTAAGCCACAACCCCAGCCCCAGGATTTACCTTCTTATTGGCCCAAATCTTGAGAATATTATTTCCAGATCCTCATCTGTGGTCACTGGATTCAATTTACATACAAACAGCACATTTTCTGGAGGTTTAATATCTGCATCAGGTAGATCTCCTACCTAAATTATAAACAAAAACTTAAGTCAATTCCTTTATTTAGGTTCCATCCTAAATATTTTATCTAAGCCCACAACACAGATTTCCCTAAAATATCTAAATTTCCTCCATAAATGCCAGCCTTAGGAAAATAAATCTAATAAGACTTTAAAATTTGAAACTCTACCATTCCTGGTATTAACAATATTATATTATGTGCATAATGAATCCCACTATTATATATAATTATAAGGCAATATTACAAAAACAATAAAAAATAATAACAGCTAATATTTGCACCACAAAAAAGAACTGATAGAATGGTAAAGTGGACATAGCAAAAATGTTCAAAATTGGTGAATCTGGGCTGTGGTTGTAGCTCAGTGGTAGAGCACTTGTCTAGCATGTGTGAGGCACTGGTTCAATCCTCAGCACCATATAAAAATACATAAAAGTACTATGTCCATATACAACTAAAAAATTTTTTAAAAATTGATGAATCCGGGGCTGGGGGTGTAACTCAGTTGGTAGAATGCTTGCCTCGCATGCACAAGGTCCTGGGTTCAATCCCCCACACCACATACACACAAAAAAAATTGGCAAGTCTTACTTTATGTTATTTGTACCTCAATAAAAATTGACATAAAAATTGTTTAAAAAAAAGAGTGTTGAAAGTAAATACTTAAAAAAAAATTGGTGAATCCTAGTAAAAGGTATATATAACTTCTGTACTCTGTTCTTCTATAAGTTTGAAATTATCTAAAAACATAAAAGTTTTAAAAATGACAACCCATTTTCCCTTTGGCACAAACTTCCTGAAGTTTTACAGTTGAAGTTTGATTATAATCTAATAATATTTCCCTTATAAGTCACTTGTTCTTCTTGCCAGTTCCTCAAAAGATCTAGGGGCACTTAACCACTGAGCTACATCTCAAGCCCTTTTTTATTTCTTGTCAGGGTTTCATTAAGTTATTTAGGCTGGCTTTGAAATTATGATCCTCCTGCCTCAAAGAGGTGTGACCCACTGTACCCTGCCTCAAAAGATCTTTCTTTTATGTCCAATAATTTAAAAAATTTTTTTATTTGTTCTTTTTAGTTACACATGACAGTAGAATGTATTTTGCCAAATTATACATATATAAACTATAACTTATTCTATTTAGGATCCCACTGCTGTGGCTGTACATGATGTAGAATTACCCTGGTTGTGTATAAAAATACAAGGCTAGGAAAATTATGACTGATTAATTCTACTGTCTTTCCTATTCCCCTCCCTAATCCTTTCCCTTTGTCTAATCCAGTGGATTTCTACGATTCCCCTTCCCAACCTCCTTTGTTTTGGGTTAGCATTCACAAGTCAGAGAGAACATTTGGGATTTGTTGTTTTGGGGATTGGTTTATTTCACTTAGCATGATATTCTCCAGTTCTATCCATTTACCAGCAAATGCCATAATTTCATTCTTCTTTATGGCTGAGTAATATGCCATTGTCTATATGTAACACATTTTCTTTATCCATTCATCCAATGAAGGACACTTAGGTTGTTTCCATAACTTGGCTATTGTAAGTTGAGCTGATGTGGCTGCATAAATATAGTATGCTGTTTTTAAGTTCTTTTGAGTATAGACCAAGGAGTGGGATAACTGGGTCAAATGGTGGTTCCATTCCAAGTTTTCTAAGGAATCTCCATACTCTTTCCATAGTAGTTGCACCAATTTGCAGTCCCACCAACAACACATGAGAGTACCTTTCTCCCCACATACTTGCCAACATTGTTACTTGTATTCTTTACAATTGCCATTCTGACTGGAATGAGATGGGCTCTCACTGTAGTTTTAATTTGCATTTCTCTAATTGACAGAGATGTTGAACATTTTCCATATATTTTTTTTACCATTTGTGTTTCTTCTGTGAAGTGTTTGTTTAGTTCATTTGCCCATTTATTGATTGGGTTATTTATTTTTCTGGTGTTAAGTTTTTTGAGTTCTTTGTATATCCTGGACATTAATGCCTTATCTGAGGTACTGGTGGTGAAGATTTTCTACCAATCTGTAGGATCTCTGTATATATTCCTGATTGTTTCCTTTGCTGTGAAGTTTTTCAGGTTGATACCATCCCATTTATTGATCCTTGATTTTACTTCTTGTGCTTTGGTCTTCATATCTGTTTTGGTTCCAATACCATGCTGTTTTTGTTACTATAGATCTGTAGTATAATTTAAGGTCTGGCATTGTGATGTCTCTCTCCTGCATCACTTTTCACACTAAGGATTGCTTTTTCTATTTCTGTGAAGAACATCATTGGGATCTTTATAGGAATTGCATTAAATCTGTAGAGTGCTTCTGGTAGTATGGCCGTTTTTTTTTTTTAATATTTATTTTTTTAGGTGTAGTCGGACACAACACAATGCCTTTATTTTTATTTTATGTGGTGCTGAGGATCAAACCCGGGTCCCACCCGTGCTAGGCGAGCGCTCTACCGCTGAGCCACAATCCCAGCCCCAGCATGGCCATTTTGATAATATTGATTTTACCTACCCAGGAACATGGAAGATCTTTCCATTTTCTAAGATCTTCTTCAATTTCTTTCTTTAGAGTTCTGTAGTTTTCACTATAGAGGTCTTTAAACTCTTTTCTTAGGTTGATTTCCAAATATTTTACTTTTTTGAGGCTATTGTAAAAGGAATAATTTTCCTGATATCTCTTTCAACTGATATATCCTTGGTGTTTAGAAATGCAACTGATTCATTGGTGTTGATTTTATGTTCAATAGTTTTCTTAGAATTTGTCTTGCTATTGATTGTTCTGGATCAATACTCTTAGGTGTATATATGCTCAATTAAAAATGCCTGTGGCTGGGTACAGCGGCACATGCCTATAATCCCAGTGGCTTGGGAGTCTGAGATAGGAGGATCATGAGTTCAAAGCCAGCCTCAACAAAAGTGAGGCACTAATCCACTCAGCAAGACTGTGTTTCTAATAAAATACAAAAAGGGGCTAGGGATATTGCTCAATGGTTAAGTGCCCTTGGGTTCAATTCCTAGTACCAAAAAAAAAAAGTGTTTCCAGCCTGGCCTATGCCTGCAACCTGAGTGATTTGCGAAGCTGAGGTAGGAAGATACCAAGTTCAAGGCCAGCCTGGATAATTTAGCAAGACTCTGTCTCAAAATAAAATTAAAAATGGGGGTGGGAATGTGGGGATATAGTTTTTAGTGGTAGAGTTCCCTGGGTTCAATTCCCAGTATTGCAGAAAAGAAAAAGTGTATTTTCAACTTTTGTTTATTTCATTAAAGTTCTCTGAAATGAGAGCTTTTGGCATTTATTCATTAATACTGGTAACATAAATATAAATTAATTAATAGAATATAAATTAATATAAATTTTAAAACAGACCAAAAATATAAAAACACTATTATGTACAATAATATTAAAAACAAAATTGTTATCCTTTCACTTAAGTGTTTATTAATCATCTATTATATAATATGCATACCTATTTCTTAAAAATAAGAAGGAAAAAAATGCCTAGTACGTCAATTAATGGTTTACTGAATAACTAATCCCCAAATGACTTCACACTATGAGCAAGACAAAGGAGTGTATACCAGTTAAAAAATATATAAATGTGCATATATATGTATATATATATATTTTATATGTGCAGACATGTATTTATATTTTTTTAACTGATACACAAACATGAAAGTTGTACAAATATGTAACAACAAATCCCATTGTTATATAAAATTATAATGAACAAATAGAAAGGAAAAGAGAAAACATCAAAAATTATATATTTGAAGAAGTATATTTTAGAATTTTCAATTTTTACCCAGGTTTATTTTATCATTCAATGACTATTCTATTTAATTTCAATATTTGAGTGGTACAATGAAGAATTATTCTTAACATAAGATTTAATCTAATAAACATGCTTTAAAAAAGAGGTGAATATTAAACAATTGAAATTCAATTAATATTTATGTTAAAAATAATGAAATATCCACTTTCCATTTTTTATAAAAGCACTTGATACTATAATGATAATGGAACTGAATTTATTCATTTTCATGTGTTATTATATCATTCAAAATTTAATCTAGAGGAAAACTCTAAACTAAATTTTTAATATTTTACAACTATCACAAGAGCCAGAAATAAACTTATAAATAAATATGCATTAAATATATGGCAGATCAACTATTTGAACAAACATAATCATCTTACCATCTCTAAAAGAATAGCTTGAGTTTTGGCCTCTTTTTCTGCCTTTATTTCTTCTACTTCTTCAGCTGATCTTCCTTTGAAATCATCAATTTCTTCATCTGCTCCTATTCGACCACTCTGTAAGGCAGAAGTTATTAATATAAATATTTAACAAATAAAAAAAATCTGAGAATCATGAAAGGTATTACGCTTCATTTACAAACCTCTGGAACTGATTTAAATTAATTCTATGACATTAGCCAGATTGGGCTTCTGATTTATTAGGAAATGAAAATAAACATCTATATAGATACTATTATCCAATTAAGTGCTGCTTGGAGAAGATAAATCATCTTAGAAATAAGCAAGCATCAATTTCAACCATAAAGATAAATTTGTCTTTGAGAAAGCCTCAAAAGCAAAAATTTATATCTTAAAATATCTGGGGGAAAGTCTGTGCTGTTCCACAGAAATTTCTGGTTCTAGCCTGGCTCTAGAGTATCTCCAGTTGAAAAATTCCCTCACAGGATGATTGTTTAGTTTGGCCTTGAAGTTATTCTCCTAACTAGAGTTAGATAAAAAAAAAAAAAAAAAAAAAAAATCCAGATTCATATTAGCTTCCAGTGCTAAGGCTGTTCCAATGAAATAGATATTAAAAAAAGGAAGTCAGGGAAATAAAAAGATAACTAGAAAAATGAGTATCTCCGTGGAGTAGAAAAAGAACTCAACTTGTTCTAGTATAATTTATTAAGCAAAATAATCATTATGAAGAAATTAATTTTTAATAGACTAAGAAGTTAAATCCATACAAATTAATATGCACATACATTCAATCACAAGAAGGCTCTACTTACATCCAATTGTTCCTTTGTGGGTTCTGGTGATTGATCAGGAATTATTAAATCAGGAGGGTCATCAAACGGATCATCTAAAATCACTGTGTGATTTATCCTTACAAAAGTCCAAGTCAAATGTTACATTAAATATTTCAAAATCTATATTTTATTTTCATAGAATAACTTAAGTATCTTTAATGCCAAAACCCCCATTTTGCACAAAGATATTACTAATTCACAGTACACTATCACAATGAGTATTACCGGTTTCCATTTTTTGTATATATTTCTCTGCATTACTTCAAAGAAGCAAAGTAAATGTCTAAATCTTAGTAATTTTCCACATTTCTCAATAAATTGCATTTAAAAATGAAAGCACAGTAATTTTTCCTAACAAAATCTATTATAAATAATTAGTACAAGTAGTAGGACACAGTGGTGCACACCTGATATCCCAGCCACTTGGGAGGCTGAGGCAGGAGGATCACAACTTTGAGGCCAGGCCTTGAAACTTAGTGAGGCCCTAGGCAACTTAGTGAGATCCTGTCTCAAAATAAAAAATAAAAAGGGCTGGGGATATGGCTCAGTGGTTAAGAAACCCTGGGTTCAATTCCTGGTACCAAAAAAATTTAAAAAGGGCTGGAATATAGCTCAGTGCTTAAGTACCCCTGGGTTCAATTCTTGGTACCAAAAAAGGAAAAAAAAAAAAAAAAAAATTAGTATGAGTAGAAAAATACAAAAGGTTCTTTTTATGCGTATTCATTTTATATTAATTCACATTTTGGAATTAGTCAAAAACTAGTCCTATGTGCACCAGTCTCGTCACACATCACAGTATTAAAACATTCTAATACATTCAAGATAGTGAATTGTAATAATACCTGATATCCTGATATGGTACAAAATCCTTGTCAACAAAAGTCTCATTAATTTTCTTAATTATGTCCATGCCTTCTGTCACTTCACCAAATACTGTATGAACACCATCAAGGTAATCTAGATTTTCTCCTGTAGTAATAAGAAACTAACAGAAAGACAAAATAAATACAAAAATATGTATGTGTGTGTGTTTTGTCAGCTAAATTGACAAAACACACACACACACACACACACACACACACACGAGTGAAACTCTACATTTACTGCACCAGTTCTTAAAAACTTGTTCCCAGAACTAAATAAAAAACAGAGTTTATATATAAGTTATCAACATGTACACAGATGTTTCCTCAATTGTTTAAAATGATTGGAAAAACCATGGCTCATTTTCTTCATGCATAAACAGTGAAAAACAATAGCACCTACCATAATAGATGGTCATGAGGATTAACCTTCCAATTAATCTATTTATTTATTTAATTTATATTTTTCTGTGGTGCTGAGAATCAATCTCAGGGTCTAGCACATATTAGGCAAGCATTTTACTACTAAGCTAGACCCCAAGCCCCAGTAATCTGTCTCCGTCTCTTTCTCTCTTTCTCTCTCTCTCTCTCTCTCTTTTTTTTTTTTTTGGTGCTGGGCATTGAACCCAGGGCCTTGTGCATGCAAGGCAAGCACTCACCATCTGAGTTGTACCCCCAGCCCCCCAGCAATCGCTTATAAAATAGTCAAAGGGAGAAGAATGCAGCTCAGTAGTAGAGTGCCTGCCTAGCAAGTATGAAGACCTGAGTTTGATCATAGTATCACGAAAAAATAAAAAATAAAAATAAGTAATAAACACTGAAAGTGTCTATAAATGTGAAAAGTAATAATCATGAACAGGATTGTGGTTAATATTATTCTTCTTTGTACTTTTCTGTATTTTCTAAATTATTCACAATGGGCAGGGCTTATATTTAAAAGAAGAAAATAATGTTTTCTGTTTTGCTTCAATCCCAGAGCCTTGTATATGTTAAGCACCTCCTCCACCCCTGAACTTCACCCTTAGATCTTTTCTTTTTTAAATTTTTAAAATTTATTATTATTTATACATGACAGTAAAATGTATTTTGACACTTCATACATAAATGGAGTATAACTTCTCATTCTTATGGTTGTACATGATGTAGTATATAGTTTTTAAAATATTTTTTTAGTTGTAGATAAACACAATACTTTTATTTTATTTATGTTTTATTTTTATGTGATGCTGAGGATCAAACTCAGTGCCTCATGAGCTTGAGGCAAGTACTCCACCACTGAGCCACATACCCAGCCCAATATATTTTTTAATATAAGAAATATAGTGCAAGTTTTTTCTAATACATATCTTTGAATATGATTAACACATTCTTTCATTATTGAACAGTTTAAAAAGCCACTTTGTAAGTAGCTTCTAGTCCTTCATTTCTAAGCAAAGTTCATTTTATACACATTTCCTAACCTGAGATCCATGCTGATCACTGCCATTGTTCACCATGGACACAGTGCCTTTCTTCTTGTGCTTAATTCTTGGCACTTTTTCTGCCTCAAAAAAGCTTGCTTGATCACCATACAGCTGACTGGAAATACATATAATAAGGTTATAAAACATAAGTTCTGTCAAAATATAAATGTAGAAGTACTATAATATAGTATTACCAACTACTTCTCTATAGAAATGATACTATGATTCAAAAGACTCCTCTCTTTTACTAAAAACATTTAGAAACTTTCCCAAGTTTCCTACATTTTAATCATATTTTAATATGAAGACTTAAATATAAGCAATTCTAGTTTTCATTTAAAAATAAAAGAACCTACCCAAAAATAGACTCTCCTCCTCGGCCAGTCCCAGTAGGATCACCAGTTTGTATGATAAAATCCCTCTATAATATTCAGAAATTTTTGTTAATTGTCACAGAGTTTGATAGTTCCAATAACAAAGGACATGACTAACAACCACTAACTCACCTGTACATTGTGAATAAGGCAATAATTGTAATATTTTATTTTGCACAATTTCAAGAAATTCAAGCAGGCTGAAAGACAGTAAATATACAATTTATTATAGTAATCCACAAATTTGGTTTTAAACAAGTAAAACCACAGTTAGTACAATTTCATATCTAAATTACTATTAAAAGTAAAACAATAGTTAAATTCCAAAGTCAAGTGAACACAAATAGTTACAATACTAGATATCTAATAGCATAATTTATGCCCCTTAAATAGTAATATGGTAAAAAGTAGTATAAAAACTGTCACAAGGGTTCAAAAGAGAGATTGTTTCTAGATGAGGAAATTAAAAGACTCATGGAGGCTTTGGGAAAACATTCAAAGATCTGGACTATACTGGAACATCACATGGTATACCAAAAATATGAGCAATATTTATATGTCAATTAAAAATAAATATATAATAAAAGAACTGGGCTGGCAGAGAGTAAAAAGTGATCATTTCATGCTGGGAAGGTATATGGAAAAGCCTAGAAGTGGGAATTTAATTTTGCAAGGAGGGTGGTATCCAAAAGATCAGTCTAAATTCTACAATATTCTGGTATTACAAAATGATAGATGGTGAAAATCTGGAGAGATGGTGCCCAAGGTGTTGGACAGTCTTCAATATCAAGTTTTCAATTGTTTTCTTGAAAATATTTCTGAACTCATTGTGAAGAGACAGAATTACAGGCTGGGGTTGTGGCTCAGCGGTAGAGCACTTGCCTGGCATGTGTGAGGTCCTGGGTTCAAATCCTAGCACCACATATAAATAAATAAATAAAGGTCCATCAACAACTTTAAAAAAATTCTTTAAACAAAAAAAGAAAAGAGACAGAAGTAGTCCTTTTACTAGAAAACAAAAATAATGGACCTAGGCAATGACCATCAATGGCTGCCAAAATCTTTAGATGACAAACTGATGGAAACACTTTAAAGGCCTGAAACCACTGTCTAAGTTCAATATCACAAAAACAGCCAACCAGACGTCAAGTGCCTCCTAAATGTGATGTAGGCAAAAGTACACTCTATATGAAACATTCTTGCCCCAAACAAATTTGATGGAGGTTCTGAATCTAAACAATTTATAGAAAATAGAAGGGATAGAGGAATATGTTCAAAGACACAAAAGAGAAATAATCAGCCAAATGCCAAATGAAATTCTACAAAACAAATGACCCAGATTCTTTCTCAAGAATTTTTTCGGGGGAAAAAAGGGTAGGGGGATACCATAAGCTAAAACATTTAAGAAATATATTAATTAATATATATAGGTATTGTTGAGATCCTAGTTTAAATTATCACATTTTAAAAATCTTCAAGAGCTAAAAGGAAAGTTTAAATAATACCAAGAAATTATTTTTAACTTTTTAAGGTATAATAATGATTTGTGGGTTTTTTTTTAAGGAATTATCTTGTAATTCAATAAATTCAGTGGAAGTGGGTTTATCATAAAGGAAACAAGACTGGGACTAGTTATGTGATGAGAACTGTTAAACAAAAATGGCCACGGAATATGAGACTTCATTTACATGACTTTCTCTACATTTATAATACAAAGTAAAAAGAGAAAAAGAGAGAGAGCACGCATGCAGGAAAGATTGAATATACTATCAAATGATAAACAGGTATTCATATACCTTCAAACATGTATACATGTGGACTTGGGTTTTTGGTATTTTAGGCTACCTACACAGAACAACTGCTTTCTAATTATGTGAGATGGCCTTACCTTACCTTTAGTTCTTTACAACACTGGGAAGAGACCCATTCATTTTGTAAGATGCTGCTCTACAGGGACAGAGTCAATGGAACTTAAAGGAAAGCAAAACGAAGAGACAAAAAACACAAGTCTCATTGGGTAAGATGGCACATGCCTATAAACCCAGTAACATGGGAGGATAAGGCAGGAGATTTCAAATTTTGAGGTCAGCCTCAGCAAGTTAGTGAGACCCTCCCTCAAAACAAAAAATAAAAAGGACTGGGGATGTAGCTCAGTGGCTAAGTGCCTCTAAGTTCAATACCTAATACCAAAAATAAAAATAAAACAATCCAATTCCCTAAATCATCCTTTTGTGTGTGTGTGTGTGTGTGTGTGTTTTGCTTGGGTTTCAACTACAACATCTCTTGAAC
Organism: Marmota marmota marmota; assembly: GCF_001458135.2. Taxonomy (NCBI): domain Eukaryota; kingdom Metazoa; phylum Chordata; class Mammalia; order Rodentia; family Sciuridae; genus Marmota; species Marmota marmota. Next base: position 64,127,609 of record NW_025999842.1, read on the forward strand.
TCAGAGATTCAGTCATCCGTAAAGCCAAGCTTACTGCAATAACATAGGCAATTATTTTGTTTAAGCCAGTTTTAGTTGCATTTTTATCACATGCAAAGAGTCCTAGAATACAACACATTTATATGCACGGGCCACTACAAATAATCTCTTAAGTTTGTCTCAAAGTGGAAGACACTGTACTGGATACTCAAGACACAGAGATAATTAAGGTACAGTTTCTGCTCTCATTGCAGTACATTCTTGAGAGGAGATGAGACTTATATAAATAATTTCAGGACAATAGGTAAATGTCATAATGAGTGTCATATGACTTACAAAGCTACCTGAGGCAGAGCACAAGGAACAGATCTAACAGATCTGCTTAGGGACCAGGAGTGCTGCATAGAAGAGATCATGCTTGATCTGAGATTTGAAAAAGCAGGGTTCTCCAGAAGAAAAAGAGTGTAGCAGAACATGGAACGGGGCAACAGTAAGCGAACGGTAAAAACTATAAAGAATAAGTGTTTGCAGGGGACAGGCAACAGCTGAGTGTGGGGAGTAGGAGACACTCACTGTACAGCATTGAAGCCAGTTTCATCCTCTTTGATAAACTGCATTCCTTGGGGGCAGGACCCAGGCTGTAACTAATTTCTCCTAGTCTCCAACTTCTCCTAAATCTGAAACATTCTCCACACTGCTGCCTATTACTTTCTCAAAGCAAGTATGCTACGCACGCACGCATCAATCCTGTTTTTAAAACCTTCTTTCCAAGACTCTGATCCTCAGCATGGCACACAGAATTATTCAGGATCTGACCTAATCTTACCTGACCAGACTGCAAGTCTACCACTCCCCTTCACATACCTCCTTCCAAACTACTTGCCGTTTCCCCAAACTCCAAGCAAACCAGGAGAAAAACCTTCATTCCCACTCATCTTTGAAAAAGCTAGTAGATGTGTTCTCACTTCGCATCTCTCTACCCGGACTAAAAAATTACTCTCGCCTCTGGTTTCCATAGCAACTTACACGTTCCTCCACAACAATTTAAGAGTTCAGACGGATTCACGCATCGAAGTCTCCGAGGGGAGAATCAGACCATAAAGGGCAGGACGCCTAGGCTTGCAGCCTCTGTCCACACCTCTGGGCACCGGCTTCTTCCCTCTAGACGGGATGCGATGCCAACACTCGCTGTGCCAAGCACATCCTCCTTGCTTTTAAGACTGAACTGATCACACACTAATGAATATTTGTTGTGTTCCTCTCAAGACAAGAGAAAGCAGAGTAAAACCACAAAAGCCACTGGCATGGCATAGGCAGCCCCCTCACCCCACACACCCAAAGGCAATTCATGACCGCAGCGCCCTGTGCCCGACGGGCCCACACAAGATGCAGGAGAAGCGCTGCCTACGTTCAAACGAATTCTCCTCACAAAAACTTTTCTAAACAAGGACCGCTAATGGAATAGTGTGGCGGCGGGCACCAGCAGCTCGAGCCAGTGGCCCCTGGGGACCTGGGGAAGCAGAGAGGGGAAAGCGGGGAGACGGGCTCGTGGTCCCGGCCAGGGGTGAGCGGGGCGTGGGCCTCACCGCGCGGCCGCTCCTCCGTGTACAAGTCGATGACGACGTCGCCCAAAGTGGTCTCCAGCAGAACCGCCATGGCGCCGGCTCCTCCTCGGCAACAAGCCCCGGGAGGCGGGGGGGGGGGGGGGACGGAGGATTGACAAGCGCGGCCCGACGTTTTCTACGCCACGCGTCGCCCTGGGCGCGACGCGTGCTTGCGTCATCTCCCGGCGCCACCGCCCTCTTTCGGGCTGCTTTTTCTTTTGGCTTGGTCAGCGCTCGACCAACCCCGCAGGAGTTTCTCTGTCGCGGCACGTGCACGTTTGAAAGTCCGGGTTGGCCCTTGCTGACCCGTATGCGAGCCTATCTCTCAGAGGATAACGCTATAAGATTTTTGTGCCCCTTTTTGTGCCCATCTTCAGAATAGGAAGGTTCTCCTGGCGGCGTGGTTGTCCCCGACCTTTTCGACTCTCTTCTCATAGCTCTACATTGAGAATTCCAGGCCCGAAGCTCACCGTTTATTACTGGGAAAGGTGATTAACAAGGAGTTTGTTTTTCCTGCGAGTACTGTCTAGCGACTAACCCTGGTAGTAGCCACACATGGCGAGTATAAAGTATAACTTCGTTAGGTTTTGGAATAAGTATAATAAGTATAACTTCCTGTGTTCGACAAGCTAAAAAGTAACAGGCGTTACCCCCAAATCTCTACTGGTATGATGAATACTCTAGAAGACTTAAAACTAGTTTTGACTTCTCTTTGGGGTTTTGGGCCCTCCAATAACAGTTTTCTGTGCAAACTTTACTCTCCACTCTCCTGGTCTACAGACTTGCTCTCTTGTATGCATCCTTGCTCTCACTTTATACGTATCAATGTAAATCTGGGATGTGTGCTATGGCTGAGCATGGGCAATTCCAAGGAGGCAAAGAAAGACACGGGTTTTTGAAGGTAAAATGAAGGTTACGTAAATTGTTTTGAAATTATTCTATTCTAGAAAGACGAAACAAGGTGGTATCCGCCAAGGTAGACATTCTGGCAGAAATATTCTTTGTGGGGCTGGGGATATAGCTGTCTTGGTGTAGAGTGCTTGGCTCACATGAGCAGGCCCTGGGTTCAATCCCCAGCACCACACAAACACACACACACACACACACACAAACTCACTTTTTTATGAAAGGTGTGCGGGTTAAGATCCTTGTAGATTTTCAACACAGGCATATGTTCCTGAGAGCCCTTCCTTTATGGTCTCATGACATCGTTTGGAATAAATATAACTTCATCTTGATTCTAGCCGCTTTCACACCTAGAACCTCCAGTAACTTCTTATCTGACACTAAGCCAAAGTTTTTACAATAGTTTACAGGCCTTACATGAACTCCTTCTACTCCATCTTCCTGTCTTCTTTCTTATTCCCCTGAAACTACACTAGCCTTTTTGCTGTTCCCTGAACACTGGGGACAAATACCTGCATCAGGGCCTTTTCACTAGCTGAACTTTCTAGTTGGAGTTTTCATCATCTCGTATGGTCTTTAGGAATTTGTTTATCGTTGTTACAGTGTATATTCCAGAAATATAATAAACTTTGTTGCTTAATTCCTAGTGCCTACAGATTTTCCATGGGGAGTTTTAATTGGTAGATTTAAAACAAGCAGGCATGAGTTCCAGTAGGTCACACTATGGCTGAGAGTTGGTCACTATGGCTTATCTGCCCAGTATCTGTCTGGTATGGAGGTTAGTAGGGCCACTTGAGCAGGCTGCATCCAGCTGCCCCCTGTAGAGATGCTGAAGAGGGGCAGTTGTGTTAGACAGGTATCTGGATCATCCATACTGAAGAACTGGGTGGAGGTATAGAACTGGAAACCATGTAAAGGGTGACTGAACTCTGCTTCTGGTTTGAGAAAGTCCACCTTATATTCAGAATGGATGCCAAGGCCATGTAAAATTATTTACCTATGCATCTGGGTTACTATGACTCAAAATTATTTATACCTCCACCATTTAATTGTTGTTAACATTTGTCATAGATGACTTTCCCTTTTCTTTATTTTTTTAATATGACAAATTTTTTTCATCTTTTTAATGGTACTAGGGATTAAACCCAGGGGCACTTTACTACTGAGCCACATTTCCAGCCCTTTTTTGTTTTTTGTTTTTTTCATTTTGAGACAGTCTCACTATGTTACTGAAAGCCTTGCTAAGTTTCTGAGGCTGGCCTAGAACTTGCAATTCTCCTCCTCAGCCTCCCAACTGCTGGGATTACAAGCATATGCCACCATACCCAGTCCTGACAAGATCTCTAACTAGGATACTCTTTCTTTTTAGAGCTGGGGATTGAATCCAGGGCACTTCACATGCTAGACAATAACTCTACCACACCCTTTCCCTGAAGGATACTTAGAGTACTAATCAAGCAAAATTTACAGTACACTTTTTAACATCCTTGGGAATGGCTCTCTTTGCACACCCTCAGGTTGTTGATACCAGTTAGCTGGGGTAGCAGACAGTAGGAGATGCATCTTGGATGTGATGCTTCTCTGTTTTTGTGGTAGTAAGAAGTAAATATCTACCACACTCTCCTGTTTCTCCATTTCTCCCAACCCAGTTCGTGCCAAATTTTCCAAATCAGTGAAGGAACATTTTATTGCTCTGTGTACGTGTGGAGGGGGTTGCTGGGGATTGCATCTAGGGCTTCATACATGTCAGGCAAGCACTCTACTAAATTATGATGTTTAACTTTTAATATGAACCAGTATAATATGTTGGTTCACAATGCCAGGGCTAAAATTCATGGCCCCATCACCATTCTTTAAATTGGGGCAAAACATTTAATCTCTATAAATGTTTTTTTTTTTTTTTTAATAATTTTTTTTTAGTTTTAAGTGGACACAATACCTTTATTTTATTTACTTTTATGTGGTGCTGAGTATCAAATCTAGTGCATCACACATGCTAGGCAAGCACTCTACCACTTAGCTACAACTCCAGCCCCTATAAATATGTTTTGTATATAAAAAATGGAATCATAATTCATCACAATAAATGCTGGCTGCCACAATGATATTTCTGAATTGTTTTTCATATAAGAAGCATCATCCATCATGATGGGTCTAATAAAATTCACTTCTAAATTAATGGATGAGAAGTACACTGTAAAAGCAGTTTTTTAATATCTTAGAAAATATAAGATAAAATTTGTCAATGATTTTTAAGAGATGTGAAAAAGCATATCCTTGTTTCTTGCTCTCCTTATTATCCTCTCCTGGAGGTCTTCAGGAAGTTCAAAAATATACAGTTGAGTAAATATGGAAAAGAGGAGTGGAAATGTGTTTTAACATCAGTGCAGTGACTCACTCTATCCCAGAAATTGAAACCAGATACAAAGTGTCCCAGTCTTCCCTTTGGTATCCAGCCTGCTTTTTTTTTAAAAAAATTTTTTTATAGTTATAGATGGACAGCATGCTTTTATTTTATTTGTTTATTTTTATGTGGTGCTGAGGATCGAACCCAGTGCCTCACAAGTATAAGGCAAGCACTCTACCGCTGAGCCAAGCCCCAGCCCCCAGCCTGCTTTGAATTGCAGAAAAGCTGAATTCAAATTTCAAATATGGGAATGATGAAAATAACAAATCATTGGCTGAAGAAGGAAATAAATCATAGTTTGGGGTCCAAGGGTATTATCTGATGAAGGAATGAAGGGATTTTTTTTTGTGTGTGTGTGTGATGCTGGCCCAGGGCCTTGTGTATGTGAGGCAAGCACTCTACCAACTGACCTATATCCCCAGCCCCTGAAGATTTATTTTTAATACAACTTACATGCTGTTAGAAATTTTTAGACTATTTACTGTTACTTGAAAGATTATCTTCACTAAGTGGAAAGCACTTCGTGTGTACTGAACTACAGTGGATTCCTGTGTTAGGTGAAACTCCTTTTCATTGCTTTAATGATCAAGGAAGTCAAGTTGACATGTGCGGACACAAAAGATCAAAACACACACTATGCTGGTCTGGTTGCTCAAGACTGTAATCCCAGCAATCCCAGTGCTCTGGAGGCTGAGACAGGAGAATTACAAGTTCAAAGCCAGCTTCAGCAAAAGCCAGGCACTAAGCAACTCAGTAAGACCCTTTCTCTAAATAAAATATAAAATCAGGCCGGGGATATGGCTCAATGGTTGAGTGCCCCTGAGTCCAATCCCCAGTATCGCCCCCAAACAACAACAACAACAAAAACCCACTGTAATTTAAACAATGGCTGAGTTGGTTTACAGATTAATAAAAAAGTCAGGTATGCCAAGCTGAGTCTGATGACATTCTAATGGATAACAAGTGAGTGAAACTTTGTAACAAGATTTGCTTAAAGTTTTGTTATAACATCATAGTTGTGATGTATTTCTTTTCATATTATGGGACATTTTAACATGAAATCCCATGATGCTTGTGCATGCATATAGCAAAAAAGTAGAACCATTCATACAAAATAGTAAAATTGTTTATTGTCAAATAATACTGTAAACTATTTAGCCATTATTTAGCCAACAGGCCTCAACTGAGGGTCTTCTTCAACTAGCTTTGTACTTTGGTTACTCTCTTCCTGGAATTCGCACCTAGCTCAGAAACTTGGGAGCCCAGAGAGACCCCAGTACTTTCAAAAACTGCCCCGGAGATTCCCACATGCAGCCAAGGATGGGAACTACCCATTTAACAAAAATTTCCCTTTTAAATGTGAAACTTTTTACTTTTGATGCATAAGTGTCCTGAAGTGTTATCATTGTTTTCATTTTGCAGATGCATGTGCATATGTATATAAAGTACATAAACAATTTTACTATTTTGTATGAATGGTTCATACAAAATAGTAAAATTGTTTATTGTCAATTAAAAAGTAATGGCAACGAAAGTGCTTGCACTTATTTAGGTTGGAACCCCTCTTCAAAGCTCAGCCGCGGTGAAATAACCGGGTCTTCCCCAAACTTGACTTGATCCCTTGGTGGAGCCGCAGCGCGCGTGCACAGTTTGATCCTCCGCGCGGGCAGCGTAGTGGCAGCTCCCAGCGCGTGCGCAGTCGCCTGGGGGGGCAGGCCTGCCCCGCCCCTCTGACCCCGCCCCCGGAAGGTCTAAGGCGCCCTCCCAGCCCGAATCCCGGGTTGTGCAAGATGGATGGTGCTCGCCCTGCACGGCTCGCCCTCCGACTGCTGCTCCTCCTGGCGTTGCCTGCCTTCGGGTGGCTGACGACGAATGCCCGGGAGCCTCCGCCGGAGCTGTCCGGAGCCCCACGGGTAGGACACGGCGGGTGCGGCTGTCCGCTTCGAGTCAGACCTGCGGGGAGGCCAGGTCGCTCCAGCGACTCCCCTCACCTCGCGCCGGGGAGCTGGGGCTGTGGTTCGACCCAAAAGGAAGGGTGAGGGGAAGCACCGTGGGAAATGGAATGGTGGGGAGCCGGAGGCGAGAGAGAGAGAGAAGGAACCAATTGGGACACCTTAATGTGTGGCCGAGTCTCGGGCCGCAAAGCTTCGAGATTCTTAGAGCAGTCCAAACAGTTGCTCCTCCTGCTGGAGCTTTTCTGTCTAAAGTGCGCGATCACCCTTGACCTCAGGGTTTTGTTGTGGCATCTTCCTGGGCTAGAGCAGTCCTAGCCCGGCAGTGTTTGTGTTCGGGAAATGTGAAAGTTACCCGCTTAGTGTATTTCCCGCTTAGTGTATTTCTTAGTGTATTTCCTCGGCTGGCGGTGGGGAAGGAGTTCCTTCCCAGGCTGAGGGGTTAGAGAAAAGGAGAGGCTGAAGACCTGACTCCTCGTTTTGTCCGATGTGTTAATAGTGCTCCTTCAGGTGTGGCCGGGGGCGGGGCCCACTGTGTGTTAGGAGACCCTGAACCCGTGAGAACCTTTGCATCATTGTATTACAAAGCAGCCGTGATATTGGCCTTTTTTCAGTTGTATAGTCAGGAAAAGTTTGAAGATTTTAAAATACAATTTTTCCCAGAAAGAAAAGAAACTAGGGAAGTACATCTTACTCAAGTCTGGACTTGAGTAAAATAAATACAGAGGTGACTGACAAAATGTCACTTAAAAACAACAACAACAAACTTTTATGTCCCTGGTACAAAAATGACGAGGATGTCTGTTTTAGTTCTGCTGGCACATTCCAGAGAGCCACAACATTGAGAGCTCATAAGGACCACTTTTATGTGAAATTATTTGTGTGTTACAGTTGCATATAATTAAAAATAGAAATGCCATGGACAAGCACCAAGAAACCAAATAAAAATGAAATAATTTTAAAGTTAGGGAGATAATGACTTTGTTTCTCCCTTTTTCATCTATAAAGATGTATCGTTGTTATTTATCAACCCAAAACACATTTGGGTCTGTCTGAAAATCTGAGAAAAAAAGAGTTTAGCTGAAAGGTTAAGTACACTGCACTGTGGCTTGGGTGTTAGTGATTTCACCATTTCAGTTCTCCCTTCTTATCATTCCACTTTTGGAAAGTTCAAATCTAAACTCGGAATTTCATAAACTAAATTAATGCAGAATAGCTAGAAAGACAGTCTCATTAGTTGGGATAGAAACATGAGATGCTGAAATCGATTCATCCAAGTTCTTTTTCAAAGTTGAAAATTTTCGCTGGGTGTAGTGGCGCACACCTGTAATCCCAGGGGCTCTTTAGGCTGAGGCAGGAGGAACATCAGTTCAAAGCCAGCCTCAGCAAAAGCCAGGTGCTAAGCAACTCAGTGAGACCCTGTCTCTAAATAAAATACAAAAAAGGGCTGGAGATGTGGTTCAGTGATCAAATGCCCCTGAGTTCAGTCTCTGGTACCAAAACAAAAAAGAAAGAAAGAAAAAGAAAAAAATGTACAGAAAACTTGTAAGAATTTTACAGTGGTCCTCCATGTCAGATAAGTGCTCTTCAGTAGAACTTTGTGCAGTGATTGTTAATTTTCCTACCATTGTAGTAGCTATAGTTGTGGTCACTGAGCACTTGAAATGTGGCCAATGTAAATGAAGGACTGGCTTTTAAATTTTTTATTTAATTTTAAGTAATTTATGTAGCCATGTGCCATTAGAGGGTGCCAGATTTTACTTATAGACTACTAATATTAACATTTTTCTGAACTTACTTTGTTACATACTTGTTCATCTGTCCATCCTTATATCCAGCCTGATATAAATTTAAGACAACTGGTTGAAGTCAAGAAAATTTTTCCTGTCTTCCTGCAAGGACTCACATTTACTGTATTCTAAGCATTTTCACTTTCATGTGTATGCATTTGTCAGACTGCAAAATATTTAAAGCTTTTGTAGTACATTCTTTGTTTTTTTCCTTTTTCTTTTTTGGTACTAAGAATTGAACCCAGGGGAGCTTACCCACTGAGTCACATTCTCAGCTCTTTTTTATTTTTAGAGACAGGATCTTGCCAAATTGCTTAAGGCCTTGCTAAATTGCTGAGGTTGGCTTTGAACCTGAGAGCCTCCTGCCTCAGCCTCCCAAATTGCTGGGATTACAGGCAAATCCACTGTGCCTGGCTGTAGTACATTCTTCTAATGTTAACTTGGTTTCCAGAGATTTTTAGATAATAATATCTTTTGAATGGGTACTTGTTTTATATATTTCTCCCAGACTTAATTTAAACCAACAGTTGATTCTCTTTTTCTTTAGGAAGCCAGTTGTGTCCCAGATAGGCAGACAGTGAGTAAAGATCTGAAAATGGGTGGGGAGAAACTTCAGTTTTGACATCTACTTTCTAGGCATACACAACCATGGCTTACAAGTCTGAACTTCCAGTTCAATCAGAGGTTTTTAGAACAAGAAATGTGAGTTTTGAACTTAGTTTTAGGAGGCAGTAAAGAATGAAATTCCCTTCTGCACTGAAGTCATTGAGAAGGATCTAAAAGAATTTATTTTATTTTATTGGTGCTGGGGATTAAACCCAGGGCCTTGCACATGCTAAGTGTGCACTTTACTACTTAGCTACACTCCCAGTACCCCAAAAGAATTAATTAAACTTGAGTCTCTGGAAAATACAGTGTGTTTGGTCTATTAATTGTCTTTTATAAACCCTGTATTTTACTAAGCAAGCAGTAGGTTTATGTTCAGTAAATGACTAACAATGTTGTAGTATAGATTTGCTGCTGAAAGGCAGAAGCTGAAAATGGTTTCTATTTTGTTCTGTTATTGGAGATTCTCTCTAGGCAGTTAGAAACAGCTTTTGTAGTTTGGTAAGAGGAACTTTTAATTGGACTTTGGATTAAAAAAACAATGTAGAAGATGCTGTCCTTTCTCCATTGCATGCTTTTAGCACCTTTGTCTAATATAAGGTAGTTGTAATTTTGTTGATTGGTCTCTGTGTCCTCTAATCTGTACCATTGGTCTACCTGCCTATTTTGGTACCAGTACGATGCTGTTTTTGTTACTATTGCTCAATAGTATAGTTTGAAATCTGGTATCGCTATACCACCTGTTTCACTCTTCCTGCTTAGAATTACTTTAGCTATTCTGGGTCTTTTATTTCTCCAGATGAATTTCATGATTGCTTTTTCTATTTCTTCGAGGAATGCCATTGGGATTTTGATTGGCATTGCATTAAACCTATAGAGTACTTTTGGTAGTATGGCCATTTTAATGATATTAATTCTGCCTAACCATGAGCAAGGTATATCTTTCCATCTTCTAAGATCTTCTTCTATTTCCCTCTTTAGTGTTCCGTAGTTTTCGTTGAAAAGGTCTTTCACCTCTTTTGTTAGGTTGATTCCCAAATATTTTTTTTTTTTTTTTTTTGAGGATATTGTGACACAATGGAATATTACTCAGCATTAAAAAATAACAAAATCATGGCATTTGCAGGGAAATGGATGGCACTAAAGCAAATTATGCTAAGTGAAGTCAGCCAATCCCTAAAAAACAAATGCCGAATGTCTTCTCTGATATAAGGGAGGTGACTCAAAACAGAGTAGGAAGGAAGAGCATGAGAAGAAAATTACCATGAAACAAGGAAAAGAGGAGGAAGGGAAAGGGAGGGAGAAGGGAGTTGCACGGAAGATGGAAGGAAACCCTCATGGGTTCACAAAATACATATATGACGGTGTGAGAGGGAAGGGAAGGAAAAAAAGAGAGAGAGGTAAGTGTCAGAGTAGAATGGGTAGAGAATAGTGATGGGAGGGGAGGGGAGGGGAGGGGGGATAGGGAGGGCAGCAGAATACAACTGACACTAGGATTGCTGTATGTATACACATGGATGCATAACCAATGTTATCCTGCAATCTGTATACGTGGAAAAATGAGAATTCATACCCTATTTGAATCAAATATGATATGTCAAGATCATTGTATTGTCTTGAGCAACTTAAAAAAAAAACAAAAAACAATGTACCCACCAACTGGATGGCTTATTGAGTGATATGTTTTAGAGTTTTCATTGATTCTAACTGAAGCTTACTCTAGATCAAGGTGGACTAGGAAGAACCAAACTGGTTCTGAGGAATTACTGGTTGCAGAGCTTCCTTGGTTCCTAGAGTAGTTGGGAAGTGCACCAAAGTTGGCTTAAACATATGATTGGGCCTTATGTGGTATGAATCCTTCTCCACAAATTGTCCCTGGAGTCAGCCAACCTCATGAAATCATGTCAGTCTTATTCTCTCTTCTGTTGGAAATTGTAGCTATGTCACATGGGGATATGTTTTGAGAAATGTAACCTTAGATGATTTTGATGTTGTATGAGTGGTATAGAACATACTTACACAAGGACAGCTATGCCATCAATAGATGATACATTTGTATGGGGCCACTGTCATATGTAGTCTCTTGTTTGCTGAAACATTATGTGGAGCATGACTGTGTATAAATATAAGGTATTAGGGATACTCGCAAACCAAGAAATACTTGTTTTTTATGTTTATGAGTAAATTTTCTATTTTTAAATTAAGAATACAACCCAAGGATAACCATATTTGAGAGGAATGTATTGTTTTGTTCTATGATAACAATGTCTTGTGTGAAAACTTAGGAAATAAAGCACAGATTGTAGTTCCGGTGGTCAGTGATAGTACTTTGTGAAATAGTGCTTCTTTTCTACAGAAAGCATGCCATCAGTAAACTTAATATTTGGGTAGAATGCTTTTGATCATACCTTAATATAGGCAATAAAATGTACACTCTATATACTTGTCCAAGAGTCACACTCAAGAATGGCCAGAGCACCTTCGTTTGTAAAATCAAAATTAAGTTGAAAACAACACAAGTGTCCATGAATAGTGGAATAATTAAATAATTTGTTAATCCTACAGTGGGAATGGTGCATAAAGTAGTGTAATTAGTGACTATAGCTGTGTGCGTCAACAATTTTTATGTGTGTGTGGTACTGGGGATTTGACCCAAGAGCACTCTGCCACTGAACTACAGCCTAGCCCCCTTTTTAAAAATTTTTATTTTGACAAAGAGTTTTGCCAAGTGGCCCATTCTGCTCTCAAACTTGTGATCTTCCTGCCTTAGCCTGAAGATTACAGGTGTGCATCACTGCACATAGCATGCATCAACAATTTTAAATAGAAGAAACAAATTTTGGAAGAATACATAAAATATTCCATTTATATAAAGCTTAGAAACAGATGAAACTAGGTAATGTTATTAGAGATATACAGATAGTAAAACTATGATGAAGCTGGGGATTGAACCAAGAGGCATTCTACCAAAACTATGATGAAGCAGGAATTAATTAACCTGGAAATAGTGCTCCATTATAGATAATTATAATGCATCAATAAAAATGTGGAGGGAATAAAAGAGATTCCCTCTGAGGAGAGGAGGGGGCTTTGACAGCTTCATGCAGGGACTTCTAAAGCATGAGTAATATTCTAGATTTTAACCTAGGTAGTAGTTACATGGGGACTAATCTTTTTAAACTCTACATGACATTTATATTCTCATGTATGTAATATATTTCACAATGGAAAAAGCATGTAGATTATTTCAAAATTGGAATTGTAATCAAGTCATAAAAAGTCTATAATAAAATATAATTTTTTTGTTCTTTTGAGGTTATTTATTTATTTATTTCCAGTACTGGGGATTGAACCCAGAGGCATTCTACCACTGAAATACATCTTCAGATCCTTATTTTTTTTTTATTTTGAGACAGGGTCTCACTAAGCTACTGTGGCTGGCCTTGAACTTGTGATCCTCCTGCCTCAGACTCCCAAATTACTGGGACTACCAATGTATTTCACTGTACCCAGCAATGGTTTTTTAAAATATTCTTTTCATGCTCTTATAAGGGATGATACAATAAAAATAATTTGTGAAATGAATACCTGTCTATTTATATTTGTTTTGCAGGATGGCGTCAAAATTAATGTAACTACCCTGAAAGATGATGGGGAGGTATCTAAAGAACAGGTTTGTTTCTTTTTCATTATGTTTTTAATATATAATTTAGCCAAATGAAATGCAGTGGATTTTACTTTTATTCTATTTGTTCATTTTCTGTTGCTATAACAAAATACCTGAGCTAGGCTACTTTATAAAGAAAGAGGTATATTTAGCAGTTTAATTAACAGTTAGGGAAATTCAAGGGCTTATTGCTGGAGTCAGCTTGGAACACCTTGTGGCAGATGGTACCATAGTGGCAAGAGCACATGTGGGAGTGAAAGATCACATTGCCAGATAGGAAGCCAAAGAGAGTCTGGAGTCTCACAGTTCCTTCTGAGGACATGCTTTCAGCAACTTATGGACTTCCAAGTTGACCCATATCTTAAAAGTCCTGCCACCTCAACACCACAACACTGACCAACCCTCTAACACATGATTTCTTAGGACAAACAACATGTAAACCATAGCACCTCTACATGTAATTTAGTTAGACAATGTATTTTTGACATGAAGAGTTTGTAATTTATAAACCACTGGAATTAATGTATATGCTGCTTTATTTTAAGGTTGTTCTTAACATAACCTATGAGAGTGGACAGGTATATGTAAATGACTTACCTGTAAATAGTGGTGTAACCCGAATAAGCTGTCAGACTTTGATAGGTGAGTACTACTAAATCATTTCCAAAGTATTCTGTTTTTAATAATACTAAATAATAAGATTCTTGGATGTTATACATGTCCATTTTAAAGCAATAATACACATCATTTCTCTAATATACAATACCAATGTGCTTAAAACTGTGTGCTTTATATTGGTTACTGATGGGATGTCGACCATTTTCTTTCATGAGATTGGCATTGATGGGACTGCATTTCTGGGAGGGTCATCAGTATAAGCATGCATATACTGAGGTAGGATAGCAAAAGCTGAAATCTTGGAGAATCACTTTCCACGATTGGAGAAAATGAACTGTTGGTATAATTGTCAGTTTCTTCTACCCTTATGTCAGTAGAACATTTTTCTTTTTAACCTTTTAAATTTTTTAATTGTTTAAAGATAAGCAAATATATTACATTGGAATAGACCATATTATTCAAATGAAAAAAGGAATGTAAATTATCTCTTGTGCTGTGCTGTTTGTCAGAAACAAGTGACTAATCCTATCCCTTACCCAGAGAGAGGGAGTCATGCAAAGGCAAGCATCTTTGAGGGTCATTTTTGAAAGTTGGCTGCCACAGTGAGGAAGTCAGAATGTGAAGGGCTTCTGTTTTTAATTTAGTTTTAATTTATAGTAGGGGTATCAGATTTGGGGGCTGAAGAGTATCCATTGTGATGTTTTTGTATGACTGCATTTTCTCACTCCCTCTTGTGCCTTAGGCTTTGGGCATACAGAAATGCTAACAAGGCTGTAAGGGCAATCAGTGAGTTAACAGTTAGAAACACTGACATGGAAACAGGTGTGGTGATACACACCGGTAGTCCCAGCATTTGAGAGGCTGAGGTGGGAGAATTACTTGAGCCTAGGAGTTCAAAGCCAGCCTAGGCAGCATAGTGATACCCTGTCTCAAGAGAAAAATGAAGGGCTGGGAATGTGGCTCAAGTGGTAGCGCACTCGCCTGGCATGCATGCGGCCCGGGTTCGATCCTCAGCACCACATACAAACAAAGATGTTGTGTCTGCCGAAAACTAAAAAAAAAAATAATAAATATTAAAATTCTCAAAAAAAAAAAAAAATGAAGCTGGGTGCTGTGGCACATGCCTGTAATCCCAGTGGCTTGGGAGGCTGAGTCAGCAGGAGGATCATGAGTTCAAATCCAGCCTCGGCAAAAGCAAGGCGCTAAGCAATCCAGTGAGACCCTATCTCTAAATTAAATTCAAAATAGGGCTGGGGATGTGGCTCAGTGGTTGAGGGCCCCTGAATTCAATCCCCAGTACCAAAAAAAAAAAAAAAAAAGGAAAGAAAAGAAATGTAAGGGACTAGGCCTGTATAGTTCAGTGGTAGAACACAGGACTAGTATGTAAAAGGCCCTGGGTTTGACCTCAGAACCTCAAAACAAAGCAAAAAACAAAACAGAAACAAAAGTGCACTGAGATGAATCATGAAAAGGGGGCATTTTACAGTTACAAGTGTCCAAGGATATTTCGAGTGGGGATTAGGAAGGCTAGAGAGGGAGCCCAGCCCCAAATAGAAGCCTGAAGGAAGACCAGTCAGAGAAGTACCAGAAAATTCATGGGGATGCCATTGACAGTGTTTGAGCAAGGAATATAATTAAAACTGTTATAGTAAGGTAAATCAGGCAATGTTGCATGAATGGTTTAGAGGGGGAGAGACTATAGGGGAATAACTAGGTAGCCATTATGATTCTGGGTGGTTAGTGAATTAGATATAGGGATATTCTAGACAAAAGGAATACCTCTATAAAGGCAAGAAATCAGTTTAAACTGCTAGGTCTGCATTCAGATATCCGTTAGGTTCCTGTTTGATAAATCCTGAGATTATTTGAAGGACAACAACTAAATGCTCCTTTTGTGGTGGTATCATTGGGTGTGTTGCTTTATCTTTTTCTATAGCACTTTCTAATTTAATAGAAGAGCCACTGGCTCCATAAATACCTGCAACTACTCCACCCCATTTCATTTGGGGTTGGGGTTGGGGGTAGGAGTATATTCCTACCTAAAGAGGAACATAGCTAGTACCTACCCTACCTGTCCTTTACTAGGCTTGTCCCATTCTTTTCCCCCTTCCTGCCCTCTCCAACAGTAACAAATCACTTATAGAGGAAAGAATTTGGGGGGGGGGACTTATGTTGCGCCTCTTCTATCACTGGGTTTTGTGGATGAATGTATGTGCTTATTTTGCTAAACCATGGGATTGACTGTCTTGTGGCCTGCTTTGTCCATAGTTACACTCTTTTGGCTCCTCACTACCAACCTGTATAAAATGGATAGGAAAGATGTTGCTGGTGTAGCATTTCTTATAAAATTAAAAGATTGCCAAGCATCTCCCCTTTTCAAACAAGCATAAGCCCTTGTCAGGGTTGTCAAGTTGTCTTTGTTTTTATAAATCTGAAATAGTCTTAAGGTCAGGGATGAAGAAGCCAATGAAAATGGTTTTCAATGGTATTGTTTCATGTAAATGTCATCAGAATAAACAAATTCAATAACAAATTTGGTGGCAATCTTTGCTCAAAGTTGTCACTACTTTTTTTTTATAGTGAAGAATGAAAATCTGGAAAATTTGGAGGAAAAGGAATATTTTGGAATTGTCAGTGTAAGGATTTTAGTTCATGAGTGGCCTATGACATCGGGTTCCAGTTTGCAACTAATTGTCATTCAAGAAGAGGTAGTAGAGATTGATGGAAAACAAGTAAGATAGTATGCTTGTTAACTGGGAATTGTTAAGATTTCAATTTGTGCTAGGTATGCATGTGTTCAATTATTTCTTTCTAACTTGATAAGGAAGAAGCTACCCTAACATTGCTTATATCTAATCAGTTAGCATTTTTATTATTTTAGCATCTTAAGTATATTAATTTTTTAAAATTTGCTTATTTGGGGCTGGGGTTGTGGCTCAGTGGTAGAGCACTTGCCTAGCATGTGTGAGGCGCACTGGGTTCAATTCTCAGCACCACATATAAATAAATTAATAAAGGTCCATGAACAGTTTTTTTTTTTAAATTTGCTTATTTGTATGTCATATCACTTAATTGTTATAAATATCATTAAACAAAAAGTTAAGTGAAGAGATTGAATTTGGTTCATAGTTCAGCTACCATTTCCTTTTACTAAGTCTATGTATAAATTGAATGGAACTGGGATTGTGTGAATGCTAAAGCAGACAGGAATATGATTCAAATTGCAAATTAAATGCTCCAAAGTGGGAGTGGGAGGGTATAAGAAATAATTGTCTGAATAAGTCAAGTTTTTTAATTATAGAAATCAGGGAGGAAAATTGACTTTTTAAGTTCTCATGGTTCTAGGCCAGTATTTAAAATACAGGTACTTATTTTTTTCTTTCATAGGCTCAACAGAAGGAAGTTACCGAAATTGATATTTTAGTTAAGAACCAGGGAGTACTCAGACATTCAAACTACACCCTTCCTTTGGAAGAAAGCATGTTATACTCTATTTCCCGAGACAGTGACAATTTATTTACCCTTCCCAACCTCTCCAAAAAAGGTATTTAAAGGCCATAATTTAACATATTAAGGAAACTATTTCTTTAGTTAGTAGCTATATTATATACTCTTGAACTTTGGACTCTTTATATTACTTGTAAAAGCTGCCATATGTGTTTAATATGTTTGGAAATAAGCTTCTTTAAAAAAATATTTAAGGGGCTGGGGTGTAGCCCAGTGGTAGAGCACTTGCCTTGCACGCATAAGGCCCTGGGTTTGATTCCCAGCACCACAGAAGTCTCATAACATGTATTAGTATGTATGTCCATTTAAGGACTTTAGGAATCTTATTTTGAGCCTTAGTAGAATGTGATCAGTGCTGCTGGTGTGGTGACAATTTTCAGTAATTGCCCATTCTTACTCTGGGTACTTATCAAAAATATAATATTGTAAATGTTCATTTAAAGGAAGAAGTATTCATTTTCCACTGTAGGCTATAGAATTATTAAATTTATACTTTGTATGTGACTAAATTATAACTTCTTCTAAGTGCCTAAGTGTTGCCCTTCTGGTGCTTAAATCGGGGAATAAAATGTTTTTATTTTTTTCTCCCATTGTAAAAGGTATGTACTTACTATCCTGAATGTGGCATAATACCTAAATGTTATTGGCATAATAATCTTATGACTTTTAGAAGAGACTCAAGTATGTTGCTAGCATTTTGGTAACTTTGTTCTTCCTCAGTGGAAAGTGTTAGTTCACTGCAGACCACCAGCCAGTATCTTCTCAGGAATGTGGAAACCACTATAGATGAAAATGCTTTACCTGGAAAATTACCTGAAACTCCTCTCAGAGCAGAGCCTCCATCCTCATATAAGGTAAATTGAGCCTTTGGTGTTACCAACCTTTATGGCTGTCGTGAAAAAAGTAGTAATATTTAAAATGAGGAAGAAACCATGAAGATCAGAACTATGGAACATTGTTAATAATGGACTTGGTGATATTTTTAGGTATTCCTATTTTATTCTTTAAGCTTCATTTAATACTAATGTAGTCATATCATGATTATTAAGGCACTGAATTTCATTTGGTTGAGAATTCCCAGTTCCAGAATTCTCATATTTCTATTTCTTTTTATTCTACAGCTATTACTTTATATACACACAGATACATTTGTGCCCCCAGGATCTTGTATGATGATTAAGCACAGGTGGTTAAAAGTATACTTTCTGGATTCAGGTTGCCTAGTTTGAAACCTGGCCTGCCATTTACTAGTTGTGTAGCAAATTCTTAACCTTTGTAACCTGTTTCATTATTTGTGCTTAATCTCTAAAGTAGTATGAAGTATTTCATTAAGTTGTAAGGGTAAAATAAGATGGATATTATGTATAAATATTTATGTATTGGCACCTACTAAGTACTCATTATCCTGACATGTATACTGCTGACTAGGATACAGTTCAGAAATATGCAGGTATCTCTTCCTATTAGTTAGACCCCTTGCCCCAAATAATTTCCATTTAAATGAGAAAAGTCTGTGGTTAGCCTACATAGAAGAGAAGTTAAGATCAGAATTGCTTATTTGGAGTTGATGGAGAAATCTAGGTCACTTTGGCAGTTTGGACTGTGATACCCTCACCCTATCTAACCCCAACCCCTGCAGCAGGTCAGCACCAGAACAGACTGTCTTCATATCTCATGCCATTAGTGCCCACTTTAGGTTCTTTTCTTGCTTGTCAAGAAATATTTTGTACACAATGAACCTCCCACCTGTTCTAAAAGCTATTAAGTTTGTCTTTCTCTTTCTTGTCTTCCAATTACTTGAAACAGTTCATTATATTAGGTTTTTTTTTTTTTTTTGCATTTGATGTGTAGTTAAGACTACAGTATAAATAATCTTAAAGGATACTAACATTTCTGGCTCTATATTTCTGGAACATAATTTTTTAAGTTTGTAAATAACTTATTAAGGTACATTTTAGAATAAAATGCACCTGTTTAAAATATACCGTTAGTTTTTGTATTTTTTTTTTTTTTTTTGTGGTGCTGGGGATTGAACACAGAGCCTCAAGTGTGTGAATAAGTACTCTACCATTGAACTATACCCTCAGCCCTAAAAATACATTTCGTTTTGACAGTCATGTAACCATTACCACAATCATTTTAAGTTTGTGGAACTTTTATATCTAATTAAAACTCATTTTCCAGGTAATGTGTCAGTGGATGGAAAAGTTCAGAAAAGATCTGTGTAAGTTCTGGAGCAGTGTTTTCCCAGTGTTCTTTATGTTTTTGAACGTCATGGTGGTTGGAATTCTAGGAGCAGCTGGGGTCATAACCATCTTAAAGGTGCTTTTCCCAGTTTCTAAATACAAGTAAGTATTTGTTTTTGAAACAGTATTTTTAGTTATTAAAATATGGGTTATATTTAGTTTAGAGAAGAAATATAAAAATAAGGAGGGAAAGAGAAGTGGGAGGGGGGAAGAATACTTTTTTCTAATTTCCAACTTTAGTAAAATTAAAATATCGTGATCAAAATACTTTGAGAGACTCAAATGTGAATAAGACAAGCTCTAAGAACTTGGTAGGGAGAGAAAGGAAACATATGCTTATAATGGAGAAAGTGCAGTGTATAAGGTCAGAAATCAGCAAGAGGAATTCACTGTATATTTTCAATCCCAAAGTATCAGTTTAAAATGTAGTTAATTTCAGACTGGCAAGATACTAATTGCAGCATTCTTCCTATTAGAAAATAAAAGCTAAACTAGAAGCCTCTTAGTCATTTATCAATGAGGACTTGACTAAATGGCACATAGGCAATGAGATTTTCTGTGGCCCAATAAATCCAAAATCTGCTGGGGGGGGGTGTTCACCCAAATTATTGCAATGAGAGAATAGTTTATTTCTAACCAATAGGCATGAGAGAGTAAAGGTTGAGAGCTTTCCTCCTCAGTTTTCCCCCCCACTGTACTGGGGAGTGAATCCAGGACCTTGTACATGCTAAGCAAGTACTCTTATCACAGAGCTCCATCCCCACCCATTTTTAAAATTTTATTTTGGCATAGGGTCTTGCTAAGTGGCCCAGGATGGTCTAAAGCTTATGATCCTCCTGCTGTGCTTCCTGAGTTGCTGCCATGATAGCCTGTGTAATACCATGCCTAGTTACTGTGATCTTTTAATAAGATCTTTGCTAGTTGCTTAGGGCAACTTTTTCTTCTTTCATTGTTCTTTGTATGGGCCAGATGCAGAGGCCCATGGGGCATTTTACCAATAAGCTACATCCGGCCATTTTCATTTTTTATTTTAATACTCGTAGGGCCTCAGGGCTGGGGTTGTGGCTCAGAGGTAGAGTGCTTGCCTCGCACATGCGACAACCCTGGGTTTGATCCTCAGCACCACCTATAAATAAATAAACAAACAAATAAATAAATGTATTGTGTCAACTAAAAAATATTTTTAAAAAATTTAAAAAAGACATGTAGGGCCTCTAAGTTGCTGAGGCTGGACTTGAACTTGTGATCCTCCTATCTTAGCCTCTGGGATTGCTGAGATTACAGGTGTGTACTGCCACACCCAATCCCTGTAATTCCTTTCTATTACCTAAGTCAGTTTGGTAAAAATGAATTTTGGGCTTAAGAGTTTGTATAACAATTATAAAAATGTCAGAAGCAAAGCATTTAACCACAGGTAATTATAACCTTGAAGTAGCTAGCCTTATCTCACACAAACTATTGGTGGAGGAACTATTTTTATCTTTGATAATAATTAATCATCTTATATTTCAGAGCGATTCTTCAGATGGATAAAGTGAATGTTTTACCTGTGGCAACCATCAATTTATATCCAGATGGCTCTGAGAAAACAACAGAACACCTTGAAGATAAAACATGTATTTAAAATACCATCTCAAATCATGGACTCTGAATTACTATATTGTTTCCAAATTTGCCACTTCAATATAATTGTTTTTAAAAATCGTTAAGAATCAGTTTATGCATAGCAAAATTGCCAAACTCCTAAGACTGCCTTAAAATTGACCTTTATAAAGTTCACATTATTTATAAAAGGGCTTGCTGTTCAAATGAATTAAAGAAAATTTAAGCAAAGTGTATGAGAAGACATGTGAAGAGACTTTGAAATTACCAAAAAGAAAAAAAAAAGGTGAATCAATGCCATGTGCCAATTAAATTCAAGGTGCCTTTAATAAGGAAATTATATCCACTTAATTAATATATGACTTTATGAAAAGCACTTTATGAAATTCTAATTTAAAAGCTCAAGAACTTAACACTTATTTTTGTATTCAATACAATGTGTCTTTATATTGTTTGTGACTCAGTATAAAAATCACTGAAGTACATCATGATTTGATTATATCCTGTATCAAGACTACTTGCCTTGAATACACCAGGATTTAAAAGTAGTAGTGACATGTTCTCACTCTAAAATAAACTGTTTTTGAAGAAAAAAAAAAGTGTAGCTCTTGGTTATAATTACATTAAAACTTTGCCCAGCTCAAAACTTTATGAAGGCATAGGTCTGATTTTTTTCCCCCCACTTACTTAAACTAGTTAAAAACAAGGCTCAGATCAGTTAATGAATCTATTAATATCATGAAATTAAAGTGTGCCCTTGTCTTGTGGTTGTAAATATAGTGCTAATGTTATTTACCCTACAGATATTTTATCTTAATTTTTCTAACCCATCACTCATATTGACTTTGTGTGTGAGAGAGAGAGTGATTGATTGATTGATTCTGGGTCTGTGCAACTCATATTGACATATTTTAGCAATGTGACCTGAGTAGGTATAACTTGTCTTTACTCCATGTAATACTTGCTATTTTGTATCATTAAAAACATTTTTACTTTTTAGCTAGATGTGATGATACATGCCTAGCTACTGAGCTAATGCCCCTGCATGCCTAGTTTTTTTTTTTTCTTTTTTTGGTACCAGGGATTGAACCCAAGGGTGCTTAAACACTGAGCCACATTCCCAGCCCCTTTTTATTTTTTATTTTGAGACAGGATCTCACCAAGTTGCTAAGTTACAAGTGTGTGATACTGTGTTTGGCCACTACTACATTTTTTTATGTCCTTCTTTATTCCCTAAGTTGTTCAAAAGCACTAGTTCTTAACTCCCAAGTGACGACAAGGTCGTATTTTATCCATTAACTATAAGCTTATAGTTAGAACAACAAAGACCATATGGTCTACTGAAGAGGATAGTTGCTTTACTCAGCAGATTCCTATCCTGGCTTCTCTTCTTGGCAGGGAGACTTGAGACCACAGCAAGGTACTCGTTCTCCTTGAGACTCCATTTTCTCTTCTGCAGTTGGGTTGATACAGAACATTAATTTTTTATATGCAATCAAATGGAAATCTCAACCTGAATTTTATACCACTAAATTTCTTCCATTTTATTCACTTTTATTTATACTGTTAACTGTTCTTTTTGTTAAGCTTAGTATCATGAATGGATGAGTTTGATTAGAGTACAATGAATATATCATAGGCTTAGAAATACCTAGCTGCCTGTAGTAGGCAGAATAAAGTTGTTCAGACATTAATTATTTCTCCTCTTTTTAAAAACGCAAAGTAAAGAGTCTTACTCTCAGAAAGAAACAGTCTGTCTGGCTCATGCTTTACCTAGCTACTTGTTTATAACTGGTGAATAATTTTCAGTTATCCACTGGTGTCTAAGGAGGCTAGGGGCCAGTCTCACTCTCTTCATAGGAAGAATAACAGCAGCAAACAGTGGGAGAGAAGATGTTAAACATAAAAAGACAGCTCCAAGTGAAAACATTTGTGTTATAACAGGCAATAGGCAATGTTAAAGTAAAACAAATTTGCAGCTTAAAAAAATTGCCTTTATTTCGAATTAAAAGGATTTTTTAAATCTTACCAGTTTAAAATTTTAGAAAAATATAGCACTCAGTGCAATGAAATACTAAATTTAATTATTTTTCAAAGACTTAAGGCAGATTTCTCACAGTTTACATGTGAGAATTTAGCATGATCCAAATTCAAATATCCATTTCTCATATCTTTCAATGTCTGCAGCAGATACTGATTTAGAAACCTTTTTTAAAGCTATTTCAAAATCTTCCATAGTTGTAGGCATGTGCATTTCTTCTCTTGAAAGATTTCGAATTTCTTCTGGGGTCAAACCCTCAATACGCCTTCTCATTGCCATCAAAGATGCATCCCTAGGTGTTAAAAAGGCCACAAAGTGTTATTTTGACTAAATAAAAATTTTTCATTGTATGTAGTGTAGAATTCCCTAAGATCTTATTAAACATGTAGTATTGCATCAGATCTTACATTGGAATACAAGGTCCGTTCTGAAATATTTTTTTAGTAATTAAATCTTCCATGATGAAATTAAGGATGAATCAATTTAAATCACTGGGCATAAAGCACAAGAAAAAGTTTTTTAAAAAGCCAGCCATTACAAGTGTTCAATAAAATAAACATCATAGACACAGAAGAGAATGTTAGAAAATTAAATATTTATATCCATGTAGCATAAAAGATAAATGATCAATTTAAGTGGTTTCCTCTTTTCCCCTCTATTATAGAAACTTCATTCAAGTACCTCTTTCCTTTCACCATGTTTTATCGTTACTTGTAGCCACAACTTATGCAAAGGCAGCAATAATAGCTGCTTTATCTGTGCACATGTCAACTCTGACCCCCATGAGTCTCACTCTAGAGATGAGAAGGCAAGTGTAGTCAAACCCCCTGTTAAAAAGCATCTGAGGGGCTGAGGTTGTGGCTCTGTGGTCCAGTGCTTGCCTAGCATGTGTGAGGCACTGGGTTTGATTTTCAGCACCACATATAAATAAATAAAGGTCCATCATTTGCTAATAAAAATATTTTTTAAAAAAGCATCTGAGTCTGGGCGCAGTGACTCACACCTGTAATCCCAGCAGTTTGGGAGGCTGAGGCGCCTCAGTGAGACCCTATCTCTAAATAAAATACAAAATAGTGCTGGGGATGTGGCTCAGTAGTTGAGTGCCCCTGAGTTCAATTCTGGGTATGTGGCCCCCACAAAAGAAGCATCTGAGCTAAAATTCAGGATAAAACGTAGCCACATCACCTGGATTAGAGTCTTTTTTTTCTTTTTCTTACTATTCCCACCATCACATTTAGGATATATTCACTGAAAATTAGACTATTAACTGCACTTCATGGATATGCCAACTTAATGTATTTCACATCATTTTTCATATAACAATACAGTGAAGGAATACACCAATAAACTTAATATCCAAGACAATTACCCAGTTCCTATTTAACCCAAATTGTTCTAACACTAACTTCTTGAACTTGTTCAAAATAGTGGTAGACTCTTCACTGATATACAAGATACCCAAATATCTTAACACCTGCTAACATTAACTTAAAATTTGTGACTCTGGGCTGTGGTTGTAGCTCAGTGTTAAGAGCACTTGCCTAGCACCCATGAGGCACAGGGTTTGGTCCTCCACACCACATAAATAAATAAAATAAAGGTTTTTTATTTATTTTTATGTCCATCTACAACTAAAAATGTTTCTTAAAAAATTATGGGGGCTCTCCAGCTCAGATGGAAAAAAAAAAACTTACAACCCTAATCTATGTAGACTACAATCTGGGTCTTTATTCCTCATCTATCTTAACACTGTATAGTAACTTTGTAAAAAGTTTATAATCACAGAAATTTTTGCTTCCAAAATAATACATACCTGCACACGTTGGTAATGTCTGCACCTGAATAACCTTCCATGTTTTCTGCTATGCTTGCAAGGTTAACATCATCAGCCAATTCCAGCTCACGCAGACTTATTCGTAATAGTTCCTCCCTGCCTTTTGCTAATGGTAGAAAGAAGTTTTAAAATGTAAGCCTTCAACATAAACACAGTGTATTATTTTTTTCTCAAGACTACTTTGATTTGCTTTCTAATTCTTAGGGCTCTTTTGCTTGAAATTTCAAGAGCTGTTCCTCACTGAATTTTTGCTTTCCTAAGTTATCAACACTTCTAGGTTCTAAAAGTAGCCAAACTGGTAATGTAAGGAAAGATAGAATACATTTATCTCTTTGTTAATACCATATTCTAAATTGGGAGGGGGGAACTACTGGAGTGTTAACAGGAGCTTTGAGACAAGATTTAAAGGATGATACCTGATGGTAAAGGAATATAGATTCGTTTTTCAAGACGTCGTCTTAAAGCTTCATCTATATCCCAGGGAAAATTAGTAGCTGCTAGAACCATAACCATTTTGGAAGGGTCATCATTTTCAGAAGCACCTCCAACACCTAATAGAAGGGTCAGGAGAGAATAAAAGGACACTAAGTTAGACTATATGAAATAAAGTTAAGCTATTTAAGGATTATCATATTTAGCATAATACAAGGTAGTATGGTTTCACAAAGCTAACTGGTAAGCAGGTGACTGTATAATCCAAGGAAAATGAGTTTTTGTAAAAGTATGCAAAAATATAACTTGGAATAGATTATAATCAAAAGATCAGCTCAGTTCAATTACCTATCAATTAGAAACTTTCTCAAAATCATATATACCCTTTCTAAGGCCAATTTATCTGTACTTATTTCTATTTTAATTTCATGGTCAAGAATAAGACATTAGCATATATTCTAAAAGGGTAAAAGGGTACCTTGTAGATGGCCATTATTTTTCCTTCCTTGTTTTTTGGTAATTGGGATAAAACCAAGTGACACTGTATCAGTGAACCATGTTCCCAGCTCCACTCCCCTTTTTAAAGACAGGGTCTTATGAATTGCCCAGGCTGGCCTCCTGCCTCAGCCTCTCTAGTCACTGGAGTGTGCCACCACTCCTAGCAGTGGCTGTTATTTCTGACATGTCACCACTGCCACTGTATCAAATGTACTGCTATCAATCTCTAGGCAGTATTTACCAGCCCCCTAGGGTCCACCTGGCATTAGGAACACCAGTTAAAAAGAGATGCACCCTGGCTGGGTGCAGTGGCAGATGCCTGTAATCCCAGTGACTTGGAGGCTGAGGCAGGAAGACTGTGAGTTGTAGCCTTAGCAACTTAGCAAGACCCTAAGCAACTCATCAAGACCCTGTCTCTAATAAAATAAAAAAAGGGCTGGGCATGTGGCTCAGTGGTTAATTGCCCCTAGGTTCAATCCCTTGTATTGCCCCGTCCCCTACCAAAAATATTATGCACTGTGATTAAAAAGTTAGCGCTATGGGTAGAGCCAGATCCATTGGAGCTGGAAACAACTGGTATCCTCCCACCTTGAGTTAATTCATGCAGAGACATATATCTACCATCCATTTGAACCAGCAGCTCTGCTTTCACCCTTCTGCTTGCTTCATGCTCTTCAGAAGTCCCTCTTCGACTACAAATGGAATCTATCTCATCAATAAATATGGTGGCTGGAGAATAAAATCGAGCCTAAAGAAGAAACCATGTGACAAGTTTTTATTTCACTTAAAAATAATCGACAGGTTAGCAATTAGAAAATGTCTGAAGAGGCTGCCATACTGTGCACTTTTTCCTCTTGCCCTAATATTGGGGGAAGAAGATAGAATCAAAACAACTAAAATAGACAACATGTGCAGACTTACATATTTAAATATGACAATAATACAATTGGCTACATATGTTTGAGTGGCATACAGGATTATACCATATACTACAACAGCATGAGTAACTATCATGGGGAAACATGTTACAGACATTGGTGCTCTAAAGTTCTAGAAAAATTTGGTTATGGAGAACTACTACTTTAAATAAAATCATTTATTAGAGTTCCTCTAAGAAATTCTAGTTAAACTGACCCTTTTTAAACTGACCCTTGTCTCAGTGGCCGAGTACCCCTGACTTCAATCCCTGGTACCAAAAAAAAAAAAAAAAATTTATTTTGAGAAAGAGTCTTGCTAAATTGCCCAGGGTGTCCTTGAACTTCTGGTTCTTCTGCCTCAGCCTTCCAAATAGCTGGATTACACAGGTGTACCACCATGCCTACCTTATCTTAATCTCTTCAGATATTAAGTAGAATAGTTAATTTGCATATTTCAGTATAAATGGAATGATATAATATATGGACTTTCATGTCTTTTTTCACTTAGCATCATGTTTTCAAGGTTCATGTATGTTGTAGGATGTACAGTACTATATTGCTTTTTATTGCTGATTAGTACACATTTCTTCCTCAAAATAACAGGGAAGATTAATCTTGATCCACTAAATAGGTCTTAGTCAAGTATGAAGCTATGACTCAATGGTATCTAAAACTTAAAGAGACTGAAGATGTAATTTATTACAGTTTATGATTAATCATTATTCAAACCAAATGCTCAAATTAATATAATCATTGCATAAGAATATTTGAACCTAAAATGATGACCAAAGTTTCTAGAAAACAATTTGGATGAACAAAACAGCATTTTAAAGTTTTCTCTAAAAATAGTACCCAGTGGACTGACCTATGGACATTACAAACTTGAACATGCAATCATCCTAGGTCTATCAATTCTCTGAACCGTGAAGCTATGATTTAGTATTCTCTAAGAGGCAACTAATCATGTTGAAGATACTTGCTCCAAAGCATGGATTTTGTTTTAGTTTGTTCATCTGCAAAACCCAAATATTTAAATTCCACTGTATTTTCTAATTAGATATTTGAAATTCTAAGTCTTTAATTCCCTACAAAGGTTTAATTTCATTTTTAAAAAAGTCATTATTTGAGCTTTCAGTACTATGTATAGAATCTTTGTGCTTCTTTTCGAGAAGTGGAGAGAGAATGAACTTTTCCTCATTAAAGTATCCCCCAAAATTCACAAGATTATAGATAGGAACCATCTACCAACAAAACATACATTAACAAAAATTAAATTTCAACCCATTTACTGCCACACCAAGCAGAAGTTATAAGAATCAGTTTACTGAATCTCAATTACTAAGGGTATGCAGAAGGGTCTGACTTCAAGCAGAGGCTATCTGCCCGCCACGTTGGTTTTGGTTGACCTGTGAAAGTGTTGTAGAGATATTTTCAAATATTCTGCCTGCACAGCACTAAGAGGAGTCTCCCTTCCATTTGGAGAACACTGCTCTTTCATATGCCACTACTTCTAAAGAGGCTTCTGAGGATGATTCAGGCGTAGCCAATCAGATCACTTTAATTCTCTGATCAAAGATAATAGTTTCAGGCCTGGACACATGACTCAAAACAGTCCAAATATTTATCATGGCATTACTGCCTGAATAACTGGAAATAAGGACTGATTTCTCTGGGACTACCATAAGGACATTAAGAAGAAGGTATAAGCTTCTGATGGCTATTTTAATTACATCATTGGGACTGACTAAAGTGAAAGCCAACCCAGAGGTCTCAAGATCTAAGAAAAAGATTCATAAGAATTATCAGATTTGGTGGCTCTTGTTAGTCTAATAATCTAAAAGTAATTTTTGAAAATTACCAGTTACATGATTCTATATATTATTATTCTTATTTAAATCATCTAATTGAGTTTCTGACAACTGAATATAAAAGTTCTTGACAACACTACAAAAATTATACAATTACTTTTGTGTATATTTGAAATCTGGCATTTTCACCAAATTTAAGCAGTCTTATTTAAAATACAGGCTTTGAGAGTTGCTTAACATTTTCTGGGGAGGACACATTAACAGAGGTGTCATCTGTAGCAAGTCAAAACCAAGATAGAGGAAGTTTAGTTTTATTTACTCCTTGAGAAAATGAGGCCATGATAACAGGGAAAAAAAAATCTGGCATCAGCAAATGCCCCCTAACCAGGGCAGAAGCTCCAAACTGTAGGCACTGGTTTGTGACTGAGCCAGTGATCAAGTGGGCAACTCAACAACACATTCCATATGCGAGGAAACTTATTTAACAATGGTTAAGATTTTCCCAAGCAAGTCCAGGGAAGCCAGTAAAAAATAATATTTTTTGATAAAGCCTTCTAAATCTCACTATAAAAAATAATGTAGGGCCACCAGTGAAACTCTACATCCTGTACAAACACAATGGGATCCTAATTAGAATAAATTATACTCCATGTACTTATAATGTCAAAATACACTCTACTGTAATGTCTATCTAAAGAGAACAAATTTTAAAAGTAAATAAAATTTTTAAAAAGGAAATAAACTTTTTCTTATTAAAAAAATAAATAAAAAACATAGGGCTGGAAGTAGAGCCCATGCTTATTAGCATGCACAAGACCCTGAGTTCAAGAAAAAGCAAATTAACACTTAGTAAGAGCATACTCCCACAGAAGAAAATAGCTTTATTTCATACCCAGTCCTTTTCAAAATTTTTTATTTTGAGACAGGGTCTTGCTACGTTGCTGAGGCTGGCCTTGAACTTGCATTCCTCTTGCCTCAGCCTCCTATACACTGGGATTACAGGTGTGTGTGCCAAACCTGGCAGAAAATAGTTTTCTTTAATATAAAATCTTACATTAGAAACTATACCAAATAATCTTAAACAGTAACAATGATTTATATTGAGCCCTTATGAATCAGGCTTTTAATTAAGTAATTTATATTCATTAACAGGTTTTACCCTAACATTAGAGAGGTAGGTTTTATGTTAATATCGTCTTATAGATAAAGCAACCAAGGATCAGAAAAGGGCAGGAATTTGAACCCAGGCCACCTGATTATGAAGACTCCATATTTCATTCTATTTAATTAACTTTTATTTTCCAAAAAGACCAAGTTATTCCAGAATATTAGCAATATACTTTTTTTCTTCAAGCAATGCACAAGCAATTTTTTCAAAATGATCGAAGAGATTTCAATTAGATACTTGTTGTGCTATGGACTATTAACAAGCCATTAATTTGCCTGCTGGCTTATGAATTGTCCAAGAGGAAGGAGAAAGCAAATGAAAATTAAAAGAAAACTTTTCAAAAAATGGGTAAACTAAAATTGTGAACACTTTAGTTTGCTTGTTCACTTTGGAGCTTAGGAAGGAAGATTTGATATATTAGTAAGGCCACCTCATGTTTTGTCCACTATGATTAAGAATTCATGTCTTTGTCACTACATACAATAATATAACTCTGTCCTAATACATAATATATAAGTAAGACTGAAGTAATCAATGAAGCTTAACAAGTCTGAAGTATAAAAAGCTGCTGAATTCATCTAAACACTAAAAGAACTTGTCGAATTATATTTCACTACTGGCACTCACATTTGTCAGGGTGGAATAAAGAAAAAGCAACTCAGAATAATAAGAAAAGTACTTTATCCAAAGATTGGGTCATTAAATTCAAGTTATTTGGTATAGTTAATAGACTAGAGGTGATTTAAATTCTACAACTTAAGATTCTCACCTTTTGACATATCATATCATATGATATGACATTTATCATAACTAAGCCTACTGATTTTAAAAATTTCAGACTCCTAGAGCAGATCAGTAATGTTGATCGCATGTGAGCAAGCCCATACATTAATAGATGTGGTTCTAGTTCTGGAGAAAGCAGACAAAATGAAACTCAAGTTACTCATGTTTGTAAAGGATGATACCCACAGGATGATGACTGAACACAATGTCATCCTGCCTACTTAAGTTACAACTCACTTCCTCTCCTTTTAGAGGTAAAGAGTGAATCACTATTGGAGCTGTCTCATTTACCATTTCAAACAGAAGACGAACAAGCTTCTCAGACTCTCCTCTGTATTTGGAAGTCAGAGTTGATGAAGAGACATTGAAGAATGTTGTCTTGCACTCTGTAGCTACTGCTTTAGCAAGAAGGGTCTTTCCTGTGCCAGGCGGGCCAACCATCAATACTCCCTGTTGGAAAGATTATAGCATAAGCAAAGGATTTATCTGGCTTTGTTCTTTTTCTTTTATTGCTTTGTTTTTGAGATGGGTTATCCCTCTGTTGCCAAGAGTTGGCCTCAAACTCCTGGGCTCAAGCAATCCTGGTTCAGTGCCCCTTGTAGCTGGGACTACAGGTGTGAATCAATTCGCAATAATTCATTACTAAGTATCAAATTTCAACCAATTTTATGTTAAAATAAAGGGACAAACACAAAAATAAATAGGATATTTTACCTTAGACTTACTTTATCCATTACCAAAAAAAAAAAAAAAAAAG